>NW_012113142.1:2229454-2252288 GCF_000951035.1 Colobus angolensis palliatus
ACAAAAAAATTAGCCAGGTGTGGTGGTACACGCTTGTAGTCCCAGCTACTCAGGAGGCTGAGGCAGGAGAATGGCTTGAACCCGGGAGGAGAAGGTTGCAATGAGCAGAGATCACGCCACTGCACTCCAGCCTGGGCCACAGAGGGAGACTCCATCTCAAAAAAAAAAAATTAATTAATTAATTAAATACTAAAGCATGAAAATTTGTTTTAAATCTACCATACAAGAGGGTGACCAGTGCATCCCACATCCCCCATCCTTTGGTGCTTCTCCGCAGGCAAGCATATCGTCCGTGTGGGTCTGCAGTGGTATTGCACTGAGTAACATAGATCTTGGATATTGTTTCAGTCCGTATATACAGGCCTGCCCAGCTGTTTTGTTTTGTTGGTTTGTTTTACATTGCCATATAAAAGGAAGGCTTCCTAAAGCATACCACGAACCTAGAAGCTATAAAGGAAAAATTGACAAATTTGACTATGTAAAGGCCAGGAATAGTGGTTCATGCCTGTAATCCCAGCACTTTGGGAGGCCGAGGCAGGTGGATCACTTGAGTCCAGGAGTTCGAGACCAGCCTGGCCAACATAGCAAAACCCTGTCTCTACTGAAAATATAAAAATTAGCCAGGTGTGGTGATGGCGCACCTGTAATCCCAGCTACTGAGGAGGCTGAGGCAGGAGAATCACTTGACCCAGGAGATGGAGGTTGCAGTGAGCTGAGATCACACCACTGCACTCCAGCCTAGGCAACAGAGTGAGACTGTCTCAGAAAAAAAAAAAAAAAAGACTATGGGAAAATGAGAAACTTTAGTATGAGAAAAGATACCATTAGCAAAGCCACAGGATAGAATGGCCTCCACATCCCACTGGGCCTTCAACACTGCTCAGTGGCCCTTCTGTGCCCCACATGGTTCTCTCTAGAGAGACTGCCTCAAACCTTCCTGCCCTTCCAAGCTACAACTCCATCCCTCCTAATTTCACACAGAAAACCAAATTTATCAGATGGAAATGCCCTCTGCTTCCTGCAACCAGACCTTATTATTATTATTTTTAATTATTCTTATTTTTTATAGAGATAGGGTTTTCCTTTGTCACCTAGGCTGGAGTGCAGTGGCTTGATCATAACTCACTGGAACCTCCAACTCCTGGCCTCCAATGATCCTCCCCCCTCCACCCCCTGGCTAGCTGGGATTACAGGTGTGCACCTCCATGCCTTTCTAATTTTTTCTCTTTTTTTTTGTAGAAACAAGGTCTCACTATATTCACTATCTTGCCCAGGCTGGTTTCGAACACCTTGGCCTCCCAAAGAACTAGGATTACAGGTGCAAACCACCAAACCCAGCCAATCAGACATCTCAGTATATATGAACCCAAATTAATCTCTTCCTTCTCTCTGGTGAACTAGAAGGTATCTGGACCGGGCATGATGGCTCACGCCCGTAATCCCAGCACTTTGGGAGGCCAAGGCACACTGATCACTTGAGGCCAGGAGTTCAAGACCAGCCTGGCCAATATGGTGAAATCCTGTCTCTACTAAAATTAGTCAGGTGTGGTGGTACACACCTGTAATCCCAGCTACTTGAGAAGCTGAGGCACAAGAATTGCTTGAACCTGGGAGGCGGAGGTTGCAGTGAGCCGAGATTGTACCTCTGCACTCCAGCCTGGGCAACAGAGCAAGACTCTGTCTCAAAATAATAATAATAATAATAATTATTATTATTATATTATGTATATCTGTGTGTGTATATATATGAAGGTATCTATTCCCCTGCTAGAGGCTGACACCTCCCTGTGTTCTGATCCCATGAAATCTTGCCTTAGTAGGACCATTGCTTTACTGATTAGCTGAGTCAGAAAACTAGAAGTCAACTTGTCACTCACTACTCCACTCCCCGCCCGCTCCCTTCCATTACCATCTCCTGCTGGGTTTTACCTCCTAAATACTCCCTGGCTCTGTTCTCTCATCTCTTTCCTATTTTCACTGCTCGTGGTCAGGACTCGTCTATTACACCCAGAACTTGGCAGCACCTTCCTCACTGATCCTATCTCCACCCTGGCCATCCTCAGAGCTGTCCCTGCACAGCAGTCAGTGATGCATCAAAAACTCAAATCTGCTCCTGTCCCCTGGCAAACACCCTGAACTGACCATCTGCCTCCTATGTCAGTCAGCCTCGCCTGCTGTAGGGGTAGGAGCAGTGCCACCAGGATGACACACTCTGTCACCCAGGCTGGAGTGCAGTGGTATAATCATAGCTCAGCGCAGCCTTGACTGCCTAGGTTCCAGCGATCCTCCCACTTCAGCCTCCTGAGTAGCTGGGACTACAGGTGTATGCCACCCCTCCTGGCCTGGACACTATATTTGTTTAAATTATCTGTCTTTGAGTTTGCCTTCCCACTTATACTACAGACATCTGGAGAGCAAAGACTCTTTTCGGGACCTTCCTACTGGCCTGGCACACACCTGGTGCACAGCTGATTCAAAACAGAACTTGCCAAACCACCCACTGAATGTTTTCTTGGTCGTTGTACCAGAACAGATGATCATAAAGACAGTTTATGAAACGTAATTAGGATAAGTGTAAATTCTTGTAGTTACATCTGAAACTCACAGGCATGCAAATATCAGATGGGCAGCCGTGGCTTGCAGCAGTTCACGTAGAAAAAAAGCTGGGGATTTTCATTGAGGAAGCCTCAGCGTGGGTCGCTGGTGTGGTGACACTGCAGGAAACGGCTGGGATCTTAGCCACCTGTGCTGGTGTCCTCTGAGACCTTGCTCTGTCCCTGTCCCCATTCTCTCTCATGTCTTCAATAATTATTCCTCCTCTCAGCCTACAAACAGGCCCTTGTGTCCTCTAACCTTTAAAAACCTCTTTCCAGGCCAGGCACCGTAGCTCACACCTGTAATCCCAGCACTTCAGGAGGCCGAGGCGGGTGGATCATTTGAGGTCAGGAGTTCGAGACCAGACTGACGAATATGGTGAAACCCTGTCTCTACTAAAAATACAAAAATTAGCCAGGTGTGGTGGTGCTTGCCTACAATCCCAGCTTCTAGGGAGGTTGAGACAGGAGAATCACTTGAACCTGGGAGATGGAGGTTGCAGTGAGCTGATATCGTGCAACTGCACTCCAGCCTGGGTGACAGAGAGAGACACCATCTCAAAAATTAATTAATTAATTAATTTAATTAAATAAATAAATACCTCTTTCCAGCCAAGCATGGTAGTTCACACCTGTAGTCTGAGCACTGGGGGAGTCCAAGGTAGGAGGATTGCTTGAGACCAGGAGTTTGAGACCAGCCAGGACAACGTAGCAAGACCTCATCTCTGCCGAGTCAAATAAAATAGCTGGGCATGGTGGTGCAGGTCTGTACTCCCAGCTACTTGGGAGGCTGAAGTGGGAGGGTTACTGGAGCCCAGGAGTTCCAGGCTGCCATGTGCTGTGATCGCACCACTATAGTCCATCCTGGGTGACAGAATGAGACCCTGTCTCAAACAAACAAACAAAAATAGTGGAGACCCTCCAGTGTGGGCCTCCTCGTCGTCTCTGATATCATCCCCCATGACATCGCCAGCTACGCCCCCTCCCTCCCCTCCTCCCTCCCCTCCACCTTCACCCCTCGTGGCTCACCCACCCACCCACTCTCCAGTCCACCCCTCCTCAGAGACCCTGCCCACCCATCCATCTCTCTCCCATTGCGCTTCCTCCTCACTCCGTTCCTTCCGCCATGTGCAAATCTTCTCCATCCTTAAAAGCCTGACTACCTCCTCTGGATTTTTCCACACTCTCAGGGAACTTCCTGTGATTCCCTGCCCTTCACCACCAGCCTTTCCCAAAGAGAAATCCCTCTCACCACCTGCCTCTGCCCATCTTCCCTCAGTGGCTCCAAGGCACACATTTGGACTTAGGCCTGCATTGTTCTGCTGTGGCTGCCCCCAAGATGGCATCAGGACCTAACAGCATGTATAGCACCTTTTCCTCCCCATTGCCTGCTTCACATCGTTGGGGATCTCTGCAGGATTGGACCCACTCCCCACTTCTTTCGGGGCCCCCCACAGTCCTTATCTTCTACTTGGTGTTCCTCCCCCCTCCCCTTTTTTTTGAGACTGAGTATTGCTCTGTTGATCAGGCTGGAGTGTAGCGGTGTGATCTCGGCTCACTGCAACCTCCACCTCCCAGGTTCAAGCGATTCTCCTGCCTCAGCATCCTCAGCAGCTGGGATTACAGGCATGCACCACCAAGCCCGGCTATTTTTGTATTTTTAGTAGAGACGGGGTTTTGCCATGTTGGCCAGTCTGGTCTCGAGCTCCTGACCTCAGGTGATCCAACTGCGTTGGCTTCCCGAAGTACTGGGATTACAGGCCTGAGACGTCTCACCTGGCCTTTTTTTTTTTTTGAAACAAGGTCTCATTTTGTCACCTAGGCTGGAATGCAGTGATGCAAAGATGGCTCACTGCAGCCTCGACCTCCCAGGCTCAAGTGATCCTCCCTCCTCAGCCTCCTGAGTAGCTGGGACTACAGGAGGGCATCACCACACCTGCCTAATTTTTGTATTTTTGGTAGAGACGGGACTTCGCCATGTTGCCCAGGCTGGTCTTGAACTCCTGGGCTCAAGTGATCCTCCCGCCTCGGCCTTCGAAAGTGTTGGCATCATAGGCGTGAGCCACCACGCCAGTTACTTGGTGTCTCTTGAGTTTCTTTGCTTCCTGCAGTGACTGCTCTTCCCACCCTAAATGCAGGCCTTCCCTGATGCTCTGTCTTTGGTCCTCTTCCCTCTTTATGCTTTCCCCATTCTCTATAATAATAAACAAAGAGATGCAGAGAGGGCGCTGAGGCCTTTGAGGATGAAGGGGGTTCTTTGTTGGTTTTGTGGTATTGTTGGTTTTTTGTCGTTGTTTGCTTTTTTTCTCTTTTTGTAATGGCCGGAGGGATTCCTCAGGGCACGATGGAAAGAGCTGGAAGGAGGCCAACAAACACGTGCTTCTACTGTTTTCATATGCCCCAAACATTATTCGTCTTGATGGTATTTTGCTGATCCTGTCAACCGGTTGCATTCCCTCCCTGCTCTTAACTTCTGTGGCATTCTCGTAATGCTTCTCTTACCAATCAAGTAATCGTGCTGCCTTTTTTTGTGTGTTTTCGTTTTTGAGACAGTCTCAATCTGCCGCCCAGGCTGAAGTGCAGTGGTGCAATCTCAGTTCACTGCAACCTCTGCCTCCTGGGTTCAAGCGGTTCACCTGCCTCAGCCTCCCAAGTGGCTGGGACCACCGGTGCACACCACCATGCCCAGTTAATTTTTGTATTGTTAGTAGAAACGGGCTTTTGCCATGTTGGCCACGCCGGTCTCGAACTCCTGACCTCAAGTGATCCACCCACCTCAGCCTCCCAAAATGCTGGGATTACAGGTGTGAGTCACTGCTCCAGGCCCATGCTGCCATTTTTTGCCATGTACCATATCTTAAATACTTCGGCAGTAGACTTAGGCTGTCTTGACAGCAGAACCTGAGTTTTTTGTGTGTGTTTTGTTTTGTTTTGTTTTCTGAGACGGAGTCTTGCTCTGTTGCCAGGCTGGAGTGCAATGGTGCTATCATGGCTCACTGCAACCTCTGCTTCCCGGGTTCAAGCGATTCTCCTGCCTCAGCCTCCTGAGTAGCAGGGACTATAGGTGCATACCACTACGCCCAGCTAATTTTTGTATTTTTAGTAGAGACTGGGTTTCACATGTTGGCCAGAATGATATCGATCTCTTGACCTCGTGATCCACCCACCTGAGTTATTTTACATCCCTTGGAGCACTTAAAAGTGCTCGCATATAGCGGGTACTCAATAAAATGCTTTCTTAGCAGCATCCGCTAAGGGGAAGACCATGAGCTTTTGAGGCGAATAGCCCCAGGTCTGATCCTGTTTCTGGCCTTGTTCTTGCCTATCTTTCTTTTTTTTTTTTCTTTGAAATGGAGTTTCGCTCTGTCACCCAGGCTGGAGTCCAGTGGCTCAATCTTGTCTCTCTACAACCTCTGCCTCCCAGGCCCAAGCAATTCTCCTGCCTCAGCCTCCCGAGTAGCTGGGATTACAGGTGTGTGCCACCACACCTGGCTAATTTTTGTATTTTTTGTAGAGACGGGGTTTTGCCAGGTTGGCCAGGCTGATCTCCAACTCCTGACCTCAAGTGATCTACATGCCTCGGCCTCCCACAGTGCTGGGATTACAGGCATGAGCCACCGCGGCTGGCCCTGCTTGCCTTTCTAATAACAGTAATTGCCACAAAGCATTGTGAATATTAAAGATGAGGATGCACATCCGGCAACAGGCATTCCCTCCCCTTACTAAGATGGGAAGGAGCTAGAAGAAGGGGAGTGTTATAGGCACCAGCGTGGGGGACGCTAGAACACCTAGTGAGTCCAAGGCCAAACATTTTAGCAGGCTTCAGGATTTGGGGGAAAGCCATTTGCAAGATTGCTCTGGGTTTGCCATAACACTTTCAACCCTGGGACTGGCCAGAAGTAGGACGAGACAAAATGACCCAAAGCAGTGTGTGAGGACATGTCAATATCACTTGATGTGTTTCCACCCAGCGAATGACTGCCGAGTCATTGGAATTTCACTGTACTTGGTATGTATGGCCCTGGCCCTTTTCACATTCGCATAGTCCTGCCTTAGTTTGCTTTCTTCCTATTTTTTGTTTGTTTGTTTGTTTGTTTTTGTGTGTATGTGTGTGGTTTTTTTGAGATGGCGTCTCACTCTCACCCAAACTGGAGTGCAGTGGCACAATCACAGCTCACTGCAGCCTCCCCAGGCTCAGATGATCCTCCCATCTCAGCCTCCTGAGTAGTTAGTACTACAGGTGATTTTTTTTTTTTTTTAATCTTTTGTAGGGACGGGGTTTTGCCACGTTGCCAGGCTGGTCTGGAACTCCTGGGCTCAAGTGATCCTCCTACCTCAGCCTCCCAAAGTGTTGGGATTACAGGCACAAGCCGTGGCGCCCGGCCTCCTGCTGTTTTGACAGCCTTTCTCCTTCCCTTTTCCCTCCCTTGGCTCCCACTGCACATATGCCAATACCCAAACCCAGCGACCTCTGTGCCTCCTTTCCTGCCCGCAAAATTTAGCTGCTGGGAGGACATTCCAACCCTTTTCTCAATTCTGGCAGGTCTTCAAATGACCTCCACAAACTAGTCCCGAAGCTGGGCAGATTTGTTCTCCACCCTCCAGAATTCCTTCAAAAAATGAAGGAGAGGCTGGACACAGTGGCTCACGCCTGTAATCCCAACACTTTGGGAGGCCAAGGCAGGGGGGATCACCTGAGGTCAGGAATTCGAGACCAGCCTGGCCAACATGGTGAAACCCCATCTCTACTAAAACTACAAAAACTAGCTGGGTGTGGTGGCAGGCGCCTGTAATCCCAGCTACTGGGAAGGCAAGAGAATCGCTTGAACCCGGGAGGTGAAGGCTGCAGTGAGCCAAGATCACAACACTGCACTCCAGCCTGGGCAACAGAGTAAGATTCTGTCTTAAAAAAATATGAGGAAGAGGCTGGCAAGTCAGCAAGTAAATCCTTTTGGAGTGTCCCAGGGTATAGAGTTTGTTTTTTAAATTTTTGAAATTTTTATCTGTTGATATTTTTAGATCAACCACATTCTTTTTAACTCCTGCGTAGTATTTCTTAGCATAAAAGCACCCTAATTTTCTTTTCCTTCATTTAAATGTGTGTGGGTGTGTGTGTATTTAAATTCTAGATTCAGGGGGTACATGTGCAGGTTTGTTACATGGATATATTGTGTGATGCTAAGGTTTGGGCTTCAAATGATCCCATCGCCCATATAATACCTAATATTAACAGGTAGTTTTTCAACCTTTCTCCCCTCCTTCCCTCTTGCATTTTGGAGTCCCCAGAGTCTATTCTTTCCAGCATTATGTCCATGCACTCGGTGTTTAGCACCCACTTATAAGTGAGAACATGCAATATTTGGTTTTCCGTTTCTTTTCTGTTTAATCACTTAGGAAAATGACCTCCAGCTGCATCTATGTGCTGCAAAGGACATGATATTGTTCTTTTTTCTTATCTTTCTCTTTTTTTTTTTTTTTTTTTGAGACAGAGTCTCGCTTTTGTCCCTCAGGCTGGAGTTGCAATGGTGCGATCTCAGCTCACTGCAATCTCCGCCTCCCAGTTTCAAGCGATTCTCCTACCTCAGCCTCCCAAGTAGCTAGGATTACAGGCATCTACCACCACGACTGGCTAATTTTTGTATTTTTAGTAGAGACAGAGTTTCACCATGTTGGCCAGGCTGGTCTCGAACTCCTGACCTCAGTTGAACCGCCCACCTCGCCTCCTGAACTGCTGGGATTACAAGCATGAGCCACCATGCCTGGCCAATATTGTTCTTTTTTATGGCTACATAGTATTCCATGGTGTATATGTACCACATTTTCTTTCTGCAGTCTACCATGGATGGGCACCTGGGTTAATTCCATGTCTATTGCAGTAAATGGTGCTGCAATAAACATACATGTGCATATGTCTTTTGGCAGAACGATTTATTTTCCTTTGGGTTGATACCCAGCAATGGGATTGCCAGGTCAACTTTCTACTATTGCTGGAACATTCAAGTTGTTTCTGCCTTTCCCTTGGGAACAGTGCTTGAGGGAATGTCCTTGAACATGGCTCACTGTGAATTTGTGGGAACATTCCTTTAGGATAGATTCCCAGGGGGTCAGACTATGTGTGTATTTGAAATTCATTAGACCCTGCCAGATTGTCTTGTTTAAAGACTGTACCACTGCAGGACAAATGTTTTCCTTTACAGTTTCATCATTCTATATCTTGCTTAAGAAGGTCTTCTCAGCCAGGCGCAGTGGCTCACGCCTGTAATCCCAGCACTTTGGGAGGCTGAGGCAGGCGGATCACCTGAGGTCAGGAGTTTGAGACCAGCCTGACCAACATGGAGAAACCCTGTCTCTACTAAAAATACAAAAATTGGCCGGGCGTGGTGGCAGGCACCTGTAATCCCAGCTACTTGGGAGGCTGAGGCAGGAGAATTGCTTAAACCCAGGAAGCGGAGGTTGTGGTGAGCCAAGATCACGCCATTGCACTCTAGCCTGGGCAATAAAAATGAGACTCCATCTCAAAAAGGAAAAGGTCTTCTCAATACTAAAGTTGTAAACAGATTTTTCTTCTTTTTCTAAGTTCATAGCTTTGCTTTATGCCTTTGGCTGCTTACGCAAGCTGGGATGTTTTTCCCCCAGAGTAAGAATTTCTTCTCACTGTTTGGTACCACCTGAATAGCTTGCCCTTTCCCTACTAATTTGAAATGCCACCTTTATTATAAACTAAATTCCAATAAATATATAGATTTGGTCTATTTCACTAACCCATGGTCTATGCCTACCATCTGTTTTGGTATGTGTATGTTTGTGCTTTTTTTTAAAAAAAAGATTGGGATAAAATATGTATAACATAAAGTTTGCCATTGTCACCATTTTATTTTATTTTTTTTCTCTTTGAGACAGAGTCTAGCTCTGTCGCCCAGGCTGGAGTGCCGTGGTGCGATCATGGCTCACTGCAGCTTTGACTTCCCAGGCTCAAGTGATCCTCCCGCCTCAGCTTCCCGAGTAGTTGGGACCATAGGCAAGCGCCACCATGCCCGGCTTATTTTTGTATTTTTGGTAGAGATGTGGTTTCACCAAGTTGGCCAGGCTCATGACCTCAAGTGGACCTCAAGTGATCCACCCGCCTTGTCCTCCCAAAGTGTTGAGATTACAGGCATGGGCCACTGTACACAGCCTGTGACCATTTTTTAAGTATACAATTCAGTGGCATTAATTACATCTATAATGCTGTACAACAATCCCTGCTATTTCCATAATATTTCATCACCCCAAACAGAAACTCTTACTAATAATCTACTTTGTGTTAACATGACTTTGCTTATTCTAGATCCTCATATAAGTGGACTCATACAATATTTATCCCTTTGTGTCTGGCTTATTTATTTTCTTTGCTAGTCTTCTCTTTTTCTTTCTTTTTCTTTTTCTTTTTTTTTTTTTTTTTTGAGACAGAGTCTCACTCTGTCACCCAGGCTGGAGTGCAAAGACCTTGTGTGCCCAGCACTCAGAATAGGACCTGGCACAGTGAAGTGATTTCTTGCATGCATTCACTCACAAATTCAACAAGTACTAACTGAATGTCTGCTCCATGCCAGGCACAGCTCGGGAGGCAGGGATTCAGCTACGAATGAGAAAGACAAAGGCCTTGGCCCCGGCGATCACTAAGTGGTCCAAGAACAAGTCCCTCAGCCTCCCAAGTAGCTGGGATTACAGGCGCCCGCCACAATGCCTGGCTAATTTTTTGTATTTTTAGTAGAGATAGTGTTTCACCATGTTGGCCAGGCTAGTCTCAAACTCCTGACCTCAGGTAATCCACCTACCTCAGCCTCCCGAAGTGCTGGGATTACAGGCATAAGGCCTCAATCTCCTGTGCTGAAGTGATCCTTCTGCCTCAGCCTCCTGATTAGCTGGGACTACAGGCATGCACTACCACAGCCCACTAAGTTTTCTATTTTTTGTAGAGACGGGGTCTCACTATGTTGCCCAGGCTGGTCTCGAACTCCTGGCCTTAAGCAATCCTCCCGTCTCAGCCTCCCAAAGTGCTGGGATTACAGGTGTAAGCCACCATGCCTAGTCTGTACCTATTTTATTACTAGACACCCTGAGGTCCACAGAGAGTAAGATGCCTCAGATTACATAACTAGTGTGTGCCTAAGGCTTGATGTGTGTGATATCTGACAGCTGTGGACACATCTCATCAAGTGCTTCATTGCCAGTGAGATTCCCAGAGCAGACCCCCAGCCTGGGGAGGAATAGGAATTCCTCTGCTTAATGAGATCAGATTTGTTTTTTGGTTTTTTTTTCTCCCAAACCTTTATTACCCAAATCACATATCCTAATGAATGCAGCCGACATATATATGTTATTTACCAGGGTTTTCAGAGACACCCTCACTGACACACCCACATATACTGTTTAGCCAAATATCCGGGCACCCCGTGGCCAAATCATGTTGACACATGGAATTAACTGTCACACTCAGCTGACCTCAGGAGCACCTCCTGTGAGCTTCGCTGGGGGCTTCTATTTGCATTAACCCTTTACGACCCTCAAGAGTGGGTATTACCCTGTTCACGGGGAGAAACTTAAGTTTTAGCATTCACATCCAAAAAGATATAAAGCCTCTTCCACACTCATCATTGGTAGGAGTTCGACTGTGAATATGACTTTCTATTTTACCTCTTCCCCACTTCCGATTTTCTGTGGCTCTGATCTTCACATTCTATCCTACTCTAATATAGTATTATAAATGAGTTTTTTTTTTTTTTCACTAACAGTAATAATTAACATGTACCTGGGCATAGTGGCTCACGCCTGTAATCTCAGTACTTTGGGAGGCCAAGGTAGGAGGATCTCTTGAGCCCAGGAGTTCAAGACCAGCCCGGGCAACAAAAACAAGACGCCATTTCTACAAAAAGTTTAAAAATTAGCCAGGAGCAGGGGCGTGCACCTGTAGTCCTAGCTACTCAGGAGGCTGAGGTGAGAGGATTGTTTGAGTCCAGGAGTTGGAGGCTGCAGTGAGTTATAATCGCACCACTGCACTCCAGATAACAGAGCAACACCCTATCTCTTAAAAAAAGAAAATGTAAACTTAAAACAATGAAAAAATTAACATACATATAGTGCTTTTTTTTTTTTTTTTTTGAGACAGTCTCACTCTGTCACCCAGGCTGGCGTGCAGTGGCACAATCTTAGCTCACTGAAACCTCTGCCTCCTGGGTTCAAGCAATTCTCCTGCCTCAGCCTCCCGAGTAGCTGGGATTACAGGTACGTGCCACCATGCCCAGCTAATTTTTGTATTTTTCATGGAGACGGGGTTTCACTATGTTGGCCAGGCTGGTCTCAAACTCCTGACCTCAGGTGATCCACCTGCCTCCGAAAGTGCTAGGATTACAGGCGTGAGCCACCATGCCTGGCCTCAGGTCCTTGAAGACCTTCTCACCCTCCCCCGTTTTCATGCGGGCTGAGTCCTCCCATGCCCCTCCCTCCACCTATGTGGGCAGCTGTCTCTTGCTAAATGGCTTTGGTTGCAGAGCTCACGTCGTGGCTCTCAAAAAGAAATGTGTGGGATGAATAAGCACCTAAAAATAACCCAGGATCAATTTTTTGTGTAATGGGGAGAGGGCTGTGTTTTCCTTTCTCTTCCCTCTTCTCCCTCCCTCTGCCCCCAAGGCCGGTAAATTGCTGCTGGCTGACAGCCGGGCCAAGCTGGCTTCCTGTAAGCCGTGATAACATGGAATTAGCCTGGCTGTCAACCTCCCCAGGGCGGGGACAGCAGCTCTGAGCCACTACAGGCGACTCTGAGCTGGTACTTCCTGCCCTCAGCCTGGTCCATGCTCGTGGAACACTGCTTTGGAGATAACTGGGCAGAGCCAGGTGGGGTGGCTCATGCCTGTAATCCCAGCACTTTGGATCATTTGAGGCCAGGAGTTTGAGACCAGCCTGGCCACCATGGCGAAACCCCATCTCTACTAAAAATACAAAAATTAGACAGACGAGGTGGTGTGTGCCTGTAATCCCAGCTACTCGGGAGACTAAGACAGGAAAATCGCTTGAACCCAGGAGGTAGAGGTTTCAGTGAGCCAAGATCGCACCACTGCACTCCAGCCTGGGTGACAGAGGGGGACTCTGTCTCAAAAAAGAAAAAAAGAGAGAGAGAGAGAGATAACTGGGAAGAGACACGTCCCTGGACTTGTCCTCCAGGGGAGAAGTGGTGGAAAAACCTCTCCCAGTACAAGGCTGGAAGCTCCTGAACATTAAGGATGCTCCAAATTACCACTTACAGGGAGGATTTGGCGGGCAGGGGCAGAGAGGTCTGGCAGCCTGGGGCACCCCTGAGCCAAGGTGTCCAGGCTGTTTGCTGACTCAGGGACTTGGCTGAGTGGCTCCTGTCTGTCCTGGTGCCTCTAAAAGGCCCTCTGACCCCTGCCGGCCACCCGCAACCTGCATGGAGAGGCTTTAGAAATCCGGCGGATCTTTGCTGCTCAGAACCCGCCGGCTAATAGTGGGATTCTAAGCCCAGGTCAGGTGTTTTTCTTAGGGGTGTCTGTCTTACAGAATGGAAAGGTTCTGGGGGTGCACTAGGCATCTCCATATAGCTCAGTCACGCTTGAAGTCACCCTTCCCCCTGTGATGTGAAATCTGTGGAAAGGGACCATGGACACCTGTGTTTAATATGGGGGGAACAGCAGTGTCAGGAGGAAAAACAGATCTATTAATATCAGGGGCAAAGCGTTCAGAGGTCTCCACCTATGCTGAACCTTTGACCAAGGGATGGAAAATTCCAGGTGGGAGCCTGGAAATTCCCCGCGTAGGAGAAGCAGTAAGGGAAGTGCCACACTTCCTCGCTTCCTGCAGCCCTCAGCTTCAGCCAAGACCAGGCGGGGGGTTTCTGAGTCCTGGCTGCGGTAGTTCAGTTGTTCACAGTCTTGGCTACACATCACAACCTCCTGGGGGAAGTTTAAAGTTCTGATGCCCAGGCTAATCCCAGACCCATTACATCAGAATCCCTGGGGCGGGGCCCAGGCTTCCCAGGTAATTGGAGTCTGCAGCTGGGGTGAGGAACCGCAGCTGGCAACAACAACCTCTGTTTTCCTCCACTCTGTGTCTGGCTCCTTTATTTCTGACCCCTCAGATTCAGAGGTAGGCATGGCCATGCCTAGTGGGTGCTTGGAAAATAGTGTTCAGTGTCACTGGCTGCTACTACCGCTAATAGTAATTTAGGTTCACTAGAAGGGCAAGGAGCATTGGAAAAGTGCTTTGCTATGATTTCATTTAAAAATGTTCCAGACTGAGTGCGGTGGCTCACGCCTGTAATCCCAGCACTTTGGGAGGCCGAGGTGGGCTGATCACCTGAGGTCGAGAGTCCGAGACTAGCCTGACCAACATGGGGAAACCCCATCTCTACTAAAAATATAAAATTAGCTGGATGTGGTGGCACATGCCTGTAATCCCAGCTACTCGGGAGGCTGAGGCAGGAGAAATCCTTGAACCCAGGAGGCGGAGGTTGCAGTGAGTCGAGATCGTGCCATTGCACTCCAGCCTGGGGAACAAGAGCAAAACTCTGTCTCAAAAAAAAAAAAAAAAGTTCCTACCCTGGACAATACAGTGAGACCCCATCTCTAAGAAAAAATTAAAAAATTAGCCAGACATGGTGGCATGCACCTGCAGTCCCAGTGAGACTAGGTCTCACTATGTTGCCCAGGCTGGCCTCAAGCTCCTGTGCTCAAGCAATCCTCCCATCTTGGCCTCCCAAAGTGCTGGGATTATAGGCCTGAGTCACCGAGCCTGACCCTGATTCCTCTTAGTGTCCCCACTGCCTCCCAGTCCCAGGGTCTGCTCTCTGGGCAGGATGTCTCTGTGCCACCTTCCTTCCCACAGCACGTCTCGTGTCTCTCCTTGCCCCCTTCTTGAAGCCATGGCCCCATTTCAGGCTTCTGTCTTCCTGGCTCACCTCTGCACCCCCTGACTTCTGGCAGCTTAGGGGGTCTATCTTGCAGAATGGAAAGGTTCTGGGGGTGCACTTGGCATCTCCATATAGCTCAGCCACACTTGAAGTCACCCTTTCCCCTGTGATGTGAAATCTGTGGAAAGGGACCATGGACACCTGTGTTTAATATGGGGGAACAGCAGTGTAAGGAGGAAAAACAGATCTATTAATATCAGGGGCAAAGTATTCAGAGGTCTCCGCTGAATCTACAGGGGAGGGACCATAGGAGTCACCCTTTGAGACTTGATGCTTCTCCATGACCCCGTCCAGTGACTCCAACCAGCCCCAGCTACTCCAACCAGCCTTATCTACTCCAACCGGCCCCACCTACTCCAATCAGCCCCAACTACTCCAACCAGCCCCAGCTACTCCAACCAGTCTCAGCTACTCCAGCTAGTCCCAGCTACTCCAACCAGTCTCAGCTACTCCAGCCCTCAGCTACTCCAACCAGCCCCAGCTACCCCAGTCAGCCTCAGGTGGAGCTCCAAAGGCCAAGAAGTGCCCAGTGTTTTGTACCTGAGTCTGTCTTTGGCTGGCTGACCAGCACACCCCTCCCTGCATAGCAGCTTGTGCTGGCTTTCTGTGGCCTACACAGGAGGACCTAAGGGTTCTAGCTGGAACTCCTTGCCCAGCTGGAACTCCCTCACCCTCCCTGTGTATCTGCTCAGTGAGATGGCTCTGCTTCCAGCACAGAACTCACCTGGCTCACACCACGCCTCACACCTGGTCACACTGCCACTAGTGTTCAGCCCCGCTGCCCCACCTCTTCAAGCACGCTGCACCCTGATCTTCCCCTTCACAGCTGCATCCACATGTGCGAGTGCACGGTGCCTCCCAAAATGGGGACAGACCTGGCTGATCTCTCCAGGTCCCTGCAGACCAACAAGCTATTGCCAGGGCCAGCAGGGCCTTGGAGCAGCCATGCACACCCTGACCCAGAGCATCCTGGTGAATTGCCTGAGAGCTCCGGGAGAACTTTTCTCTTGATTTGAAACTGTTGTTCATCCACTCATTCTGCCTTTCATGTGTCCCTTCCTCTGAAGGGAAGCACACTTCTGAGATGGCTTAGCAGCAGTGAAAGTCCCAAAAGCAGCCATGGGTAAGCAGGATTAGAACCAGAATCCTAGATTCACAGAGGATAAAACTGAGGCTGAGTCATATGGTTTCTGCACAATTTTTTGGTTTGTTTTGTTTTGTTTTTTGAGACGGAGTCTCGCTCTGTCACCCAGACTGGAGTGCAGTGGCGCAATCTCGGCTCGCTGCAACCTCTGCCTCCTGGGTTCAAGCGATTCTCCTGCCTCAGCCTGCCGAGTAGCTAGGATTACAGGCACGTGTCACCATGCCTGGTCAATTTTTTCTTTTTTGTATTTTTAGCAGAGATGGGGTTTCACCATATTGGCCAAGCTAGTCTCGAACTCCTGACCTCAGGTGATCTGCCCGCCTCAGCCTCCCAAAGTTCTGGGATTATAGGTGTGAGCCACCATGCCCGGCCATGTTCATGCACATTTTTGTTGGTACCAGAGTGAGGGGGTACTCGGAGCCTCTAAGCCCTCCCTCTTAGGAGGCCCTGGCCCTTTCCTAACCAGCAGGGTCCACTTCCAGGCACCTTATGTAGTGGGCTATGCTCCTGGGCCCTGTAGGATCTGCCCCCCTCTCTAGTCTGACATTGGTCCTGGAGAGGACCTGATGATTGCAGAGCACTTGACCTTTTCTTGGCTCTAAGTGGCGCTGCAGGCCTCATCTCATTTCTCATTTATGCTGCAGCTCTCGGGGCTCCCCAGGGGCAGCTCCAACATCCCCAGCTGGTGCCCAGAGAGTGCCATGGGGCAGACATATCCTAGCGGATGGCCTCGCTCCTAAAAGGCTGACAGATTGTCAGCCAAAAGTAATCTCAGCCCTTGCTGTGCCAAGTGGACCCCTGGGGAAAGGGGGCTGTGGATATGGCGGGAAGCAAGGAACAGGCAGGTAGATGACCGGTTGTGGTTACTCCCTGCAAGATCCTGGGCAGGTCACTAATGTTTCTGTATCTCAGTGTCCACATTGGTGAGGGTTGCTGGGAGCATCGGAGAGGACAGCATAGGCAGCATTTGGCCATGCCCCCAGCATGCTGCAGGTGAGTGGCTTCCACTTGTAGACTGTGTGGTCAGCAAAGCACTGCACAGCTGCTCATTAGATTTAATGACTGTGGGTGGGCCAGGTGGCTCACACTCATAATCCCAGCACTTTGGGAGGCCAAGGTGGTGGATCACCTGAGGTCAGGAGTTCGACACCAGCCTGGTCAATGTGGTGAAACCCTGTCTCTACTAAAAATACACACACACAAAATTAGCTGGGCGTGGTGGCAGGCGCCTGTAATCCCAGCTACTCAGGAGGTTGAGGTGGGAGAATCACTTGAACCCGGGAGGTGGAGGTTGCAGTGAGCCAAGATTGCACCACTGCACTCCAGCCTGGGCAACAGAGCAAGACTCTATCTAAAAAAAATTCATTTTAGATTCAGGGGAAAATACATGTGCAGGTTGGTTACATGGGTATATTGTGTGATGCTGAGGTTTGAGATTCTAATGATCCCGTCATCCAGATAGTGAGCACAGTACCCAATAGGTAGTTTTTCAACACTTGTCCCCTCCTCCCTTTTGGAGTCCCCAGTGTCTGGTGTTCCAATCTTTATGTCCACTTGCACCCAATGTTGAGCTCCCACTTATGAGTGAGAACATGCAGTGTTCTGTTTCTGTGTTAATTCACTTAGGATAATGGCCTCCAGCTGCATCCATGTTGCTGCACAGAACATGATTTCCTTCCTTTTTATGGCAGCATAATATTCCTTGTTGGATATGTACCACCTTTTCCTTATCTAACCCACTGTTGATGGGCACCTGGATTGATGCCATGTCTTTACTATTGTGAATAGTGCTTTGATGAACATACGAGTACAGGTGTCTTTTTGGCAGAATGATCTATTTTCCTTTGGGTAGATACCCAGTAACAGGATTGCTATGTCAGATGGTAGTTCCATTTTTAGTTCTAAAAGAAACAATCCAGGCCGGGTGTAGCGGCTCACACCTGTAATCCCAGAACTTTGGGAGGCCGAGGCAGGTGGATCACCTGAGGTCAGGAGTTCAAGACCAGCCTGTCTAACATGGTGAAGCCCCATCTCTACTAAAAATACAAAAATTAGCCGAGTGTGGTGGTGGGCGCCTGTAATCCCAGCTACTCGGGAGGCTGAGACAGGAGAATCGCTTGAACCTGGGAGGCGGAGGTTGCAGTGAGCTGAGACTGTGCCATTGCACTCCAGCCTGGGCAACAAGAGTGAAATTCTGTCTCAAAAACAAAACAAAACAAATAATTATCCAGAAGCTTCCAAGAGCTAGCCACCAAGTAAGCTGAGAGACAGGTGTGTCGAGCCAAGAGCCAGTCACCCGCTGTGCTGGGTGCTTTATATACATGGGTTTACTTAATTCTTACATTGACCCTGGAAGGAATCATGTTTATTAGCCTGTTTTTCAGGTAAGAAAACTGAAATTCAGAGAGGTTAAGGAACTTGCTCATATCTAGAAAGAAATGGAGCCAAAATTCAACTTGAGATCTGTCTGGCTCCAGGGCCTACCCATACTTTCTTATTTCCATTTTGGTTTTGTTTGTTTGTTTGTTTGAGACAGAGTCTCACTCTGTCACCTAGGCTGGAGTGCAGCAGTGTGATCTTGGCTCACTGCAACCTCCGCCTCCCAGGACCAAGCAATTCTCCTCTCTCAGCCTCTCAAGTAGCTGGGATTACAAGTGCCCACCACCATGCCCAGCTAATTTTTGTGGTTTTAGTAGAGACGGGGTTTCACCATGCTGGCCAGGCTAGTCTTGAATTCCTGACCTCAAGTGGTGCACACACCTGGGCCTCCCAAAGTGCTGGGATTACAGGTGTGAGCCACCGCGCCCGGTCATACTCTCTTATTTCTTTTAATAGCCATCATTATAATTGCAGGTAATAACATTTCATTACATTCTCCTTATAAAAATTAAAACACTATAGGCAAAGTTACAGAACCTTTACACTACCCCTCCCCAACCCACCGCCCTTCCCAGGTCTCATCCATGCACTCTTCCACAATACCTGCAAAATAGGCATTATAATAATAATCCCAGTATATGCTTTTCCTGACTTAAAAAAATTAATTTAAATGGAAATAGAGATGGGGATCTCACTATGTTGCCCAGGCTGGTCTTGAACTCCTGGGCTCAAGCAATCCTCCTGCCTTGGCCTCCTAAAGTGCTGGGATTACAGGAATGAGCCACCACAACTGGCCCCTTTCCTGACTTTTTAAGGGTCAGATGAAATAATGAGTAAAAATGCCTTTTGTAAACATTACAGCCCTCTGCATACGCCTACTACTAGCATTAGCATAGTAACATATGTTACCTAAAGCCCTTTCATAAGCAATATTGTTTGGCTTAAATATCATTACTGGGAATTAATGGACTTCTGTGCCCCCAAAAGAGACTATAAAGCCTTGCCAGAGCCTGGCAGTGAGAACCTGTGTGGTCTTTAGGGCTAGGCTGCAGAATCTCAATTCACCAATAGGTGTCAGCCTCTACCAAGACGCGTCTACCGCACCTTCTGTTTGAATTATGTCAGGGAACTGAGAGCCTTCCAGGCCTGTTCTGTGCTTTTCAGTGGATGTTAAACGTGGAGTGCTGTGGGGGTGGAATTCCAGCTGGAAGTAAGGGGCAGGGCACTCAAGATTCAAAGACCAGTGAGGCCAATGTTTGGCCTGAGTTTGCTCACAGGTGAGCCAGGGAGTCCTGGGCTCAAACGCTCCCATCCTAGGGAGATGCAGGCTGTGTTCAAAGCTGTCCATTGTGGGAAGGGACTCCCGAGGGACCAGCTGTGTCCAGATGGGTCAGGGAAGGTAACATTTGAGGTCAGTCCTGAAGGATGAGAAGGACACTTCTAAGCTCAGGAGGAGGGAAGGACGTTCCAGGAGCATTCTGGGCACAGATGAGCAGTTGGATGGATGGGCAGGGTGGGAGGATGAGAGGATAGACAAGAATGGGAGCAGATATATCTATAGTATTGAGAACCAAATGAACCATAGAAGGGTTTTGGTTTTTGTTTTGTTTTGTTTTGAGACAGAGCCTCATTCTGTGGCCCAAGCTGGAGTGCAGTGGCACAATCTCAGCTCACTGCAACCTCTGTCTCCCGGGTTCAAGTGATTCTCCTGCCTCAACCTCCCGACTAGATGGGATTACAGGCACGCGCCACCACTCCTGGCTATTTTTGTATTTTTAGTAGAGACGGTTTCACCATGTTGGCCAGGCTAGTCTTGAACTCCCGACCTCAGGTGATCCACCCGCCTTAGCCTCTCAAAGTGTTGGGATTACAGGCACGAACCATCGCACCCGGCCAGAAGAGTCTTTTTTGTTTTGTTTTGGAGACAGAGTCTCACTCTGTTACCCAGGCTGGTCTCAAATCCTGGCCTCAAGCAATCCTCCCACCTCGGCCTCCCAAAGTGCTGAGATTACAGGCATGAGCCACTGTACCTGACCTGTTGTTTTTTTCTTTTTTTTCTATTTGGGATGGGCTGGCCGGTGGGGAGTCACAATTAGATGTATATATGATTAATTGGACAGGAAGAGACTGGAGGCAGAGGCTGTTGTCAAAAGTCTTATCCAGGGAAGGAACAGTCAGTAAGACGTAGATTGGAAGCTATGTGCAAGGAAGAATCGCAGGGATGTGGGACCTGATTAGATGGAGTGGGAGCGGGGATTGTTGCTGGAGGAATTAAGGCTGCCTTTGAAGTTTCCAGCTTAACCAGCTCAGTGGAGGTAGGACCATTAGTTGAGCCAGAAAACAGGAGGAAGAACAGATTGTGAAAATAGAGAAACAGTTGGATGCAGTGGCTCCCACCTGTAATCCCAGCACTTTGGGAGGCTGAGGCCGGAGGATCACCTGAGGTCAGGAGTTTGAGATCAGCCTGACCAACATGGAGAAACTCCGTCTCTACTAAAAACACAAAATTAGCCAGGGCTGGACATGGTGTCGGATGCCTGTAATCACAACTTCTCAGGAGGCTGAGGCAGGTGAATTTCTTGAACCCAGGAGGCAGAGGTTGTGGTTAGCCGAGATTGCACCATTGCACTCCAGCCTGGGCAACAAGTGTGAGACTTTGTCTAAAAAAAAAAAGAGAGAGAGAAACAAGGAGCAAATAAAAAAGAAAGAAAAGGAAAACCAAAAAAGAAAAAACAAATAAAAATAGAGGGAAGGCTGGGCATGGTGGCTCACACCTATAATCCCAGCACTTTGGGAGGCTGAGGCAGGTGGATTGCTTGAGTCCAGGAGCTTGAGACCAGCCTGTGCAACATAGCAAGACCCCAGTCTCACTCTGCCACCCAGGCTGGAGTGCAGTGGCGTGATCTTGGCCCTCTGCAACCTCTGCCTCCGATGCTCAAGTGATTCTCCTGCCTCAGCCTCCCGAGTGGCTGGGATTACAGGCGTGCGCCACCACACCCAGCCAATTTTTGTATTTTTAGTAGAGATGGAGTTTTGCCATGTTGCCCAGCTGATCTCGAACTCCTGGCCTCAAGTGATCCACCTGCCTCAGCCTCCCAGATTGCTGGGATTACAGGCGTGAGCCACCAAGCCCGGCTTACATTATCTCTTATATCTCGATGTTCTCACATACCCCTAGGAGGCAGGCAGATAAATAGTTCCAATTTCATTGATAAGAACTCAGCTTTGATGGGAAGGGGCCGTGATAGAGCAAGCCCAGCAGGCCCTGGGGCCGTGATCGGAGATGCCTTCTCCTCGGGGCCTCTTCCTGTGGATCCCTTCATGTGGGTGCAGAGGTTGGCCTCACAGCTGTTCTGGATCCC
This sequence comes from Colobus angolensis palliatus, assembly GCF_000951035.1. Lineage (NCBI taxonomy): Eukaryota > Metazoa > Chordata > Mammalia > Primates > Cercopithecidae > Colobus > Colobus angolensis. The sequence continues at coordinate 2,250,896 of NW_012113142.1, forward strand.
ATTACCTGTTCATTATTTATTATTATTATTATTACTATTGAGACGGAGTCTCCTGTCATCCAGGCTGGAGTGCAGTGGTGCGATCTTGGCTCACTGAAACCTCTGCTTCCTGGGTTCAAGCGATTTTCCTGTCTTAGACTCCCAAATAGCTGGGATTACAGGCGCACACCACCCCACCTGGCTAATTTTTGTATTTTTAGTAGAGATGGGGGTTTCGTCATTTTGGCCAGGCTGGTCTTGAACTCCTGGCCTCAAGCAATCTGCCTGCCTCAGCCTCCCAAAGTGCTAGGATTACAGGTGTAAAGTGCTGGGATTACAGGCGTGAGCCCCCGGGGCATCAAGACCCAACTTCAGGGTTGCCCCGTGGCAGCCTGGGAAGCCCTTCTGGGCTTGGGCTGGATGGTCCTTACTGAAGTCTGCCCTGACCCCCAGTCCCTGCCAGGTGTGTGACCTGGGGCACCTCCCTCTCCCTCTCTGGATCTGTTTCCTCTCTGTATAAAGTGGGGTTGGTCTAGGTGGACTCTGAGGTCCCTGCCGCATCCAAAACCTTACTGCCATCTGATTTTGGTGGGACAGACTGTGTTGAAACTATAGGCTTGGATGGCCAGGCTTTTCCCGGAGAACTTGCCCCAAAGGAGCACTTGACAGGAGCTCTTTTGAGGTCACCAGCTGTGTCTACTGCAGAGGGGAACGTCTGCCGTGCATTTCGGCATCGAATAAGGAAAGGGACATCGGGATTCTGGCTTGAGGAAAAGGAGCTCCCAGCTCAGGGCAGACATCATTTTGGAGCCACGGAGCCAATTTCCCTCACTCCAGGAAGGGCTGGCTGTGGCTCACGTGGCAGGGAGACGCTCAGATCCTTCCTGGGGATACCTGTTCCACTTCCTCCCAGTTGCCCATCTGTTTGGAGACCCCAGACTCATTCGGGAGGCCCCTCCAGATTTAGCCGCAGGAGGCAAACAACTGGCTGTGAATTCCCCCTTTGTCCAGGGAAGCCAAGTGGGGAGGGGCCGAGCGGACCCCCTGCCCCCACTGGAATGTCGGCCTCCTGCGCCCCCCATTCTCCCTCCTTTTCCACCACCTCCCCTGCTCACTTCCTGAGTCCCACTGATCCCACCACCAAAACACACGCATGCATGCACACTCACGCATGCACACACACGCGGGCGCACACACACACACGCTTCCTGGCGGGCCGGCGGCCTCTGGCTCGGGGCTCGGCGATCCCCGCCACCGGGAACTCTGGGGAGAAGCCACCTTTTGTTATTCAAATCACATCCTCGCTGTGCGCGCCCGGGGGCCGCGGGATCGGGCCCGGGAACCCGCCTCCCGGTCTCCCCCCGCGCCCCCGCCAGCTGATTCCGGGATTTCCCGGTCCCCGGGGGCTCGGGCG
>NW_012113142.1:2252923-2273637 GCF_000951035.1 Colobus angolensis palliatus
TCGGGGCTGCGGGGCTCGCCGCCCACCTCGGGAGACCTGCCGGGCAGAGGGAGGGCAGCGCCGCCGGAAGGGGCTTGTTCCGTGCCCTCCGGAGCCCCCTGCCCGCACACCTACAGGAGATCGATGGGAAGATGTGTGGGGCTGAGCCCGTGGGCAGGGAGGCACAGGTGGCGCTGGGAGGACAGGGAGAAGCCAGGGTTTCAACCATCCTAGGAAGTGAGGAGGCAGGAATGGAGCCCGTGGCGGAGACGGGGGAGGTTCTAGGTTGGCTACTTGGGAACCCCAGCTTCAGTGGGCCTGGGGTGCAGCCAACATCTTCACCTCCTAAGCATGACTCCCCCTTTCCTTTAGAAATGGGCTTCTCTGGAGGGGTCTGTGCCCTCCCCCAGAGCAGCCCTCCACCCCCACCTCCACCGCGAATACAGTAGGAGCTTGAAGAAATCATTGCTTATTGATTGAGACCAAGGAGCAGCTCTCAGCCGATACCAGGATATGATTTGGGGGATTCTGATGGGAGGGGGGTTAGCAGGGAGCACCTGGAGGCCCGGAAACTGCAGGTTTTCCCAGGGGTCTTGATTGGCTCTCACTCTGAATGGAGATTTAAGGATGCCCTTGCCATCTCCACCACCCCGACCCCCAGTTTTGACCAGGGTACTGTCTCTACCGTCCAGCCTTGCAACCTCAAGGGCCTATGTGTCAGGCTGGTCTTGTGGAGGGAGGCAATCAGGGCTTTCGAGGAAAGGAGCTGTGTGTGTGTGTGTGTGTGTGTGTGTGTGTGTGTGTGTGTGTGTGTGTGTATTTGGGCCGTGGGGTGGGGAGGGTAGAGGGTCTGGGTCTGCCCTTACCATAGAGATGAGGAGATGCTAGAATTTGAGTTTATCTTGTTAAGAATTACATTACTTTTCCCCAGAAGGTGCCCTTTCGAGGCAACCAAGGGAGGTTGGTTCTCTGCCTGGCCCTGGCCTTTGGCACTCTGTCTTGGCTAGGAGACAATGGGATGGGGGCTGATGACAGGTGAGAGTCCTCTTCTATGGCCTGCATCAGTCTCAGACTGACTGAGCATTGCCCCTGGGGTTGGGGACTGGGTGAGGGGCTCCATGGGTTCCTGTCTTTATTTGGAGAGAAATACCTGTCCATGGCTGGACAGTGAGTGCCCAGAGGTTGGACCAGCATTCCCTGTCTGTCTGCCATGAAAGCTTGCTTTCTTTGGGCATGTATTAGAACTCCCTCTCAAATAAAAAAAAAATACTCTGTGCAGCTATGGGGGTGGAGATGTAGAAAACTAAGCAGTAGTTCTTTCCTAGAGGTGTCTGAGCAACACCAGAAGAGTCACCTGTCTGGGCTATGATTGGGGGTTTGGGGTCTGAAGCTTTGAAGCTCTACTCTAGTCCAATGGCCACTAAACCAAATCACCCCTGAGCATCCTCCCAGCCCTGCACCCAGGTTCCCTGCAAAGCTTGGCCTGCGAGGACCAGCTTATAGGACTCAGGGACCTCTGTCTATCCATCCCTCATTAATCAACAGCGTTTATTTAATTCCCATAATTTCTATAGCAAGTGCTGGGTAAAGAACACAAAGAAACATCATTGAAGGCCTCCCTCCCTGCTTCTCAAGGCCCTTAGCATGAAAGTGAAGGATCCAGAGAGATACAGGCCAACTCAACAGTTAGCTATCAATACAGGCCTAGATCAGAAGGCCAAAGCTTTGAGGATCATGAGGGTCTGAGAAAGGACTGGAATGCAGAGTTCAGATGGAAGACCAAGACCTCAGTTGGCCCTTGGAGGTTGGGTGGGGTAGGCATTGCCTGTTGGGAGAATCACAGGAAGAGGATGGGCAGAGCCCATTGGGTGAGGCTGAAGACATTTGGCTGGTACAGAGGTTTGAAATCAGGAAACATCGAGATGGTTGTTTGGGGCCAGACCAGCAAGGCCTTGAATGCCAACCAAGGCATTCTGACCCTGGCCCGTAAGCACTGGGAAATCTCTGGAGAATTTTGATGCCCTGGGGCGGTGCATCTATTGCCTCTTTCTTCTTTTAGCTTGGGGTCCAAACAAAAGTGATATTAGATTCTCATTAATCATTGAGCAGCCAAGCGCCCTGTCCAGAAACAATTGTCTGCAGCTCTTTGTAAAGAGCACAGACCTGTGACTGTGTAGCAAGAAGAACCTTACCCACCCTGGGGAATTGGCGTCTGCTTTTCATTCCTGCAAGAGGCCAAAAGTACTTTCTGTTCTGGCCATTAAATTCCCATCTCTGGTTTGAAGTCCTCGCTCTGGGGGCCTTTGGCTGCAGGCTTGACCTCAAATGCAGCCTTTCAGGAACATCCTTGACAGAGTCCAATATCAGCCTTGGAGATTTCTCTTGCTTATGCAGAGTGAGAAAAAGCAGATTGTAGTTTACCTGACTCTGTGTGATTTTTTTTTTTTTTTAGACAGAGTCTCCCTCTGTCGCTCAGGCTGGAGTGCAGTGGCGTGATCTTGGCTCACTGCAACCTCTGCCTCACGGGTTCAGGCGATTCTTATGCCTCAGCCTCCCTAGTAGCTGGGACTACAGGCGCGCACCACCATGCCCAGCTAATTTTTGTATTTTTTAGTACAGACAGAGTTTCACCATGTTGGCCAGGCTGGTCTCAAACTCCTGGGCTCAATCACCCGCCTCAGCCTCCCAAAGTGCTAGAATTACAGGCGTGAGCCACCACACCTGGCCCTCTGCATGACTTTTTTTTGTTTTTGAAACAGGGTCTTGCTCTGTTGCCCAGGCTGGAGTGCAGTGGCACAATCTCAGTTCATTTGCAACCTCTGCCTTCCAGGTTCAAGCGATCCTCCCAATCTCAGCCTCCTGGGTAGCTGGGATTACAGGGGCACAGCACTACACCCAGCTAATTTTTGTATTTTTTGCGGAGACAGAGTTTTGCCATGTTGCCCAGCTGGTGTCGAACTCTTGGGCTCAAGCAATCTACCCACCTGAGCCTCCCGAAGTGCTAAGATTATAGGTGTGAGCCACTGTATGCTGCGTCCCTGCATGATTTTGAGCAAGTTTCTTCTGTAACCTCTTACCCTCATTTGTATCATGAACATAATAATAGAGAAGGTTGGAAATAATCCTTTTAAGACATAGAAGCTGGAGTAGTAAGTCTTCCATGCACCTGCTGGCTGTTCTTTTTTTTTTTTTTCCGAGGTGGAGTCTCACTCTGTCACCCAGGCTGGAGTGCAGTGGCGCGATCTCGGCTCACTGCAACTTCCGCCTCCCGGGTTAAGCGATTCTCTTGCCTCAGCCTCCCGAGTAGCCGGGATTACAGGCGCACACCACCATGCCCAGCTAATTTGACTGTTCTGATCATGATGATCTCTGGTCTCATCTGGGCCTAAGGTGACTCTTGATTTCCCTCTCATGCTTTAATTTTTTGATTGGCCTGCAGAGCTGAGCCCAGAGGCCATATTTCAGCTGACGGCTCATGGGACCAATTCTCCCAGGCCTGGTGATTTTTGTGAATGAGGGTACACACGACCGGAGACAGTGGGTTTACCAGCTGCTGCAACCCATGAATTTTTGATGACATCAGATATCTGCCCAAGGGAGAGCTGGTTTAACCCTGCACTCAGGGAGAAAGTGCGGATGCCTTTTAGGGGTTGATGATGGAGGCTGTGCCTTTCACTAAACACAGAGAATGCACAGTACTGTAATTTGGAAAATGGAGTCAACACTATCAATTATTACCAAAGAACATACCGTTTACATAACAATTTATATTTCTGCAGAGCTTTGCAGTATACATGGCTTTTTTTTTTTTTTTTTTTTTTTTTTTAGAGACGCGGTCTCACTCTGTCACCTAGCCTGGAGTGCAGTGGCACAATTGTAGCTGACTGTAGCCTCGAACTCCTGGGCTCAAGCTATTGTCCCCACCTCGGCCTCCTGAGTAGCTAAGACCACAGACATGAGCCACCAAGCGAGGCTAATTTTTATTTTATTTATTTATTTGTTTGTTTTTGTAGAGACGGAGTCTTCTATGTTGCCCAGGCTGGTCTTGAACTCCTGGCCTCAAACGATCCTCCTGCCTCAGCATCCCAAAGTGCTGAGATTACAGGCATGAGCCACCACACCTGGCCTATATAAAAGCATTTTCACACTTGTTCTCACTACAACCCCATGAGGAAGGTAGGGCCGAAATGATTGGCTATGTTTTACAGATAAGAAAATTAGTTCAGAAAAGTGACATCCGATATTCCATACCAGGGGTAGAACCAGGTCTTGTGTCCAGTTCTCTGACAGTCAAAGTATGCACTATAGCAATATAATAAATAAAAGGTGAGGAAAAAGATTTAGTGTCTAGATTCTAGAATGGACACAAGTTAATTTCAAAAGATGAGCTGGGGGTCATGGCCTTTGGCCTCTGGGTCCTCTAGTGGAGAAGACTTAGGAAAGAAGGATGAGTGTCTATATGTGGACTCTGAGCCTTGTAAATCCCTTCTATCTGGTTTTTTTTTTTTTTTTTTTTTTTCCGAGACAAGGTCTCACTCTGTTGTCAAGGCTGGAGTGCAGTGGTGCGATCATAGCTCACTGCAGCCTCGAACTGCTAGGCTCAAGCAATCCTCCCATCTCGGCCTCCCAAGTAGCTGGGACAACAAGCAGGCACCACCACAATGCTTGACTGCCTTTTTTGATTTTTGGTAGAGACGAGGTTTCGATATGTTGCCCAGTATGGTCTAGAACTCCTGGGCTCAAGCGATTCTCCCACCTCAGCCTCCCAAAGTGCTGGGATTACAGGCATGAGCCACTGTGCCCTGCTCCCTATAGCCCTATAGCTGTTTTTAAAATTCAGGAGTTTCTTCCTGAATCTCACTGCTTCCTCAAATGTGAGACACTTGACTTACCCAGCAGGCAGGTGAGAGGAGGGGTGGAAAGAAGGTATTTCAGATATTCTGAGTAATGATATTGACTGTAGAGCAGAAAAGACTTCTGGTCAACCTATTGTTGCTGCTGGTGTCAGCAGAAGGGATGTGGTAGAAGTTAAATGCCCAACTGGAGAGATCGCTGTGCAAAATGATGCCAAAGACTGATGGGTGACCTGCCCAGCAAACAGAGCAGCATTTTTAGCCCTGGCCACAAGATCCATTTAGTGGGTTGCTGCCAGCATATGAAAGAGTGAAATAGGCCAGGCACGCGGTGGCTCACACTTGTAATCCCAGCACTTTGGGAGGCCGAGGCAGGTGGAACACCTGAGATCAGGAGTTAGAGACCAGCCTGGCCAACATGGTGAAACCCAGCTCTACTAAAAATACAAAAATTAGCCGGGTAAGGCAGCACACACCTGTAATCCCAGCTACTCAGGAGGCTGAGGCAGGAGAATTGCTTGAACCCAGGAGGCAGAGGTTGCAGTGAGCTGAGATCACGCCACTGCACTCCAGCCTGGACAACAGAGCAAGAGTCCATCTCAAAAAAATAAAAACAAGAGTGAAATAGATGAGAAAACATCCAGGTATATTCCACATGAGAGGGTAAGCATTAGATCATGAAACGGATTTTGATTGTATCTATGCATGCACACAAGTAAGTACTGGGTAGCCCCGTAAAATGTACTTTTTTTCTTCAACTTTTAAGTTCAGGGGTACATGTGCAGGTTTGTGACATGTGCAGGTTTGTGACATGTAAACATGTGCCATGCTGGTTTGCTGCACAGATCAACCCATCACCTAGGTGGTAAGCCATTAGATATTCCTCCCGATACTCTCCTTCCCCACCCTCTGACAGACCCTCGTGTGTGTTGTTCCCTGCCATGTGTCCATGTGTTCTCATCACTCAGGTCCTACTTATAAGGGAGAACATGTGGTGTTGGTTTTCTATTCCTGTGTCATTTTGCTGAGGATAACAGCTTCTAGCTTCATCCATGTCCCTGCAAAGGACGTAATCTCATTCCTTTTTATGGCTGCATAGTATTCCATGGTGTATGTGTACCACAGTAAAATGTGTTTTTTACTATAGTCAGTTGCGTAGTCCATTTGTGCTGCTTTAACAATACCTGAGACCTGGTAATTTATAAAGAACGGAAATTGGCCAGGCACAGTGGCTCACACCTGTAATCCCAACACTTTGGGAGGTTGAGGTAGGAGGATCACTTGAGCCCAAGAGTTTGAGACCAGTCTGGGCAATATAGTGAGACCCTGTCTCTACAAAAAAATGAAAAAATTAGCCAGGCATGGTGGTGCATGCCTGTAATTCCAGCTACTCGGGAGGCTGAGCCCAAAAGGTCAGGGCTGCAATGAGCTATGATAACACCACTGCACTCCAGCTTGGGTGGCAGAGACCTTGTCTCTTAAAAAAAATTGCTTAGGAGAAAAGAATTTTTGATTTACCATTAGTGCATTACTATCTTTCATTGTCACTGATCATTAAGATTTTATCTCACCAAGATGAGGTTCCATTCAATTCACGTGCATATTGAATACCCCCTTTTTATGCAGTCCCTTGGGTGAGGATGTTAAGATACTAAGGGATCCAGGGCTGAGGATGGCTGAGTCCTTGTCTGTCAAAAAGGCTTACAGAGTTGAGAGAGAGAGATTTCCTCGAAATGCACCAAGCGCGACCACGCATCAATAGACATTTGCAATTGACAGAACAGTCTCACCTGGATTATTTTCTTCCTCGCGTCGGCCTTGTGAAGCAGGATTTATCGTCCTAGGAGCACCTGTCTTCAGTGGCCCCTCTGGTCAGAGTTGTACTTCTGGTCAGGGGCTAAGTCCAGATGCAAACATGGGTTTTAAGACAGCCCCTCCCAAGGAGCCGTTTTGCCCGGATCACACTCTCTCTCCCTCCCACTTCCCCTCTTCCAGCCGTCTTTCCCCTACTCCAATCTCCCCCGCAACACACACGCAGCTAGGTGAGTTTCTTGACGCTCAAGTCCAAGCGCTGTTTCCCCTCCACCTTTGTCTCCCTTCTTGCCCAGAGAGGTCCCAGTTCAAACCCAGGACAGGCACGTGGTCTCACAGCTGCCCCTGAGCCAAAGATTTCCATAATCGGAGAAGATTTCACCTGCTCCAGAGCCCCAAAGAAATTAATCCATGCGTCATTTAAGAAAAAAAATAAATTCCCCATGTCTCCTTTAGATTCCTTGAAGTCCTAATGCATCTTTAATTTGGAGGAGGTTCCTGTGGGCAGGTAGAGAAGGGTCAGGGTGGGAGGCATATTTGTAAATGGGAATGGTTGAGTGAATGGGATCCCAGCCAGACTCCACGGCCCTGTCCCCTGTGCACAGAGGATTAAGGGAGACTCATCTGTGTCCTGAGGCTGCTCTAGATGCTGAGCCTGGGCTTTGGAGTAACAGAGGCTAAGGTCCCATTGCCACCACTCGCCGACTCTCAGATCAGAGACAAGTTAGTTGATCTTGTCCATCATGTTATTTCCTCATCTCTAAGATTGGTGTCTGCAGACTTGCAGTGCTGTCGAGGTGCTCATTTAAAGTACTTGACACAAACCAGGCATGGTGGCTCATGCCTGTAATCCTAGTGCTTTGGGTGGCTGAGGCAGGAGGATTACTTGAGCCCAGGAGTTCAAGACCAGCCTGGGCAAAATAGCAAGACTCCATCTTTACTGAAAAAAAAAAAAAAATTAAAAAACAAATTGTCTGGGTTTGGTGGCATGAGCCTGTGGTCTCAGCTCCTGGGGATCCTCCCAGCCAAAGCAGGTGGATCACTTAAGCCCAAGAGTTCAAGGCTGCAGTGAGCTGTGATTACACCACTGTACTCCAGCCTGGGTGACAGAGTGGGACCCTGTCTAAAAAAATAAGATAAAATAAAAAATACAGAACCTGGCATATAGGAGGGGCTTAGTAAACCATGGCTATCATTAGTAATATTTTTGCTTTTTCATTTAGGCTATAAATAAAATCTGAAAACTTCAGGGGAAGGGGGAGAGCATTGCTTCTTGCAGAATGATCACTGCTGAGTGAGCTCAGTCTGCTGGGGCAATCAGACCTGTTAGTAGTTGCAATACATGTTGTGCAATGCACAAAGGATGGGGCATGTGTCAGCCTGGAGAAGGTGGGGTTAACCAACTGGCAACTTAAGGAAGGGTATCATTAAGAAAACTGGCTGCAGAGGGGAAGATGATCCCCTGGAACGAGGAAAATAAGGGTATTTCAGGCACACTAAAAGGGTAAGGTCATGAAACCACAGGGTTTGTTCAGAAACTACCTCTGGTTGATGCTTGAAAAGTAGGCACACTCCATATCTCTGTGGGCTAACGAAGTTCCCATGATACGGAACCCAAATCTTTTTTTTTTTTTTTTTTTGAGATGGATCTTGGTCTATCACCCATGCTGGAGTGCAGTGGTGTAGTCATGGCTTACTGCAGCCTCAAACCTCTCAGTCTCAAGTGATTCTCCCACCTCACCCTCCCAAGTAGCTGGGACTACAGGTGCACACCACCACACCTGGCTGATTTTTGTCTGTTTTATAGAGACGGGGTTTCACCTTGTTGCCTAGGCTTGTCTTGAATTCCTGAGCTCAAGAAGCTATTTGCCTGCCTTGGTTTCCCAAAGTGCTGAGATTATAGGCATGAGCCACTGTGCTGGCTTTTTTTTCCTTTTTAGAGAGAAGGTCTCACTCTATCCCTGAGGCTGAAATGCAGTGGTGCAATTCCAGTTTCAGTTCACTGCGGCCTCAACCTCCCGGGCTCAGGTGATCCTCCCACCTCAGCCTCCCAAGTAGCTGGGACTACAGGTCCATGCCACCATGCCCAGCAATTTTTAACTTTTTGGCAGAGACAGGATTTTGCTATGTTTCCCAGGCTGGTTTTGAACTGCTGGCCTCAAGCAATACTCCTGCCTCGGCCTCCCAACTTGGCCTCCCAAAGCCGAATCTTTTTATACCTCAGTGATTCCTGGAAGAGCTGTGCTTTCAGAAGGGGAGCAGGCCAGGAGCAGTGACACACCTGTAATCCCAGCACTTCGGGAGGCTGAGGCGGGAGGATCACCTGAGGTTGGGAGTTTGAGACCATCCTGACCAACGTGGAGAAAACCTGTCTCTACTAAAAATACAAAATTAGCCAGGCATGGTGGCTCATGCCTGTAATCCCAGCTACTCAGGAGGCTGAGGCATGAGAATCGCCTGAACCTGGGAGGCGGAGGTTGCAGTGAGCCGAGATCGCGCCACTGCACCCCAGTCTGGGTGACAGAGCAAGATTCCATCTCAAAAAAAAAAAAAAAGGAAACAGAAAAGAAGGGGAGCTGCAACTGAAGGAAACACAGGACACACAATAGGTGCTGAATGCATGAATGATTAAAAGACAAAAGGAGAAGACATTCTAGTTGAGAGAGAGGTGCTGCACACAGGCTGAACATACAACACTGGGGAATGAATGTTGAGTAGGTTTGTCAGGAGCGGGGCCAGAGGAATAGAGAGGAGGAGTGGGCACAGGTGTGAGGGCCTGTGTTAAAAAATAACCAGCAAGTCTCTAGTAGAGCCAGTAAGCGGGGCTGCCTCCACTTGACAATCAGACATGGATATGCTATTCTGGCCAACGGGTTTACGCTGCCTACTGGTCCCTGGGCCTGGAGATGGCTGTCACTGGTACCAGGATAAGTGTGGGAGTTGCAAACCGTGGGTTGGGCAAAGTTTTTTTGAAATGAACATTTCATTAACTTTCTATCTTAACCTCTCTTTGGAGGACTCAGTTCAGCCTCGTATTCTGGGACCTAAAATAACTTTCTGTCGCTGGATTTTTCTCAGGCTAGAAAGAAGTCTTACAAAATCACTGCCTCCCTATTCCACCTAGCTCAAGATCATGTCACCAGCCCTGGTGCTGGGTAGGGATGTTTCCAATGGTTACAACCAGGGTCCTGGCTATTATCTTTTTTGCCCTATATATGTGAAGATTGTCCCCTGAGTCAGCAGACACCGAGGACCCACCCAGACCTCATGCCAGGTGTAGATAATATAAGAGAGAAAGTGATCCTTTGATGGCTTCTGCCTTAAAAGAGGTACAGGCTGGGCGCAGTGGTTCACACCTGTAATCCCAGTGCTTTGGAAGGTCGAGGCAGGTGGATCACTTGAGGTCAGGAATTTGAAACCAGCTCGGCCAACATGGTGAAACCCCGTCTCTACTAAAAATACAAAAATTAGCCGGGTGAGGCAGCACGTGCCTGTAATCCCAGCTACTTGGAAGGCTGAGTGAGGCACGAGAATCTCTTGAACCCGGGAGGTAGAGGTTGGAGTGAGCCAAGATCGCGCCACTACAGTCTGGCCTGGGCGACAGAGCAAGACTCTTGTCTCAAAAAAAAAATGTACAGGAGATAAAATTACAATATTAGATTAATGTTAATAATCACAATAGTGTGATTAGTACAATATTAGAGATTTAAGGAAAGTTCTATAGACATTCAGAGGCAAGATGACTAATTCTGCCAAATGGTACAGGAAGTGGGGTGGGGAAAGTGACATTTCATTTATTCATTTATTCAGAAAAGATTTATAGAGTGTCTTCCATATGCCAGGTGCTGTTCCAAGCACTTGGGATATTTCATTGAACCAAAGAAAGATTCCTGCCTTGTGGAGCTGAGCTCCTGCAGGGATTGAGGGAGTGAATGATAGATAATAGAAATAAATGTAAATGAGAAAATTTTGTAAGCTGTTGGAAGGTGGTAAATGATCCAGGAAATGGGATTAGATGCAGAAATGGCTGCACCATTCTAAATATGCTTGGATAAGAATTGTAACAGAGGGATGAGCCCATTCATTCCCAGCAGGGGATTTTCCTTGGCTGCCAGGGAACTCTGGAACCCCTGTTCATGGTGTGTAGTTGGCTTACAGTCTGGCTGAAATCCTGGACTCCAGATTTAGCTCATAGCTCATTGCTGAGAGTTGCCTGAGTCTAAACCTCAGGGCCCTTTCCCTGTGCCCAGCTCCCCTTGACCATCCTCCTGAGGTCTATTCAACTGTGGATCCAGCTGTCAGCCAGATGGTCTACAGAGCACTGACCACTTATCCATTTCTGCCAGATTTTCTAGAAGTTGGAGGGAAGATACTGCCTCTTATATCCAACAAATCTCCAGTAAGGGAGCCAAGGTCACATGGGCAGTTCTCTGGCCATGGCCCTGGCTGTGGACTTGATGTTACACACAATAAACAAGGCCCTCTCAGCCCTACCCAAGTAACATCAACTGGAATGAGGCTGGGGGTGACAGAGCACCATGTCTCATGCAATTCTCAGAAAAGCGTGATTCCTATTTTCATATTCAAGCTGGAGAAAACTGAGGCTCAGAGAAGTCAAATCTCAAAGGGCCCCTCACTTTGATCTAGGAACAGTATTTCAGAGTGATGGAGGCCTTGGGTCCCGGGGTTCAAAATCTGTCTCTACCACTTACCTGGGCAGTTTACTGGGTTCTTTATTCTATAGAGATTTAAGGAAACTCCCATAGAAACTCAAGTAGGAATGATTGATTCTGCCCAGTGGTATAGGAAGTGGGGTGGAGAAAGTGACTATTCATTCATTTATTTGGAAAAGGTTTATAGAGTGCCCTTGATATGCCAGGTGCTGTTCTAAGTACTTGCTTCATTGAAGTACACACTTTGGCTTCTCCGTCCCCGAGGAGAGATAGCCTTGAGTGCGTTGGGCCCTGATACTGTAGTTTGCGGGGCGGGGGCTCCTGCACATTGAGTAGATTTTAATACCACATAGCTGAGGCCATCAGCACCAGCAGTTAGGAAACAGGTAATCCACAGAAGTGTTAAACTTCTGCCACTTTTCAGAAAATATGAAAAGGTACAAAGAAAATAAAGATCAAATATTTTTCCACCATCTAAAACTACTGCTAACAATTTAGTGTAGGTTCTTACAGACTTTTCTGTGTGTGTGTTTGTGTTTGTGTGCGTACACTAGGTTGAACCATATGAAATTGCCTTTTGTATAAGTCAAAAACAGCCAAATCGTCATTTGATTCAATCAAACACAAGCATGTACACATAGACAGATACACACATATTTAAAGAAAATGGGGCCACACCATAATATGGTTTTGTAGACTTTAATTTTTGTTTTCACCATGCTGGAGATCTAGAAATAATATATCAGAGTGGTCCAGGCCATCCCATGGGTTCTGGGTTCATGGGTTCAAAACCAGTTTCCACTGTGTACTTACCTGGGTGGGTTACTGAGGTCTGCTTTTGCCAGGCTTTCCCTCTTGTACAGTGGGCATAGTCATAATACCTTCCATACGGGGTTGTGGTGAGGGCAGATGAATTACTGCATATAAAGTGCTTAGATCAATGCCTTGGCGTGTATCATTCAGTCAACGTTAGTATTGCTATAATTCCAGATGAGCAGGGGGTGATGTATCATTTCATTGTGATCTGCCCTCTATTAATAACATTTTCCACTACTGGGGTGAAATCCTTGTACCTTCACGTAAGAGTATGTATCCATTGGCTTACTTATGTTTAAGGACTTAGGCTTTGAGGTTTTCACTTTTAAGAATTCTTTTTGCTAATGTGTTTCAAGCTGGGTAGTGAGTGCAGGGGAAGTTTCCTGGGTGGCTACCCTATGACCCTATAGATTAGGCTTCCAGGTCATGGCCCCAGTCTTAGGTCATTCTTGCTGCTATAACAAAATACCATAGACTCGGCCTACAAACAATAGACGTTTATTTCTCACAGTTCTGGGGGCTGTGACGTCCAAGATCACAGAGCCACCAGATTCAGTGACTGGCAAGAGCCTGTTCCATAGATGGCATTTTCTCACTGCATCCTCACATAGCAAAAAGAGGTGGAGGAGAAGAATGCTGTGCCTTCACATGCAGAAGAGATAGAAGGGGCAAGCAGCTCTCCAAAGCCTGTTTTTTTTTTTTTTTTGAGACAGAGTTTCGCTCTTGTTGCCCAGGCTTGAGTGCAATGGTGGATCTCAGCTCATTGCAACCTCCACCTCCCGGGTTCAAGTGATTCTCCTGCCTTAGCCTCCCGAGTAGCTGGGATTACAGGCGCCCACTACCGCACCCAGCTAATTATTGTATTTTTAGTAGAGATGGGGTTTCACTACGTCGGTCAGGCTGGTCTCGAATTCCTGACCTCAGGTGATCCACCCTCATCGACCTCCCAAAGTGATTACAGGCATAAGCCACTGCGCCCAGCCTAAAGCCTCTTTTTTTTAGAGACAGGGATTCGCCATGTTGCCCAGGCTGGCCTCAAACTCCTGGGCTCAAACGATCCACCCATCTTTGGCCTCTCAGAGTGCTGGGATTACAGGCGTGAGCCACCACGCCTGGCTTCCAAAGCCTCTTTTATGAGGGCATTTGTCCTCTTCACAAGGGCAGAGTCCTCATGACTTAATCATGTCCCAAAAGGCCCTACCTCTTCGTACCATCACAATGGAGATTAAATTTCAATATGAATTTTGGAGGTGACTCACATATTTAAACTATAGCACCCCATCTCTGCTTTTCTACTTGCTAGAAACAGTGACTGCTCACCAGTCCCCAACACTGGGCCTTGCTCACTTCTGTGGCTCGATCATGCTGTCATCTCTACCTGAATGACCTGGCAGGCCCCCTTTCCAGACCAGCTTCTCTGCTGGTTAGGTTAGTTCTTCCTCCAGGCAGCCATCACCAACCCTTAAGCCTCAGATAGATGCCCACACCCCAGTCCTCCATACAGTCTATACCCACCAGTCTCTCTCTTCTCATAAGGTGGACACAGTGCCGTCATCTTTCTCCCCATCTAGACTTCACTCTTTGAAACCAGGACTAAGCCTTAGTGATCTGTGAGTTGACTTAATGCAACACTTGACTGGGTGCTCAATACACCTACCCAGGAGTTTGAGACCAGCCTGGGCAACATAGCAAGATCCCATCTCTATAAAAACTTAAACAATGGTGGCTCATATTTATAATCCCAGCACTTTGGGAGGCCAAGGTGGCCTGAGGTCAGGAGTTCGAGACCAGCCTGGCCAACATAATTAAACCCCATCTCTACTAATTGTAAAAATACAAAAATTAGCTGGACGTGGTGGCAGGTGCCAGTAATTCCCAGCTACTTGGGAGGCAGGAGGCTGAGGCATTGTAGTCAGCTAAGATCGCACCACTGCACTCCAGCCTGGGCGTCAGAGCAAGACGTCTCAAAACATAATAATAATAATTAAACAAAAATACATTTACGTACAGACACAGAGGGATGACTGTATAGATTTGATGGGTGAATTCAATGAATGAATAAAATCACAACTATCTGAATGAATGATGGAACTTAAATAAATGGAGATGGTTTGGGCAGGGTGGTTAATCTTGGTTAGAGAGGTGGCATGAAGCGAAGGCACGAGGGTCAAATTAGGCAGGACGTATTTGGGAAAGGGAAGGACAGGAATGAATTCTAAGACTGGAAAGGCAAGTGGGGGCCGGATCTCCAGGCCTTGAGTGCCAGGCCAGGCAGTGGAGCAGTTTCTCCATGAGCCCTGGATGTTTCTGGAAGTTTCTGGCATGATTGGAGCTGTGCTTTAGAAAGGGGGGTTCTGGTGACGTTGTGGCCACCAGGAGACCAGTAGGCTGTCAGGCCTGGAGACTTGGGTGGGGCTTACCCTGCCTGGGGCCTGTTGGATGACTCCCCGCTCCGCCAACACCCCTGTACTTCTGAATCTCATAGCTCTTTTTTCTCCCACTCCCCTAAGGAAGGCCTCTTCTTCACCCCCAAGACAGAAGTAGAAGGGAGAGTTTCTGGCAGCTTTGCTTTCTGAGGAAGTCACGTCACAGCCGTGCAGCCGATGATGAAATCCACCTCCGGAATTAGCAACAACCCCTCTTTCCACTTTAGAAAACTGATTAGCAAATCCTCCCCAGCTTGTTCTCACTCCCTGGGTCCAGAGCAGGGAGTATCCATCAGTGCCTCTGCTTGCCTGATTCCGTGGCCTCCAGAGTGTAACCGCAGCCTCACTGCTCACTCAGTCTCTTTTCTTTGGTTCTGACCTGAGTTCAGTGAGGTCTGTGCTTTGAAGGGGTGTGTGTGTGTGTGTGTGTGTGTGTGTGTGTGTGTGTTTTACAAGGTCCGGCTCTGTCTTCCAGGCTGGAGTGCAGTGGCACGATCAGAGCTCACTGCAGCCTTGACCTTCTGAGTTCGAGTGATCCTCCTGCCCTCAAGTGATCTTCCTGCCTCAGCCTCCTGTATAGCTATGACTATAGGCATGAGCCACCACAGCCTAATTTTTTATAGAGACGTTTTATAGAGATAGGGTCTCACTACTGCCCAGGCTGGTCTGAAACTCCTAGGCCGAAGCAGTCCTCCTGCCTCAGCCTCCCAAAGTGCTAGGATTACAAGCGTGAGCCACTGTGCCCAGCCTCAAGCACTTTACAAGCCAGAAAGGCAATGAGGAGGAGGAGAAGAGTTGGTTTGAGGACAAGGGAGAGGCTCTGGGGAGAACTGGGCTGGAGAAGAGGAGGCGGAGGCTGGCTTAGCTCCTTTCTCCAAGTGCCACTTGCCTGGGCCTTGAGTGCATCTCCGGGCATCCTGTGCGTTCCTCAAATCCTGAGCTCTCAGCCCTGACCTCGCTTCCTGTTTCACTGTGAAGAGACATGATCTGTGAAAACTGGCACTGCCTTCACCCACATGTCCGCCTCCATCTGTGTCTGTCCTGTGGGATCTGGCCCAGCCTGCCCTCCTGCTGGGCACCAGGCCCCATCCCCATCCCTGCCACTCTCCTGTCCTTTCCTCATGCACATGCAAACGCGTTATCATGTCTCCCACCAGAAACAAGAAAGCCTTGAGCCCACCTCCTCCCAGCGGCTGCCCTCTGTCTCTGTCCCTCTTCAAAGCAGAAATGCTGTAGAGCGCTCCGTGCCTCTAGCTCCCAGCCTCCCTTTCTCTCCTCCATCTACCATCAGAGGGGGAGAGCCTTTTTTTTTTGGCTTTTTTTTTTTTTTTTGAGATGGAGTCCCGCTCTGTTGCCCAGGCTGGAGTGCAGAGGCACGATCTCAGCTCATTGCAACCCCTGCCTCCCAGGTTCCAGCGATTCTCCTGCCTCAGCCTCTCGAATAGCTGGGATTACAGGCACGCATCACCATGCCTGGCTACATTTTTTATTTTTATTAGAGATGGGGTTTCACCATGTTGGCCAGGCTGGTCTCAAACTCCTGACCTCGGGTGATCTGCCCACCTTAGCTTCCCAAAGTGCTAGGATTACAGGCGTTAGCCACTGCACCCGGCCAATTTCCTTAAAATATATATATATGTGTGTGTGTGTGTGTGTGTATATATATACGTGTGTATATGTATGTATGTATATGATAGATAGATAGATTGTTATTTATTTGACAGTCTTGCTGTCTTGCCCAGGCTGGAGTGCAGTACCGCAATCATAGCTCACTACAGCCTCCAACTCCTGGTCTCAAAGGATCCTCTTGCCTCAACCTCCCAAAGCATTGGGATTACAGGCATAAGCCACCACGCCTGGCCAAAATGCATTTCTTCATATGGCTTTCCCCGACCTCACAGGCTGTTTCTTTTCTATCTCCATCACTGATTTCCTCCTATCCTTATTTATTTATTTAGAGACCGGGTTGTAGACTTGCTAATTTTCATATTTTTGGTAGAGACGGGGTTTCGCTGTGTTGCCCAGGCTGGTCTCAAACTCCTGGGCTCAAGCAATTCTCCTCCCTCGGACTCCCAAAGTGCTGGGATTACAGGCATGAGCCACTGCACGCACCTGGCCTCCTGTCTCTCCTGAACATCGGGATGTCCTCAGGCTGTCCCCAGACGTCTCATCTGCACTCATTTCTTGGTGCTCTTATGCACTCTTATGTCCCATCCAAATTTATAAATGTAGCTCAGACCTGTTCCTTTTTTAAGACAGAGTCTTGCTCTATCACCCAGGCTGGAGTGCAGTGGCATGATCTCAGCTCACTGCAGCCTCCACCTCCTGGTTCAAGCAATTCTTCTGCCTCAGCCTCCTGAGTTAGCTGGGTGGCACACACCACCACATCCGGCTAATTTTTGTATTTTTAGTAAAGACAGGGTTTCATGTTGGCCAAGCTGGTCTCGAACTGGCCTCAAGAGATCCGCCCGCCTCGGCCTCCCAAAGTGCTGGGATTACAGGTGTGAGCCACCGCACCCAGCCTAGCTCAGACCTTTTCTGAACTCCAGATGCGGCACAGCCCACTGCTCACTCCCAGCTCCACTGGGATGCCTGGTAGGTGTCTCATATCTAACCTAGCCCCAAACCAACTCTCCCATGGGTCCCCCCAGCTTGTTAACGGCAGCTCAGTCCCTCTAGTTGCTCAGGCAAATCATCACGATGTTATCCTTGACTCCTTCCTTCCTCACACCCCAGATCCAGAACATCAGCAAATCCCATCAGCTCTAGCTTCAAAATAAATTCAGAGACCGACCACGTCTCGACGCCTCCTCTGCCTCCACCGTCATCTCTGGCCTGATTGAAGGCAGCAGCGTCTTCACTGTGGTCCCTGCAGCCACTCTGGTCCCTGCAGTCTGTTCTCAGCACAGCAGCCAGAGGGATCCTAGTGTATCAGATCATTTTACTGCTTTGCTGAAAACCTTCCAGTGAGGCCGGGCACACTGGCTCACATGTGTAATCTCAGCAATTTGGGAAGCCAAGGCAGGAGGATCGCTTGGGGCCAGGAGTTCAAGACCAACCTGGGCAACATGGCAAGACCCCATCTTTTATCAAAACCCCCCCAAAACAAATCAGCTTCCAGTGGCCCCGGTCTTATGTGGAACAAAGTCTAGTCCTTACCATGGGCCGCGAGGCCTCTAGCGATTTGGCCCCTCCTGCCCCTGACTTCTGGCTCTAGCCACACTTCCTCATGTCTGCCAGCTGGGCTTCTGCTCCTATGCCAAAACTCTTCTCCCAGGTATGTGCCAGGCTCACTTCCTCATCACGTTATTTATTTTTTGAGACAGGGTCTCACTCTGCTCTCCAGGCTAGAGTGCAGTAGCACTACATGGCTCACTGCAGCCTCAAACTCCTGGGCTCAAGCGATCCTCCCACTTCAGCCTCCCCAGCAGCTGGGACTATGCCACCAAGCCAGGCTAATTTTTTCATTTTAAATTTTTTTGTAGAGACAGGATCCTCCTATGTCACCCTGGCTGTTCTCAAGCTCCTAGTCTCAAGCAATCCTGCCTCCTCGGCCTCCCAGTGCTGAGATTATAGGTGTGAGCCACCACGTCAGCCTCTCAGCACTTTAAAGTCTGTATCCCTCTGTCACCTCAGTACAGCCTCCCTCAGTGACCCTTTGGGAGGTTATAATGCTGCCTAGAACACTCTAGCCCTATCCTTCCCCTTATCTTTCTTCCATGGCACCTCTCGCCATCTGATTTGTTTACTGCTTGTCTCTCCTGCTAAAATATAAGCCCCATGAGGACAGAGATCGTCATCTCTGTTCCTTGCTGTTTTATTTTGGTTTTGTTTATTTTGTTTATTTGTTTGTTTTTGAGACAGAGCCTCGCTCTGCCACCCAGGCTGGACTGCAGTGGCGCTATCTCAGCTCACTGCAACCTCCACCTCCCAGGTTCAAGCAATTCTCGTGCCTCAGCTTCCCGAGTAGCTGGGACTACAGGCATGCACCACCACGCCTGGCTAATTTTTGTATTTTTAGTAGAGACTGGTTTCACCATGTTGGCCAGGCTGGTCTTGAACTCCTGACCTCAAGTGACCCACCCACCTTGGCCTCCCAAAGTGCTTGGATAACAGGCATGAGCTATTGTGCCTGGCCTTTTTTTTTTTTAAGACAGAGTATTGCCCTGTTGCCCAGGCTGGAGTATAGTGGCGCAATATTGGTTCACTGCAACCTCTGCCTCCTGAGCTCAGGTGATCCTCCCACTTCAGCCTCCCAAGTAGCTGGAGCTATAGGCACGCACCACCAGGTCTGGATCATTTCTTGTATTTTTGTAGAGACAGGGTTTTGCCATGTTGCCCCAGCTGGTCTTGAACTCCTGGGCTTAAGCAATCCACCCACCTTCACCTCCCAAAGTGCTAGGATTACAGACATGAGCCACCGCACACTCGCTGTATTTCTAAAGCAGTGCCAGGCATATGATAGGCCTTCCAGAAATATATGTCAAATGAATGCGTGAATATGGAAACAATTCAGAGCAGTTGTTCTCTGAGTTTAGGGAAGACCAGAAAGAGATCTGGGTGGCCCCTAAGAATCTGTTACCCATGATTACAGTGAAACAGAAATAGATGACAGAGAGCAGGGGTGGTGTCTTTTAGAAGAAAATAGGTGACCATCTATACTGGGCCAGTTCTATAGTTAGCAAGATGACATGGGAGGAGAGCTATTTTTCTGAGCTTTATGTAACAGATGTGATTCTGTATAAATCACACTTCTGTAAACTGAATCCTATCTTAAATGTACTAACAGAGATGGCTATTTAAGGGCATCGGATGCCAATGTCTTCTGTGAAATGAACAATAATCTCCTAATTTGGCCTCAGCGTCAATTCACATTTTCCAGAAAAAAATTTACTTATATCAAGGTATGCCTGTCTGAGCTGAGAAACTGACTTCATTCTTCACATTTCCACCATCTTTATTGTTTCTTCTCTCTTTGCTCTCATTCTTCCTTTTTGTTACTGTTTTTCTTTTCTTTTCTTTCTTGTTTTTTTTTGCGACAGGGTCTTGCTCTGTTGCCCAGGCTGGTATGATCTCGGCTCACTGCAACCTCTGCCTTCCGGGTTTAAGCAATCCTCCTGCCTCAGCCTCCCGAGTAGCTGGGATTACAGCAGGCACACGCACCACACCTGGCTGATTTTTGTATTTTTAGTGGAGATGGGGTTTTGCCATGTTGGCCAGGCTGGTCTTGAACTCTTGACCTCAAGTGATCCGCCCACCTGTACCTCCCAAAGTGCTGGGATTACAGGCGTGAGCCACCGCGCCCGGCCCACTGTTTTTCTTTTAGCTGATTTTTTTTGTTAGACTCTGACATAGAATGTTCTTCTGTAACATCACCAGAATTAACAATGCCATGGACCCTCCCCAGGCCAAATGAGTCCAATCTGGGGGTGGAGCAAAGGAATCTAGGGGTGTGTGTACAAACTAGGGGTACAGGATTCTCAGATGATATCCTGGCCTAGCCAAGTCTGGGAACCACTGACCAAAGTCTTCCTTTCTAGGCGCAGTGATTCCTGCAGAAATAGAACAAAAGGTGTGTGATGTCAAGGATGTTGGGTGGGAGGCCGAGGTGGGAGGCTCACTTGAGCCCAAGAGGTCGAGACCAGCAACATAGTGAAACCCCATCTCTACAGAAAAAAACTTGAAAAAAAAAAAAAAAGGATGTTCTCAAGGGAGAAGCATCAGGTTTTCTAGTGCTGGGATGTGGCTGGGGCTTGACTCATTCACTTGACAGAAAGGTCACTTTTAGAAATTGGGCACTTCAGGAGACCCAGAGCTGGATAAGGAATGGTTCCCATGCTGGAGGACCTCCTGTAAGTCAGGCATCACTCACCTTGCGTCTTCAGATCAACAGAGAAAAGCTGCAGTATATTAATAAAAGAGAAGAGACAAAACTAACCTCACTGATAGAAAGCTGGGGAAATGGCTGGGTGCCGTGGCTCACGCCTATAATCCCAGCACTTTGGGAGACTGAAGCGGGCAGGTAACCTGGGGTCAGGAGTTCAAGATCAGCCTTGGCAACGTGGTGAAACCCCCATCTCTACTGAAAATACAAAAATTAGCCAGGCGTGGTAGCTCACACCTGTAATCCCAGCACTTTGGGAGGCTGAGGTGGG
>NW_012113142.1:2273687-2286147 GCF_000951035.1 Colobus angolensis palliatus
GGCGTGGTAGCTCACACCTGTAATCCCAGCACTTTGGGAGGCTGAGGCGGGTGAAACACTTGAGGTCAGGAGTTGGAAACCAGCTTGACCAACGTGGTAAAGCCCTGTTTCTACTAAAAATACAAAATTAGCCGGAGTTGATGGTGCATGCCTGTAATCCCAGCTACTTGGGAGGCTAAGGTGGGAGAATTGCTTGAACCTGAGAGGTGGAGGTAGGTAGCCGTGAGCCGAGATTGCACCACTGCACTCCAGCCTGGGTGACGGTGAAACTGTCTCAAGAAAAAAAAAAAGAAAGAAAGAAAGCTGGGGAAATGAGAGGGTGGTAGAGGGCATGAAGAGAGGAAGTTGGGCAATGCTGGTGGTTTGTGGGGAGGGCGCAGCCCAGGGTTTCCCACTCTTGCTGACAAGCTGCCTATCCGGAAGCTCTGACCAGGGCCGTTACAAAAGGCCACTCCAGTCTGGCTCTGTGAATAGTCAAAGATCAGGATATGTCTGGTGGATTCACTGAAGGCTGGGCTTTCTAGGGAGGGTGACTCGCCCAACCAGTGACTGATGAATGGGGAATGAGCCCTCGGGGTGCAATACCTGTGAGCGTGACTTTGCAGTTTGGGGTGCTAGGGAAGCGGAACCAAGGCTTCCTCCATGACGACAGAAGCAGCAGCCTTACAAGGGAGGAACCCCTTTCGAAGCCACAGCTCCCTGTGGGTGAGAGGAGGGCACATGGGCCAGCTTCTCCTTTCCCTAAGACCTGGTGTCCAAGTCTCTTACCCTGTGCCCTACATTCCAGGCCCCTTTGAAAACCTAAGTGGGCACCCCGAGGGTCATCACAGATGTTCTCTTATGGAGGGAGGCAGCTGGCATACAGGGAAAAGGTGACCAAGAAACCAAGACTCACACAAGGAACCAGGCTGAGGCTGGGCGCAGTGGGTCACGCCTGTAATCCCAGCACATTGGGGGGCTGATGCAGGAGGATGGCTTGAGGCCAGGAGTTCAAGACCAGCCTGGGCAACAAAGGGAGATCCCCACCTCTACAAATAATAAAAAATTAGCAGCTGGGTGCGGTGGCTCACGCTTGTAATCCCAGCACTTTGGGAAGCCGAGGCAGGAGGATCACCTGAGGTCAGGAGTTCGAGACCAGCCTGGTCAACATGGTGAAACCCCATCTCTACTAAAAACTACAAAAAAATTAGCCGGGAGTGGTGGTGGGCGCCTGTAATCCCAGCTGAGAGGGATTGGGAGGCTGAGGCAGGAGAATCACTTGAACCCGGGAGGCGGAAGTTGCAGTGAGCTGAGATCACGCCATTGCACTCCAGCCTGGGTGACAGAGCAAAACTCCATCTCAAAAAAAAAAATTAGCTGAGCATGGTGGCATGCACCTGTGCTCCCAACTATTTTGGGAGGCTGAGGTGGGAGGATTGCTTGAGCTCAGGAGGTCGACGCTGCAATAAGTCGTGATTGCACCACTGCACTCTAACCTGGGCAACAGGCAAGACCTTGTCAAAAAAAAAAAAGTCATCTAAATGCAGTTACTGTTGTTCCCAGCATCAGTTAGATTAATCACTGTGCCTGACATATACCTCCCTGGTAAACATGAGGAGGAGGACACAGGCTGAGGCGCCAGCATGCCTTACCCCAAAGTGATGGGGGCCAGTAATCAGCCTCTGTAATGTGGACATCCACCCTCATAGGCTGCCCTGCCCAGCCCAGGGGCCAGCAAACATTTTCTGCAAAGGGCCAGATGGTAAATGTTTTTGGCTTTGTGGCCTGCTGCTACTCTTCCTCCTCCTCTTCCCCACCCTTAAAAAATTGAAAACCCAGCCGGCTGTGTGGCTCACACCCATAATCCCGGCACTTTGGCAAGCTTAAAGCGGGAGGATCACTAGAAGCCAGGAGCTCAAGACCAGATTGGGCAACAAAGTGAGACTCCCGTCTCTACAAAAAAAAAAATTTTTTTTTTTGAGACAGAGTCTCGCACTGTCGCTCAGGCTGGAGTGCAGTGGCACCATCTCAGCCACTGCAGGCTCCGCCTCCTGGGTTCACACCATTCTCCTGCCTCAGCCTCCCAAGTAGCTGGGACTACAGGCGCCCACCACCACGCCCGGCTAATTTTTTTGTATTTTTAGTAGAGATGGGGTTTCACCATGTTAGCCAGGATGGTCTCGATCTCTTGACCTTGTGATCCGCCCACCTCGGCCTCCCAAAGTGCTGGGATTACAGGCGTGAGCCACTGTGCCCGGTCCCCCCAAAAAATTTTAAAGTAGCCTGGCCTGGTGGCGCCCACCCATAGGCCCACCTACTTGGGAGGCGGAGGTGGGAGGATTGAAGGAACCCAGGCTGTAATCAAGGCTGTAATAAACTATGATCGCACCACTACACTGTAGCCTGGGCAACAGAGCAAGACTCTGTCCCTAAACAAGAACATAAAAACCAACCAGTCCTAGCTCGCAGGCCATGCACAAGCAGGCAGAGGCCAGGTTTGGCTGGTGGGTGGTGGTTTGTGTCTCACGTGTCCATGTGAAGAGACCACCAAACAGGCTTTGTGTGAGCGACATGGCTGTTTATTTCACCTGGGTGCAGGCGGGCTGAGTCCGAAAAGAGAGTCAGCAAAGGGTAGTGGATTATCATTAGTTCTTATAGGTTTGGGGACAGGCGATGGAGTCATGAACGATGTTTTGTGGGCAGGGGGTGGATCTCACAAAGTACATTGTCAAGGGTGGGAGGAATTACAAAGAACCTTCTTAAGGGTGGGGGAGATTACAAAGTACATTGATCAGTTGGGGTGGGGCAGAGACAAATCACAATGGTGGAATGTCATCAGTTAAGGCTATTTTCACGTCTTTTGTGGATCTTCAGTTGCTTCAGGTGATCTGGATGGATACGTGCAGGTCACAGGGGATCTGATGGCTTAGCTTGGGCTCAGAGGCCTGACACTTTGGACTCCTGGCAGCCTGTCCTTTCTTATTCTTGTCTAGGACGATGTTATAAGATACTTTGTTTTTGTTTTCATTTTGAGATGGAGTCTTGCTCTGTCACCCAGGCTGGAGTGCAGTGGCAGGACCTCAGCTCACTGCAACCTCTGCCTCCCGTGCTCAAGCAGTTCTCCTGCCTCAGCCTCCCGAATATCTGGGACTACAAGTACGTGCCACCATGCCCGGCTAATTTTTTTGCATTTTTAGTAGAGACAGGGTTTCACCATGTTGGCCAGGCTGGTCTCGAACTCCTGAGCTCAAGTGATCTGCCCATCTCGGCCCTCCAGAGTGCTGGGATTACAGGCGTGAGCCACCGCACCCGGTTGAGAGACTTTATTAAATGCCTCGATGATGGAGATTCAGACACACACCACGTCTGTTTCATGTCCGGGAAACATTGGTCTAGAATCTCACAGGGAAACAAGGTCCGTCTCACATGACTTCTTTCAGTTGGTGCCTGGTGATCGGTGCCTCCTTTCCTTTCTGGAATCTCTCATGGATAATGTGTTTTACCTTCTCTCTGGCAAATCCCGATTATCCTTACCCACGTCCGGACTTTGGGTACCACTGCCTTTCTCCGCAGTCTGGCCGAGATCCCTGATGGTGTCTCTCAGTCTCTTGTACTGTGTGTTTACCCCTTCCAAGTCAGAAGCCTTCAGCGCGCTCGGCACCCAGGGCGTTCCTGCTGTTGTCGAACTCACCTTGGACTTGGGTTGTCTATTTTGGTGTTCTTTCTGGCTTTTTCAGTTCAAAGATTGTTCCAGAAAGAAAAGACAGGAGCAAAATCAGAGTTTATGATCACCCTTGGCTGAAAGCAGCACACCCATCCCTCCCTTCTTCCTTTTGCATCTCATGTAATAAGGTAGGCCTTGTGTGTATCCTACACCTGTTCTGGAAGCTTCGTCTCATTGGGGGTTTAGTTTTCTGACACTATTCGTTATTATGTGCTACTCATAGACATAAGTAACTTGTACACCCATAACTGGTCTCTTTTCTTCATAAAGTACATTTTCTGTTTTTGTTTTTATTTTTATTTTTTGTTTTTGTTTGTTTTTTGAGACAGTCTCACTCCGCCACCCAGGCTAGAGTGCAGTGGTGCGATCTCAGCTCACTGCAACCTCCACCTCCTGGGTTCAAGCGATTCTTCTGCCTCAGTCTCCTGAATAACTGGGATTACACGTGCGTGCCATCACGCCCGGCTAATTTTTGTATTTTTGGTAGAGACAAGGTTTCACCATATTGACCATGCCGGTCTCAAATTCCTGACCTCAGGTGATCCGCCTGCCTCACCCTCCCAAAGTGCCGGGATTACAGGCTTGAGCCACCGCACCCGGCCGTTTTTTGTTGTTTTTGTTTTTTGAAACAGAGTCTCGCCGTATCGCCCAGGCTGGAGTGTAGTGGCACAATCTGGGCTCACTGCAACCTCTACCTCCTGGGCTCAATTGATCCTGCACCTCAATCTCCTAAAGTGTTGGAATTACAGGCATGCGCATAGTCAGAGAAGGAAGGAAAGGAGAGGAAAAAGTACAGTCTTTGTCCCTTTGAGGACAAGATCCACCTTTTTGGGGGTGGGGAGTCAGGGTCTCCATCTGTCATCCAGGATAGAGTACAGTGGCACAGTCATGGCTCACTGCAGCCTCCAACTCCTGGGCTCAAGCGATCCTCCTGCCTCAGCCTCCCAAGTAGCTACCACTACAGGTATACCACCATCCCCAGCTAAATTTTTATTTTTTGTAGAGATGGGGTCTTACCATTACAGGTGGGTGCCTGTAATCCCAGCTACTCAGGAGACTGAGGCAGGAGAATCGCTTGAACCTGGGAGGCGGAGGTTGCAGTGAGCCAAGTTTGCGCCACTGCACTCCAGCCTGGGCGACAGAGTGAGACTCCATCTCAAATAAAGAAAAAAAATCAGTTTCTCAGTGTTTTTTATCTTTTTTTCATTGTGACAAAATACATATAATGTGAAATTCACTATTGTAACCAATTCAAGTGTATAATTAAGCAACATTCGGCACATTCGCTGTGTCGTGCAACCAACATGACTGTTTAATTTCAGAACATTTCCACTACCCCAAAAGGAAACCCCATCCCCATTAAGCAATCACTCCCCACCCCTCTCCTACCGGACCCCAGTGGCCACCAGTCAGCTCTCTGTCTCTATGGATCTGCCCATTCTGAGCATTTCATACAAATAGGATTACACATTGTGTCACATTTCATGTCTTGCTTCTCTCATGTACCATGTTTTGGAGGCTCACCTACCTTGTAACTGTGTGTGTATGTGTGGTGGTGGTAAAAAAATACACATCATAAAATTCACCATTTTAGGGCCCAGCGCATGGCTCACGCCTGTGGTCCCAGCACTTTGGGAAGCTGGGACGGCCAAAGCGCTTAAGCCCAGGAGTTTCAGACCAGCCTGAGCAACATAGTAAGACCCCGTCTCTATAAAAATTAGCTGGATGTGGTGTCATGTGCCTATAATCCCAGCTACTCAGGAGGCTGAGGCAGGAGGATCACTTGAGGCCAGAAGTTTGAGACCTGCCTAGGCAACATAGGGAACCCCATCTCTACAAAAGGATTTAAAACTTAGCCAGGTGTGGTGGCATGCACCTGTTGTCGCAGCTACCTGGGAGGCTGAGATGGGAGGACTGCTTGAACCCAGGAGGTTGAGGCTGTAGTGAGCCATGTTTGCACCACTGTACTCCAGCCTGGGCAACAGAGGAAGACCCTGCCTCTTAAAAAAAAACAAAAAAAAATCACAAAAAACAAGGGGGCCAGATGTCACGGGTAAGAAGGTGAGGCAGACAGTAGGGTGGAGGACGTTAGTTGATGACAGGTTTGTGTTGGACCCTGGGAGTTAAAGAAGGCAGCACAGCCGGGCGCAGTGTCTCACACCTGTAATCCCAGCACTTTGGGAGGCCAAGGTGGGTGTATCACAAGGTCAGGAGATCGAGACCATCCTGGCTAACGTGGTGAAACCTTGTCTCTACTAAGAAAATACAAAAAATTAGCCGGGCGTGGTGGTGGGCGCCTGTAGTCCCAGCTACACAGGAGGCTGAGGCAGGAGAATGGTGTCAACCCGGGAGGCGATGCTTGCAGTGAGTGGAGATGCACCACTGCTCTCCAGCCTGGGCGACAGAGTGAGACTCTGTCAAAAAAGAAAAAAAGAAGGCAGCACGGTGTGGGAGAGGAGGCGCTCTCCGATGGACCTGGGTTTGAACTCTGGCTTCACTTCTTGCCGGCTGTGCTACTTGCGAGTAGCTTGTCTTGGAAAATAGGGACTCAGATTTCCTGCCCTCTAGGCCCAAAGGAGGATGAGAAGTAAATTAGCAGTGCAGTGCCTGGGAGGAGGAAGAGGCCCAAGTGAGGGTCAGTGGCTCCTGCTGCTACCAATAATCTAGTGACAATGGCTCTATTATTATTCTTTCTGATCAAGAGAAGAAGTAAAAAGACCCTGATGTTGGGCAGCAAATTCCAAGTGTTGTAGCTAGGATCAAAGCAGGCTCACGGAGCATGGAAGGCTCTCCATGGCGGGGATGCTGTTTGGCTTTCCGTGTCTCACCTGCCTGTCTACTCTCCCAGGCTCACCTGATCTCCATTTGGTTCTGTACTCTCCCTGTCATCCTCACTCAGGTGGAAGGTTCCAGCTGTTAACCTGAGCTGTTGCCACCTGTACTGCAACCTTTTTTTCTACTGAACTCGGGAGGTGGAGGTTGCAGTGAGCCGAGATTGCGCCACTGCACTCCAGCCTGGGCGAAAATACAGAAACTCTGTCTCACAAAAAAATAAAATGGCCAGCTTTTTTTCTGTTTTTCTTTTCTTTCTTCTTTTTCTTCTTCTTTGTGTGTTTGTGTGTGTGTATGTGTGACCCAGGTTGGAGTGGTGCAATGGTATGACCATAGCTCACTGCAACCTTGAATTTCTGGGCTCAAGCCATCCTCCCACCTCAGTCTCCTGAGTAGCTGGGATTACAGGCACCTGCCACCATGCCCAGCTAATTTTTCTACAGGGTTTCACCATGTTGGCCAGGCTTGTCTTGAACTCCTGGCCTCAAGTGATCTGACTGCCTTGGCCTCTCAAAGTGCTGGGATTACAACCTCTTTTAAAATAAAATTATTATTATTATTATTATTATTATTTGAGACAGAGTTTCCCTCTTGTTGCCCAGGCTGGAGTGCAATGGCACGATCTCAGCTCACTGCAACCTCCATCTCCTGGGTTCAAGTGATTCTCCTGCCTCAGCCTCCCGAGTAGCTGGAATTACAGGTGCCCACTACCATGCCTGGCTAATTTTTGTATTTTTAGTAGAGATAGGGTTTCACCATGCTGGTCAGGCTGGTCTTGAACTCCTGACCTCAGGTGATCCACCCACCTCGGCCTCCCAAAGTGTGGGGATTACAGGCATAAGCCACTGCACCCGGCCTTTATTTTATATTTTTGTGAGACAGAGTTTCTCTCTGTCACCCAGGCTGGAGTGCAGTGGCACGATCTCTGCTCACTGCAACCTCCACCTCCTGAGTTCAAGTGATTCTCCTGCCTCAGCCTCCTGAGTAGCTGGGACTATAGGTACGCGCAACCACCCCTGGCTAATTTTGTATTTTTAGTAGAGACGGGATTTCACCATGTTGGCCGGGCTTGTCTCAAGCTCCTGACTTCAGGTGATCTGCCCACCTCTGCCTCCCAAAGTGCTGGGATTACAGGTGGATCCACCACGCCCGGCCTCCTCTACCTTTCTTTTACGCTTCTCCTTTCCCATCTCTGCTGCCTGTTCTCAGGTTTTCCTTCTCTGGCCCCTTGCCTGGGACCTGCCACCCCCAGCCGGGGCACATCCCTGTGCCTGCTCCTGCCATGAGACCTTTGTGAGCCAGCCTGGCCTTGGCAGCCTGAGGGCTGGGCTCCTGCCAAGATCTGTGTGTGTGTGACCGGACAGTGTCCAACCGGCCCCACAGGCCAGGCCCAGGCCCAGCTCCCCACACAAGCAAGGCCAGAGGGTTTCCCATTGGCCACCGCCTGGCCAGGCTGTCCTAGGCAAGCAGAGGACAGGGAGTGCTGGGGAGGGAGGAAGAGAGGCTGGGAGAAAGGCGCCCTTCCTGCGGTGCCTGCTGGTAATTGGCTCTCCGGAACCAGCCGGGACACGGGGCCTGCTGAGTCAGGAAGTGGTGGACAATGCCACCCTTTCAGGGGAGACACGGCTTGGTCTTAGGTCCTGTGTGACTCCAGGGAAGTCCAGAGAACAGCCTGTTCTCAGAGGATGTTCCCTAACCCAGAGCCCCCTCCAGAGGTGAGACACTGAGCCCCGCACTGCCCACCCTTGGCGCTGGGAGGGGCCCCCAGGCATTGGCCTGTGGAGGAGCCGGGAACAGTTCAGAAACAAATGAGGTCCTTCAGAGAGCCTGGGGCTGGGAGGAGAAGGGAGTAGATTTTCTTAACAGACTGTGAATCACATACCTGGGACTTTTTTTTTTTTGTGGAGACTGAGTCTCACTCTGTCACCCGGGCTGGAGTGCAGTGGCACCATCTCAGCTCACTGCAGCCTCCGCCTCCCCAGTTCAAGTGATTCTCCTGCCTCAGCCTCCCAAGTGGCTGGGATTACAGGCACGCACCACCATGTCTGGCTACTTTTTGTATTTTTGGTAGACACAGGGTTTCACCATGTTGGCCAGGCTGGTCTTGAACTCCGGACCTCAAGTAATCTGCCCACCCCAGCCTCCCAAAGTGCTGGGATTACAGGTATGAGCCATTGCACCTCGTGTACCTGAGACTCCATCTAAAAAAATTTTAAAGACCAGGCGTGGTTCAAGACCAGCCTAGCCAACATGGTAAAACCCTGTCTCTGCTAAAAAAAAAAAAAAATACAAAACTTAGCTGGACGTGGTGGCGGGCACCTGTAATCCCAGCTATTCGGGAAGCTGAGGTAGGAGAATCACTTGAACCTGAGAGGCAGAGGTTGCAGTGAGCCGAGCTCACACCACTGCACTCCAGCCTGGGAGACAGATGGAGTGAAACTCCATCTCAAAAAAAAATATATATATATATGTATGTATGTGTGTGTGTGTATGTGTGTGTGTGTATTTATATATATTTAATAGTGATGGGATCTTACCATGTTGCCCAGGCTGGTCTTGAGCTCCTGGGCTCAAGAGATCCTCCTGCCTCAGCCTCTCAAAGTGCTGGGATTATAGGCATAAGCTACCATCCCCGGCCTCTACCTGGTACACATTAGAGTGGGGAGTGCTGGGAAGCAGCCAGTCCTGATGATTTATGGACTTATGACCTGCCTTCGCAACTGTGGGCCTATAGGGAAGGAGAAGGCAGGGTATCTGCCCTTGGGATTCTAGTCTGGGTAGGGAGGGAAGGTAATACTCAATGTCAAACATATTGAGAGAAATAGGAATTCAGAAAAAGAAAAGTAAAGGCCAGGTGCGGTGGCTCACAACTCTTAACTCAGTGCTTTGGGAGGCTGTCGGGGGAGGGTCACTTGAGCCTGAGTTCAAGACCAGCCTGGGCAACACAGGGAGACCCCATCTCTCCAGAAAATACAAAAAAAAATTAGCTGGGTGTGGTGGCACATGCCTGTAAGTCCCAGCATCTCGGGAGGCTGAGGCTGGAGGATCACTTGAGCACAGGAGTTCAAGAAAACAGTGAGCTATGATCACATCACTGCACTCCAGCCTGGGTGACAGAACAGGACCCTGTCTCTTACAAAAAAAAAAAAAAAAAAAAAGAGCTGGGCGAGGTGGCTCATGCCTGTAATCCCAGCACTTTGAGAGACTGAGACAGGTGGATTACCTGAGGTCAGGAGTTCAAGACCAGCCTGGCCAACATGGTGAAACCCTGTCTCTACTAAAAATACAAAAATTAGCCAGGTGTGGTGGTGCAGGCCTATAATCCCAGCTACTCTGGTGGCTGCGGCAGGAGAATCACTTGAATTTGGAAAGCAGAGGTTGCAATAAATCAAGATTGTGCCATTGCATTCCAGCCTGGGCAACAGAGCAAGACTCTGTCTCAAAAAAAAAAAAAAAAAAAAAGAAGACGAAAAGAGAAAAGAAAAGAAAGAAGGAAGAGAGAAAAATACATTGTTGGCCTGAGTAGCTTGGTTAAATCTTAAAAAAAAAAAAAAAAAGGTACCTTGGGAGGCCGAGGTGGGCGATCAGGAGGTCAAGAGATTGAGACCATCCTGGCCAACACGGTGAAACCCCATCTCTTCTAAAAATATAAAAAGTGGCTGGGCGTGGTGGCACATGCCTGTAGTCCCAGCTACTCGGGAGGCTGAGGCAGAAGAATCACTTGAACCAGGGAGGAGGAGGTTGCGCGGAGCCAAGATTGTGCCACTGCACTGCAGCCTGGTGACAGAGCAAGACTCCGTTGCAGAAAAAAAAAGAAAACAGTACCGTTGGGTATGAGCTTGAAGGAGGTCAGGGTTTGGAAAGTAGAAAGAACAGGGGGCATGTATGCTGGAGGGTGGGGTGGAGAGCCACGGGAAACTGGTCTTAGCAGGGAACTTCCGCCCTGGAAACCTCTCAGTATCAGACATTCCCCAGCCCCCTGGGAGACCCACAGGTTGCCTTAGAACCCAGAATGAGCCCCCAAGAAGCCTTGCCACAGGCTCGGCAATGGGCCCCAAACCAGGGGGTGGACTCTGCCTCATGGATACAGTCCCTATGATGAAGTGTTGCTTGGGGACTTGGGCATGATGATGACAGTGCCTGAGAGCTCTTGTGAACTCCCCAAGAGCTGCAGGAGGAGGGTCTGGGACAGTCCTGGCAAGCTCAGGCAGAGCTTGCAGGTGCCTTCTGGCTGCTGGTTTAGGAAGAGACTTCTTTCCACAAGCCAGTGGTTAGGCCAAGTCCTTGTCAGTTGCACTGGATTCATACTGGGAGGCGGTGACTCCCAGGGTGTTCCCCACTTTCCTTAGCACACTGGAGAAGTAACTCATTCAGGAGGACGGAGGGTCATTTGTATCAGATACCTCCCCTGCTCAAGAGCCTTCTGTGGATCCCCAGTACCCATCAGATCACAGTTCCTCGGCCTGATATCCAGAGCCCTCCGTCATCTGATCGGCCTTTTCAGAGTCTAAAAATGGAAAGAGACCTAGAAGTCATCTAATGTCATCTGAGCATGTTCATCTTTTTCACAATAACCCAAAGAGGCTGCCTCTCTTCTGCATGTGTGTTTCTAATAATGAGGAGTTCTCTTTCATGAGACAGCTTTAAGTTCATCCAGAAACTGCCTTTCTGGATGGACTTCTGCCCATTGGTCTAGGTTCGAGCCTCTGGAGTTTTTCCTGCTTCCAGATGGTCACGCTTCAGAATATTGATGTTTCTCTAAATTTTCTTCAGACCTTAAATCCATTTCAATCCAGGTCACTGTCTTTCGGAAATGGTCCAGCTTGTTAGTTTCCTTCATAATGTATAAAACCTGAAACTGAATAGTGTTTCACGCGTGGCCTTATCTGTGTAGAGAACTGGAACCATACACTCCGTCATTCTGAACACTATACTCCTTTTAATGCATCCAGAGAGATCAGACTTGCATGTTCATCAACCATATCAAAATCTTGCTGTTGCTAAGTTAGCAGCCAAATAAAACACCTTAATTCTTTTTTTTCTTTTTCTTTTGAGACAGAGTTTCCCCCAGGCTGGAGTACAGTAGCATGATCTCGGCTCACAGCATTCTCTGCCTCCCGGGTCTGAGCAATTCTCTGCTCTGGCTTCCCTAGCAGCTGGGATTACAGGCGCCCACCACCACACCCTGCTAATTTTTTTTGTATTTTTAGTAGAGACGGGGTTTCACCATCTTGGCCAGGCTGATCTTGAACTCCTGACCTCGTGATCCACCCACCTCAGTCTCCCAAAGTGCTGGGATTACAGGCGTGAGCCACGCGCCCAGCCAAAACACCTTAATTATTTTCACAAGTGCTGCTTTGAGTCACAGCTCCCCTGTGCCAGTGAGTTTAGGCCTAAGTATAGAAAATTTCCTTTATACCTACTAGATTTCATCTTGTGAAGTTTGACCCATTTTTCCATTCCGTGGATTCTGATCGTGTCTCTGTTACGTAGAGGGCCTTGTCTAGTGCCGAGGTTGTGATCCTGAGCCTGAGCTTGGTCACACTGCAAAGTCTGAACCCCTGCCCTACACTTGCTGATGTTACAGGCCTGGGCAGTTTACTTAGCAGTTCTTTTTTTTATTTTTATTTATTTATTTTAGAGACAGGGTCTCACTCTGGTCCCCAGGCTGGAGTGCAGTGGTGTGATCATGGCTCACAGCAGCTTCAAACTCCAGGGCTCAAGTGATCCTCCTGTGATCCCTCCTGCCTCAGCCTCCCAAGTAGCTAGGACTACAGGCGTGAGCCACTGCACTTGGCTAATTGTTTTTTTTCTTTTTTTCTTTTTTTTTTTAGGCCCGGCACAGTGGCTCACGTCTGTAATCCCAGCACTTTGGGAGGTCAAGGCGGGCAGATCACCTGAGGTCAGGAGTTCAAGACCAGCCTG
>NW_012113142.1:2286363-2287024 GCF_000951035.1 Colobus angolensis palliatus
TTTAAAAAAAACTTTTTTTTTTTTTAGAGATGGGAGTCTCACTATATTGCCCAGGCTGGTCTCAAACTCCTGGTCTCAAGCAGTCCTCCAGTCTCGACCTCCCAAAGTGCTGGGATTACAGACATGAGCCACCCCACCCAGGCTTACTTAGCCTTTCTAAGCCCAAGAGATCTCAGGTACCTTGGTTGCTTCATCTGCACAATGGAGCTGATTAATACTAATACGTGCTTACTGATAGGTTGTAGAGTTGTAAGACTTTATATAAGATAATTCATACAAAGGGACCTGGTCTAAGCACTCATTAGGGCCATCGGCTTGATAATTATCACCACTGTTATAGCTAGTTCACTTCCTCATTCTTTTAAAAATGGCTATTTCTTACCCAAGAGCCACCTGGCCTCACTGTTCATTGTTCCTTTGGGTCCTTTTCTTACAGTGTCTCCCCCAGCCTGTGGCCCTTGCTGCTATCCTCCCCCTATCTAGGTCCAGAGCCTCTGCATCACCTTTTTTTTTTTTTTTTTTTGAGACAGAGTCTCACTCTGTCACCCAGGCTGGAGTGCAATGGTGGGATCTCGGCTCACTGCAACCTCTGCCTCCCGTGTTCAAGCAATTCTCCTGCCTCAGCCTCCCAAGTAGCTGGGATTATAGGCATGAGCCACTC
>NW_012113142.1:2287680-2291609 GCF_000951035.1 Colobus angolensis palliatus
CAGAGTCTCACTCTGTCACCCAGGCTGGAGTGCAATGGTGGGATCTCGGCTCACTGCAACCTCCACCTCCCGTGTTCAAACAATTCTCCTGCCTCAGCCTCCCAAGTAGCTGGGATTATAGGCATGAGCCACTCGGCTTATTTTTTGTATTTTAGTAGCGATGGGGTTTCACCATGTTGGCTAGGCTGGTCTTGAACTCCTGGCCTCAAGTGATCTGTCCCTCTCGGCCTCCCAAAGTCTCTGTATCATCTTGGAGGCACCATGGATGCATCCCTCCACTGTCTCCCTGTAACCTGGAGCTCCTATCTGCCAGTCCTACTGAAACTCGTTTTATAGCTCACATTATATTGGGTCATTTCCATTTTCACATCTTTCATTTTGGTTCCATTTTTCCTGTACTTTTATGCTATTAAATAGTTCTGGTGGGGCACGGTGGCTCACACCTATAATCCCAGCACTTTAGGAGGTTGAAGCAGGAGGATTGCTTGAGGCCAGGAGTTCAAGACCAGCCTGGGCAACCTAATGAGGCCCCGTCTCTATTAAAAACAAAAAACAATTAGCCAGGCATAGTGGTACATACCTGTGGTCCTAGCTACTCAGGAGGCTGAGGTGGGAGGATCGCCTGAGCCCAGGAGGTGGACGCTGCGGTAAGGTATGATTGCACCACTGCACTCCAGCCTGGGTGACAGAGCAAGACCCTGTCTCCAAATAATAATAATAATACATTAAATAAAAATACAGCCAGGCACGGTAGCTCACGCCTCTAATCCTAACACTTTGAGAGGCCGAGGCAGGCGGATCACCTCAGATCAGGAGTTCGAGACTAGCCTGGCCAACATGGCGAAACCCCATCTCTACTAAAAATATAAAAATTAGCCAGGTGTGGTAGTGTGCAACTATAATCCCTGCTACTTGGGAGGCTGAGACAGGAGTATCACTCAAACCCAGGAGGCGGAGGTTGCAGTGAGCCAAGATCACGCCATTGCACTTCCTAGGCGATAGAGCAAGTCTCAAAAAAAAAAAAAAAAAAAAATAGCTTCCTCCCTGAATTCCCACCTCCAGGCTCCATCCAGCTCTACCCCAGCTGCTGCTGCTGCTGCTGGCCCGTTCCTCTCCACCTGCTGTCATCCCTTCTTGCCACTCAGAAGCTCACTGGCCTTCCATAGGCAGCCTCACCTGCTACCTCGCGTCTCCCCCATCCCCCTGCCCCTCAGGCTGCACGCTCCATGTTCTTCCACTTTGATGCCTTTACTTGTGGCACTTCCTCTGCCCGGAAGGCCTGTCGTCTGTGTCCAGAACCCTGGACCCAGTCCCCTGCAAGCCTGAGCCCCTCCACAGTACAGAGTGGGTGGTGGTTCGGGGCTCAGAACCGAAGAGTATGACCTCAGATGAGTTTCTCCGCCTTTCTGAACAACAGCCTTCCGCACCCCAGAGTTCCTATGAGGCATACATGAGAGAAGTGGGTAACGGCAGGGACAGTAGCTGGGCCGAGTTATCTCTCCTTTGCCTTTAAGAAGTCTTCCTTACGGCCGGGCGCGGTGGCTCAAGCCTGTAATCCCAGCACTTTGGGAGGCTGAGACGGGCGGATCACGAGGTCAGGAGATCGAGACCATCCTGATTAACACGGTGAAACCCCGTCTCTACTAAAAATACAAAAACTAGCTGGGCGAGGTAGCAGGCGCCTGTAGTCCCAGCTACTCGGGAGGCTGAGGCAGGAGAATGTCGTAAACCCAGGAGGCGGAGCTTGCAGTGAGCTGAGATCGGGCCACTGCACTCCAGTCCGGGCGATAGAGCAAGACTCCGCCTCAAAAAAAAAAAAAGAAGAAGTCTTCCTTGAGCAGTGTCTTAGTTTAAAAGGTTTCTCTCTGCTTTCAACGCTACTGCACAGAACTTTCCTGATTCTCAGCTACACACACACACTCAGAGGATCCGTAGTTACAAACTCATGGTATATTATTTTACGTGGCTTATGGGAATTTTAAAGATGAGGGCTCACTATGTTGCCCAGGCTGGTCTTGAACTCGTGTCCTCAAGTGATCTTCCCGCCTGAGTCTCCTAAGGTACTGGGATTACAGGCATGAGCCACCGCATCCAGCCCCATTTCCAGCATTTCCAACTACCTGGTGTGGTCCTCTTCCTCACGGCCTGTATTCCTTACAGGCCCTCCCAAACCCCCTGACACTTAACCATGTGCAAGTCAGCATCTTACAGATTTGGATTTCTTGTCCTTCTACGTTTTTATATGCCTTGTAAGTCCTTTCTGACTGCAGGCAACCTTGATGGACTCTGGAAGTATGGGGACTTTGTCCAGGGGTCTGTCTGCAGCCAGAATCTTGCCATTGTCATGGTGCCCAGAGGAAGAACATGGTTTAAATGGCCGTAATGCACTTGAGGAAATGTGCAGGGAAGACAGCAGTGCTTGGGACAGTTCTGTCACTGAGGACTAAGGTCCAGAGAAGGATGTGTTAAGAGGAAGCTGTAAGCACTGTGTCTCCATAGGAGAGAAGAAGTACTGCTTCATGGAGAGGTTTGGGGGAATCAACTTGTCACTTCTTTCTTGCATTTTTTTTTTTTTTTTTTTTTGAGACAGGGTTTTGCTCTGTCACCCAGTCTGGAATGCAGTGGGGGTGATCACGGCTCACTGCAACCTCTGCCTGCTGGGCTTAAGCAATCCTCCCACTTCAACCTCCCTAGTAGCTGGAATTACAGGTACGCACCACCACACCTGGCTAACGTTTGTATTTTTTGTAGAGACGGGGTTTCACCATGTTGTCTGGGCTGATCTCAAAATCCTGGCCTCAAGCGATCCTCCCACCTCAGCCTCCCAAAGTGCTGGCCAGAGATGCCTTCCTGACTGCTCTCACCCTCACTCTCAGAACCAACGGCTGTGCTCAGGAGAGCCCCAAATCATGTGCTGTAGGGGAAGCATCGCATGTCATTCTTGTCCTCCCAGAGGACCCCATCTGATGGGGAAAGGACCCTGTAATTAGTTTTCTGGGGCTGTCACAGATTGCCACTAACTGGGTGGCTGCATTCTCTCACTGTCTTGCAAGGTAAAGCAATGCTGTCTCTGAAAGCTCTAGAGAAGGATCCTCTTTTTTTTTTTTTTTTTGAGACAGAGTCTCACTCTGTCACCCATGCTGGAGTACAGTGGCTTACTGCACCCTCAACCTCCTGGGCTTAAGCAATCCACCTGCCTCAACCTCCCTAGTAGCTGGGACTACAGGCATGCACCACCACACCTGCCTAAGTTTTGTATTTTTTAGTAGAGACATGGTTTCGCTGTGTTGGCCAGGCTGGTCTTGAACTCCTGACCTCAAGTGATCCTCCTGCCTCTGCCTCTCAAAGTGCTGGGATTACAGGTGTGAGTCACTGCACCCAGCTGGGAAGGATCCTTTCTAGCTTCTCGTGGCCGCTGACTGTCCTTGGCATTCCTTGGCTTGTAGACGCATCACTCGTCTCCGTCTCATTTCACGCAGCATCCTCCCTGCGTGTCTCTGGATCCCTACATCTTCTTCAAGGATCACCAGTCGTACTACATTCCGTAATATGACCCTACTCCAGTATGACCTCATCTTAACTCATTATATCTGCAAACGCCCTATTTGTAAATAAGATCATATTCATAGGTACGGGGGGAAGGGTTTGGACGTGATCATATCTTTTTGTGGGGCGGGGGTACACAATTCAACTCACAACAGAGGTTATACTGTTTAAAAGTCACGTCTGGTAGGGAGAAGAAAATATATAAGGAGACATGGATTTAAGAATATATTCGTTAGCCAGGCGTGGTGGCAGGCGCCTGTAGTCCCAGCTACTAAGGAGGCTGAGGCAGAAGAATCTCTTGAACCTGGGAGGCAGAGGTTGCAGTGAGCTGAGATCGCACCACTGCACTCCAGCCTGGTGACAGAACAAGACTCCATCTCAAA
>NW_012113142.1:2292519-2302071 GCF_000951035.1 Colobus angolensis palliatus
CCCACCTCGGCCTCCCAAAGTGCTGGGATTGCAAGCGTGAGCCACCACGCCGGCCCTAGGTTTTTTTTTTTTTTTTAACCTTTCATTATAGAAAAGTTCAAACATATACAAATATGAAGACTAATCCAAGAAGCCCTGGTATAGCCCCAGCATCAACAAGGAACTTGTGGCCAAACATATATCCTATGGACAAGGGGTCAGCATTTTCTGAAAAGGGCCAGTTAGTAAATATTTTAGGCTTTGCAGGCCACATGGTCTCCATCACAACCATTCAACTCTGCCTTTGTAACACAGAAGCAGCCTCAGCTGATATTAAATGAATACATAAATACATGAGAGTGGGTGAATTCTAATAAGCTTTCTTTTCTTTTCTTTTTCTTTTGTTTTTGTTGTTGTTGTTGCTGTTGTTGTTGAGATGGAGTCTCACTTTCTCACCCAGGCTGGAGTACAGTGGTGGGGTCTTGACTCACTGCAACGTCCGCCTCCCAGGTTCAAGCAATTCTCCCACCTCAGCCTCCCAAGTAGCTGGGATTACAGGCGCCCATCACCACGCCCAGCTAATTTTTGTATTTTTAGTAGAGATGGGGGTTTTACCATGTTGGCCAGGCTGGTCTCAAACTCCTGACCTCAGGTAATCCACCCGCCTCAGCCTCCCAAAGTGCTGGAATTACAGGCGTGAACCACGGTGCCTGGCCATAAGCTTTATTTTCAAAACCAGGTGTTAGTCTAGTCTGGTTGTGGCTTGTAACTGTAGTTTGCTGATCCATGAGTCTATACCATCAACCACCAAATTTTTTTATTTTCCGGATTATTTGAAGTAAATCTTAGACATTGTATCATCCTGCCAGTAAATATTTCAGTATGAACCTGTTTAAAAAAAAAAAACTCTTTAAAAATTAACCATAACATATTTATCACACCTAAAATTTTAAAGATAATTCCTGACTGGGGACAGTGGCTCATGCCTGTAATCCCAGTGTTTTGGGAGGCTGAGGTGGGAGGATCACTTGAAGCCAGGAGTTGGAGACCAGCCTGGGCAACACAGCAAGACCCCATCTCTACCAAAAATAAAGAAAATAACTGAGCATGGTGGCATGTGCCAGTAATCCCAGCTACTCAGGAGGCTGAGGCAGGAGGATCGCTAGAGCCCAGGAGATGGAGGCTGTGGTGAGCCATGACTGTGCCACTACACTCCAGCTTGGGGGACAGAACAAGATCCTGTCTCAGGGAAAAAAAAAAAAAAAAACTAGAGGTTTTTCAGCCCATTTGCAGAATTTTCCAGGAGATATATTCAAGTGAGAAAACCAAGACATAGAGAAGTCTATATATGACAATCTAATTTGTGTAGAACAACGGCAAAATTAACCTCTTCAGTATGTAGGTATTTATGTGTATGTGTGGGTGTATGTATGTGATACATAACAGGTTTTTAACAAGGGTTATAGGGATAGAATGACATTAAAACAGAAAAAGGAAAAAATCTGTACTTAAGAAAACAGCCTACATGGTATAATCCCATTTCTGTGTTTGTGCAAATGTACTGCTATGTATATGCACTTTGCAAAATTAAAGAGAGTTATGATTTGGCTGGGTGCAGTGGCTCACGCCTGTAATCTCAGCACTTTGGGAGGCAGAGGCGGGAGGATCACTTGAGGTCAGGAGTTCGAGACCAGCCTGGCCAACATGGCAAAACCCCATCTGTACTAAAAATACAGAAATTAGTTGGGCATGGTAGTGCACGCCTGTAATCCCAGCTACTCGGGAGGCTGAGGCAAGAGAATTGCTTTAACGCGGGAGGCAGGGGTTGCAGTGAGCCACAATCGCACCACTGCACTGTAGCCTGGGCGACAGAGTAAGACTCTGTCTCAAAAGGAAGAAACACAAGGTCTGTAATCCCAGCACTTTGGGGCGGGCGGATCACCTGAGGTCAAGATTTCAAGACCAGCCTGGCCAACCAACATGGTGAAACCCCATCTGTACTAAAAATACAAAAATTAGCCGGGTGTGGTGGCGGGTGCCTGTAGGCCCAGCTACTTGGGGGGCTGAGGTGGGAGAATTGCTTGAACTTGGGAGGCAGAGGTTGCAGTGAGCTGAGATCGGGCCACTGTACTCCAGCCTGGGTGACAGAGCGAGACTCCTCAAAAAAAAGAGTTACAATTTTAAAAATGATTGAGAGGGAATGTTTAATGTCATTTGATGTCATTAAGGAAGTACAAGGGAATTTGCTTAGGAGTTGGAAAATGCCCAAGAGTGTGGGAAAACAAAGACTTGGTGGCCACTGCTGGTGCTGGTCAGCCAGGGAAGGCTCCGTGGAACGTTTAGAGGGGAGAGAGGGGCAGCTGGATGCTCTTGGGCCACAGTCGCTCCCTGATCTCTGCGCCTCTTCCTCCTGCTCCTGGAGAAATAATGTTTCCCTGGGGGATGAAAAGCATCTCTTTGTGCGGGCTTTAATTGCCATGTTGTTGTGCCAAGGGAGTGAGTGGCAGGCGGGAGCAGCAGCTGGGCACAGCCAATGCCAGGCAGCGGTGCCCGCTCCCTCAGGACGGCCCAGCCAGCTGACTCCCGGGAGCGCTGCCCACCTCTGCCCCCAGCTGGGCGCCTGCAGAGGAACCGACCACCCGTGGGGCTGGGGGGATGGCTGGAGGAGGAGAAAGGGGCAGGCATCTGGGAGGGTCTCAGCCACTCTCAGAGGCTTATTCATCTCATCCTCATTTCCCCTCCCCCCTTCTTGTTTTTCAGACTGTCAGCATCAATAAGGCCATTAATACGCAGGAAGTGGCTGTAAAGGAAAAACACGCCAGAAATATCCTTTTGGATGTTGCTTGGAAGACCGACCCCGAGGCAGGTCAACTCGTGGGGACTGAGGTCAGGGCCAGGCTCCCTTGCTCAGCTCCAGGAAGGGGCAGCCCTGCACAGGCCAGGTCCCTGCAGCTTCTGATGACGGCAGCTTCTCAGAGAGCGCTGGCTGCAGAGACCACAGACCTTCCGGGTGGCAGACACCAAAGAGGCCGTGGAGCTCAGGCCTTTCAACTTGCCAAAGATCCTGCTCCTTTCCTTGAAGACTTAAGCATTCCTTTTTTTCTTTTTCCAAATGGGGTCTTGCCATGTTGCCCAGGCTGGAGTGCAATGGCATAATCATACCTCACTGCAGCCTCCGACTCCTGGGTTCATGCAGTCCTCTCGTCTCAGCCTCCCGTGTAGCTGGGACTACAGGTGTGCACCACTACACCTGGCTAATTTATTTTATGTTTTGTAGAGATGGGGTATTGATGGGGTATTGCTCGTTGCCCAAGCTGGTCTCAAGCTCCTGGCTTCAAGCAATCCTCCGCCCTCTGTCACCCCAAATTGCTGGGTTATGAGGGAGAGCCACTGCGCCTGGCCAACTCAAGCTCTGTAGAATGTCGAAGTCACTTGGAAGTCACTTTCCTTTGAGAGATCTCCTGGGGGTCAGGAGGGATCTTCACCTGTTATCGAAGCCCTCCAGTTCCTCTCTTTGCCCACAGGGACACAGGGACCACTCCTCTGGGGGTTGCATAATCAATAATCCTCTCCTTTTCTAAGCATGAAAGGGAAAAAAAAAAAAGAGAGAGAGAGTATTTTTTTTCCTTTTTTGAGACAGAGTCTCACTCTGTTGCCCAGGCTGGAGGGCAGTGGCATGTTCTCGGCTCACGATTCTTGTGCCTCAGCCTCCCGAGTAGCTGGGATGATAGGCTTAGGCCACCACACCCGGCTAATTTTTATAATTTTAGTAGGGACGGGGTTTCGCCATGTTGGCCAGGCTGGTCTTGAACGCCTCTTACTAAAGTGCTGGGATTATAGGCATGAGCCACCACTCTTGGCCGAAAGAAGAAAGTCTTAGCTTCAGAGGTTGATTGGCCTTAAACCGAGGCAGGGGCTCTCTACCTTCGTGAACAGGTTCAACCTATGCCAGAGGGGAGAAGGCAAGAGCCTTGAAATGGATTAGGGAATGGATGGCTTGAAAGCCCTCTGTAAGCCCACCACACATAGGAGCAGCCTATGGCTTTGTAGAGAGGTGCAGGACCGTGCTGGCTGATGAATACCTAGGGATCTGCCTTCGAGTTGCAGAATCCGGGAGCTGGAGAGCTTAATCCCCAAAGGCTGAAGGAGAGAGGCTGCCAGGGGGATGGCTAAGCTTTTAACTCTCTGTATGCTGCACCAGAGCAAGGTGGAGTTCCGGGCAAGCAGAGTTCGGACTTTTTTTTTTTTTTTGAGACAGAGTCTTGCTCTGTCGCCCAGGCTGGAGTGCAATAGCTTGATCTCAGCTCACTGCAACCTCCGCCTCCCAAGCTCAAGAGATCCACCTGCCTCAACCTCCCAAGTAGCTGGGACCACAGGTGCGTATCACCACCCCTGGCTAATTTTTGTATTTTTAGTAGAGACAGGGTTTTGCCATGTTGCTCAGGCT
This sequence comes from Colobus angolensis palliatus, assembly GCF_000951035.1. Lineage (NCBI taxonomy): Eukaryota > Metazoa > Chordata > Mammalia > Primates > Cercopithecidae > Colobus > Colobus angolensis. Next base: position 2,296,946 of record NW_012113142.1, read on the forward strand.
AGTCTCAAACTCCTGAGCTCAAGCCATCCTCCTGCCTTGGCCTCCCAAAGTGCTGGAATTACAGGCATGAGCCACCGCGCCCAGCCTCGGAGGCTGGACTTTTGTCTACAATGGGAAGCTCCTCCTTGCCTGGGCTCTTGGTTGCTGTGGCACAGCCAGGCAGGCCAGAGCAGCCTGTCCCAAAGCCTTCTAGCCTCAACCCCTAGAGGCGACCCTCCAGGTTAGCTAGCCAGAGAAGCCCAGCATTGCTTAGTGTGGTGTGTGAACTGCTGTTTGCTAGACGGAAAGCAGCTTGCCTTTAATAGGAAGATGCTTTGGCTGGAATTAGCATGGGGGCCGCAGAACCTCTCTGGGGTAACCCAGAAGTCCAGTCCTATGCAAGCCTAGCTAGATCTTGCTCTTTTTTTTTTCCCACTAGAAAGACACAGGCCCCTTGCTTTCCTGCACCACGTTTGGTACCCTTGCGATGATCCAAAGCAAACCAAGAAAAGCCTTTATTTTAAATGGCCCAGTTGATTTTCTCAGAGGAAATGACTCAGCCCTGACCCTTACCTACAAATAATTTGTGATCAATCTGATAAACGATATGAGTAAGGGAGAGACAGTTGTCACCGGGCAGCGTGCTGTTCAGGACAAGACATGGGCGCAGAGAGGCCAGGCCTGCAGCGGCAGGGTCACGCCACATGCTGCCAGGGAGGCTCCCTGGGAGGAGGGAAGGGACCCTGCAAGGAGATTCTGACATTCCACCACTGGAACTCTCGGGCTCACTCAGGGACCTTGAGTGGGGCCTCCATGAGCCTTAGGTCACTTTCTGTCCAATCAAAGGTTGGACAAAGATTTCAGGCCAGGCGTGGTGGTGGCTCATGCCTGTAATCCCAGCACTTTGGAAGGTGGAGGCAGGTGGATCACCTGAGGTCAGGAGTTCGAGACCAGCCTGGACAACATGGTAAAACCCCGTGCTACTGAAAATACAAAAATTAGCCAGGCATGGTGGCAGGCACCTGTAATCCCAGCTACTTGGGAGGCTGTGGCAGGAGAATCACTTGAACCCGGGAGGCAGAGATTGCAGTGAGCCGAGATCATGGTACTGTGCTCCAACCTTGCCAACAAGAGCAAAACTCCATTTCAAAAAAACAAAGTAGATTTCAAAGATTTAACAGTTCAGCTCTAACATTCTATGAGTCTGTGATTCATAATTTCTAAATGGTGAATAAATGTTGAAAAATCAACTCCATACAGTAGGGTTTGAAATGCCTAACTAAAGATTATTTATTTATTTAATTATTTATTTATTTTTTTGAGGCAGGGTCATGCACTGGGTGCAGGTGACTGCACCCAGGCTGGAGTGCAGTGACACAGTCAGGCTCAAGTAATCCTCCCACCTCAGCCTCCTGAGTAGCTGGGACTATAGGCACACGCCATCATGCCTGGCTAATTTTTTATAGAGATGGGGTCTCGCCATGGCCCAGACTGGTTTTGAACTCCTAGCTGGGCTCAAGCAGTCCTCCCGCTGAGCCACCACACCCAGCCCATTTATCTATTGTCGGGTCTTTTATCAGCTGCCTTAGATACAAACTGAATAAGCATTAGGAAGTCTGACTTCAGACATGCTGCTTACACATTTATCACAGATGCCTAAATGGTGAAAAGGTTGGCCCGCCACCTTGGTATTCACTCCTGGAGGGCTGGGGACTGAGTCTTATTTTTCTTATTTTCTTTTTTTTCTCCCTGAATGGATTTTACAGTCTTTGACACACACTTGGGGCATAAAAATGCTTATAATGTGAAAGAATGCCAGAAAGGTCTCCTTGCCCATTTCAAAGTCAGGGTTCCTGAGCCCGGTGCGGTGGTTTGCACCTGTAATCCCAGCACTTTGGGAGGCCCAGGCAGGAGGATCATATAGCCCAGGAATTCAAGACCAGCCTGGGCAACATAGTGAGACCCATCTCTACAAAAAATAAATAATTAGCTAAGTGTGTTCGTGCATGCCTGTAGTCCCAGCTACTTGGGAGGCTGAGCAGGGAGGATCAGTTGAGCTCAGAAGTTGGAGGCTGCAGTGATTGCACCAGTGCACACCAGGCTGGGCAACAGAAGGAGACTCTATCTCTAAAAAATTAATTAATTAACAAAGTTAATTTTAAATTTAATAAAATAAAGCCAGGGTCCCCGGCTAGCTCTGCACTCAGCTTCGGTTTAGGGGACTGCTCTCAGGAAAAGTAAGCACTGTCTGCTAGGAGAAGGGAGTACGGGGAGGCTGGAGGTTGCTGGTCTCTCCTCACTGCTTCCTTGCAGTCTGCAGGGGCTGTGCTTTAAGTGGAACCAAAAATTATTTCAGAAATCACTCCTACACCGCGGTCGGGTGCGGTGGCTTACACCTGTAATCCCAGAACTTTGGGAGGCCAAGGTGGGCGGATCTCTTGAGGCCAGAAGTTCGAGACCAGCCTGAGCAACATGGCGAAACCCCATCTCTACTAAAAATACAAAAATTAGTTTGGCATGGTGGCGGGCACCTGTGATCCCTGCTACTTGGGAGGCTGAGGCATGAGAATTGCTTGAACCTGGGAGGTGGAGTTTGCAGTGAGCCAAGATTGTGCCACTGTACTCAAGGCTGGGTGACAGAGTGAGACCCTGTCTTAAAAAAAAAAAATAGAAAGAAAGAACGAAAGAGAGAGAAGGAAGGAAGGGGAGAGAGAGAGAGAGGGAAGGAAGGAAGGAGAGAGAGAGAGAGAAGGAAAGAAAGAGAAAAAGAAAAGAAAAGAGAGCGAAAGGAGGAAAGAAAGAGAGAGAGAGAGAAAGAAAGAAAAAAAGAAAGAAAGAAAAAAGAAAGAAAGAAAGAAGAAAGAAAGAGAAAAAAAGACTTCTACATCAAAAGCTGACTTTAGCTTCCAGACCCAAACATCTGTTTAAGCCCACCCCTCTCTAAATGAAAATGTCATTGACGAAAGGAGCTTTATGGTATCTTCCAGTTCAGAAGCAAAATAACATGTGCTCCGGGTGAGTCATTTAGTTTCCTACCTGAGGCGAGTCTTTCTGCCCTAAATGACAGCGCACTTGTGACCTGAGCCTTGCTGAGTAAAGCCTAAAGTTCCGGGCACAGAGTTGTCTTTACAGCTGACGGTGCCCAGTTGGTGGGTCTGTGAATCTTGTCGAAGCACACAATTACAAAAGTGGAAATCTCCCTTCACTCCACAAAGAGCTCACTGATGACAGAAATCTAGAATGCCGAATTTAAAATCATGTGAGGCCAAAGGGACATTTATTTTGAGACGGCGTCTCGCTCTGTCACCCAGGCTGGAGTGCAGTGGTGCGATCTCGGCTCACTGCAGCCTCCACCTCCCAGGTTCAAGTGATTCTCCTGCCTCAGCCTCCTGAGTAGGGGGGATTACATGCATGCACGACCACGCCCGGCTAATTTTTGTACTTTTAGTAGAGACGGGGTTTCACCATGTTGGCCAGGCTGGTCTCGATCTGTTGACCTAATGAGCCGCCCGCCTCAGCCTCCCAAAGTGCTGGGATTCCAGCCATGAGCCACCACGCCCGACCCTGGTGAACAATTATTACATGCAAACTGACAACTATCTGCAGGGGGTGGGTGTGTTTGGAATTGGGCCTGGAGAGAAGCGGTTCCAGGATCCCATATATGGGGAATTCAAGGTGTGGAGACATTGAAGGTGCCCCTGAATGGGGCCAGGCAGGTTTACGGAAGAAGTGGGGTGTTCAGGTTTACGGAAAGTGCATTTTAGACAAAAGATTGCTGCTGTCAAGGCAAGTGCAAGGCTGGCTAAATGGAAAGGGGCTGGAGGTGCTGCCTGGAGGAGGAGCCAAGGGGTCAAGGTGCAGGATTCCCTGCAAGGACCAAGGTCCTTAATGAGGAGCGGAAGAACACCCTCGCTTTTTTTTTTTTTTTTTTTTTGAGATGGAGTCTTGCTCTGTCACCCAGGCTGGAGTGCAGTGATGTGATCCTGGCTCACTGCAACCTCCGCCTCCCAGGTTCAAGTGATTCTCTTGCCTCAGCCTCCTGAGTAGCTGGGATTACAGGCGCCCACCACCACACCCAGCTAATTTTGTATTTTTAGTAAAGATGGAGTTTTGCCGTGTTGGTCAAGCTGGTCTTGAACTGTTGACCTCAGGTGATCCATCCACCTCGGCCCCGCAAAGTGCTGGGATTACAAGTGTGAGCCACTGCGCCCGGCCTGCACACCCTCACTTTTAATAATGCACAAGAAAGAACCTGAGGAAGCCCTCAAATATTGTTTAAAAGTTAGGTGTCATAAGGCCAGACACAGTGGTTCATGCCTGTAACCCCAGCACTTTGCGAGGCCAAGAGGGGAGGATTGCTTGAGGCCAGGAGCTTGAGACCAGCCTGGGCAACACAGCAAGACCTCATCTCTATCAAAAATTTTAAAATGAACCAGGCATAGTAGTGCATGCCTGTAGCCCTAGCTCCTTGGGAGGCTGAGGTAGGAGGATTGCCTGAGTCCAGGAGTTCGAGGTTACAGTGAGCTATGATCACACCACTGCACCCCAGTCTGGCCAACAGAGCAAGACCCTATCTCAACCACCACAACAAATAGCTGTAGTTATTCCCGAAGGAGCCATCATCGACTCAGCATTCGCATAGAAAGGGCAACCCAATACCACCATGGCCTACAGGGTATTTGTGCAAATTAGAAAAAGACACACCTGTCTCTCGAGACACTTGCATCTCAGGAAATTGTCTACTCAAGTGGATTTTATTAGAACAAGTATTCCCATCTGCCCTAAAACTCCCAGAATGAATGTACAGTTCTATGGTATCTTAGCTCTGAGCGGCGCTCCCTCCAAGGCACTGCCAACCATGACTTGCACAACTGCTCAGTCCCCTGCAGTGACTGAATGCAGGCTCAGTCCCCTGCAGTGGCTGGGTACAGCCTCTATCCCCTGCAGTGGCTGGGTGCAGCCTCTGTCTCCTGCACTGGCTGGATGCAGGCTCGTTCCCCTGCAGTGGCTGGGTGCAGCCTCTATCCCCTGCACTGGCTGGATGCAGGCTCGTTCCCCTGCAGTGGCTGGGTGCAGCCTCTATCCCCTGCAGTGGCTGGGTGCAGCCTCTGTCTCCTGCACTGGCTGGGTGCAGGCTCATTCCCCTG
>NW_012113142.1:2303026-2324425 GCF_000951035.1 Colobus angolensis palliatus
GCAGCCTCTATCCCCTGCAGTGGCTGGGTGCAGGCTCGGTCCCCTGCAGTGGCTTGGTGCAGCCTCTATCCCCTGCAGTGGCTGGGTGCAGGCTCAGTCCCAGGCAGTGGCTAGGTGCAGCCTTTATCCCCTGCAGTGGCTGGTGCTGCAGGCTCACTCCCCTGTAGTGGCTAGGTGCAGGCTGGGTCCTGGGAGGCAGAGCCCATGCCGTTGTTTTCCATAACCCCCCCTCACCGTGCATACTGGGCACCCACCATGAGAAAGGGGCACAGACCTTCTGGTCTGTTGTCAACCGCCTGCCTCTGTCTAGCAACGCAGTGCTCTGCTGGAAGTTCTGCCATGTGTTCCATAAACTCCTCCGAGACGGACACCCAAACGTGAGTTCCTAGGGCTGTGGGTTGGCAGGGAGCCAGGGACCCTTGTGGGGAAAGTAACTGCCTGGGCCACAGAGGCTGCTGTCCTCTCCCACACTGCCGCCTTCTCCTGGCCTTTGGGTTCCCCATCAGAGGTGGGTGAACCTCTCTCCCATCAGCCTGTCCCCCGGCCCCAGGTTCACCTCCGCCTCTCTCCATCCTCCTTCCCTTTATCTTTCCTTCCTTCTCCATTCTCTCATGGGCTGTTCTTTTGCCTCTGCAGGTCCTGAAGGACTCTCTGAGATACAGAAATGAATTGAGTGACATGAGCAGGATGTGGGTGAGTTTGCAGATGTACCCAGGAGCCACCTGCTCCTCCTCTCCTTCCCCGGAGGCCGCAGAGTAAGGACTGAAGGGTGAAATAAATTGGTCTCCTTCAGCTTGTTGAGGATTTCTCCCATGAGCTCCAGAGAGAGACTAAGGATACCCCCAAAGAGTACCATGATATCCATAGTCTTACCTGGGGTCCCTGGACGCTTCAGGAAAGTTCCAGGGCCCGGGAGCTTCCCCTACCAATGGAAACTCATGTCACAAGGCTGTCCAAGAGTTGGGATCCCTCAGCAGTAGCTACACGGCCATGGTTCCTGTTTTTTTTTTTTTTTTTTGGTAGAGATGGAGTCTTGCTATGCTGCCCAGGCTGGTCTTGAACTCCTGGCCTCAAGTGATCCTCCCACCTCAGCCTCCCAAAGTGCTGGGATCACACACATGAGCCACTGTGCCCAGCCCACAGTTCCTACTTCTCTTCTCCTTCCACTGGTCCCGTTGGAGTCATAGCACATTGAGAATTAGAATTAGCATACCCAGTTCTTAATGCCAGAGCTTTTTCTTTGCTGTTTAGAGATTCTCAGTGCTTTAGGATGAGGGAGGAGGTAGGTGGCAATATCACAGTCAATGGAAAAGAGCGTTTCTATACATAGAGCACAATCACCCCAGATTCTGATGTCCGTGGGTGTGTATATGGAGGGGGGTAGTTTGCATTTTGAAGAATCTCCCTTGGCTGAGCGTGGTGGCTCACACCTGTAATCCCAGCACTTTGAGAGTCCGAGGCAGGCAGATCACCTGAGGTCAGGAGTTTGAGAACAACCTGGCCAACATGGTGAAACCCCGGCACTACTAAAAATACAAAAATTAGCCAGGTGTGGTGGCGTTTGCCTGTAATCCCAGCTATTTGGGAGGCTGAGGCAGGAGAATCACTTGAAACTGGGAGGCAGAGGTTGTGGCGAGCCGAGATTGGGCCACTGCACTCCAGCCTGGGTGACAGAGTGAGACTCTGTCTCAAAAAAAAAAAAAAAAAAATTCTCCCTGCTTGATTCTGGTATGTTCTTTTGCCTCTACCAGTTGAGAACTACTACTTTAGCCTTTTTGCACAGTCTTACCTGTATCTGTCTGCACCTATAAAATGTTGGCAACTATGTAGTCTTATCTACCTATCATAGGTGAGGAAACACAGGCCCAGAAAGGGAAGCAGCTTATCCTAAAGTCACAAAACTAGGTACCAGAACAAAGTTGAGAGTTGTCCCCAGATTGCCCAACTGTGTGCTAGAAAACGTTTTCTGTAACATGTAAAGCTTAGGTCTTTTTCCTTTTTGTTAAAATTTGCCTGATATATATTTCGCCATCTTTTTACTTTAAGCATTCCTGTATTTTTACGTTTGAGAAATAACACTTATAAATAACATTTGGTTGGATTTTGTGTGGTTTGTGGTTGTTGTTTTTTATACAGGATAGTAGTCTTTGTCTTTTAATTGGGCATTTAGTCCATTTACATTTATTATACTACATGGTATGTTTAGATTTATGTCTCCCATTTTATTTTATGCTTTCTATTTGTCCCATCTGTTCTGCTTCTATTTCTCTCATTCCTTGCTTTCTTTTGGATTAACTGGGTATTTTTTCTCATTCTGTTTTTTCCTCATTACTATTTGGGAGGTTAAAAAACAAATCTACTTTTTTTGTTTTTGGCATGTTCTCTAATAATTGCAAAATGCTTCCTTGGTTTATCTAGGTCTACCTTTCATATCTTTGTTTCTTGTATAACACAAAGACTTTAGAATATTTTAGTTCCATTCAGTTCCTCAATTTATCTGTTAGCATAATATTTTGGTTTTGATTATGTTTGTCTTTAAACTCTGTAAGTTATTGTTTTATTTTCCTTGTTTTATTCTGTGCTCTCCATAGACCTTCCATCTGAGATCACTTTCTTTCTGCCTGAATTATTTATAACTTCCACAATTGAGAGTCTACTGGCAGCTAACACCGTGTTTGCTTGTTTAAGAATGTTGTGTTTTTTTTTTTTTTTTGGAGACAGAGTCTTGCTCTGTTGCCTAGGCCAGAGTGCACTGGCACAATCTCAGCTCACTGCAACCTCCGCTGCCCAGGTTGAAGTGATTCTCCTGCCTCAGCCTCCCAAGTAGCTAGAATTATGATGCCTACCACCACGCCTGGCTAATTTTTATATTTTTAGTAGAGATGGGGTTTTGCCATGTTGGCCAGGCTGGTCTTGAACTCCTGACCTCAGGTGATCCACCCACCTTGGCCTCCCAAAGTGCTGAAATTACAGGCATGAGCCACCGTGCCCGGACGAGAATGTCATTATCTCAACCTCACTCATAGAAGGTATCTTCTCTGGGTTTAGGTTCTAAGGTGACAGTTATTTTCCCTCAGCATGTAGAGGATATTTTCAAGATATCTTTCCACTGACTTCTGGCTTTGATTATTTTCGTGGAGTCGGCTGTGAGACACTGTTGCTCCTTTGATGCTAACATGTGTTTTATCTCTGGCCATTTTAACATCTTAGAATGTGTCTAGGAGTGAATTTATTTTGGATTCTTTGGACGGTGGGTTAGTGTCTTTTATTAGTTGTGAAAATTTCTCATTGTCACTTCAAACATTGCCTGTGCTCCATTCTATCTTTTCCTTCTCAGATTTTTTTTTTTATACGGAGTCTCACTCTTGCCCAGGCTCACTGCAGCCTGCGCCTCCCAGGTTCAAGTGATTATCCTGCCTCAGCCTCCCAAGTAGCTGAGACTATAGGCATGCACCACCACACCCAGCTAATTTTTGTACTTTTAGTAGAGACGGGGTTTTGCCACATTGGCCAGGCTTGTCTCGAACTCCTGACCTCAAGTGATCTTCCCTCCTCGTCCTCCCAAAGTGTTGGAATTACAGGCATCAGCTACCGTGCCCAGCCCCTTCTCAGATTTTGGCTACATGTGTGTCAGACTTTCTTATCCTACCCCTCATGTCTCTAAACCACTCTTCCAGTTTTTTCCACCTATTTGTCTTTGCTGTATTCTGGATAATTTTTATCAGCTCTAGCCTTCTGTTTGCCTCATCTCCAGTTGGGTCTAATGTGTTATTAAACTTCTCCGTAAGGTTTTCAATTTCATTTAGTACAGTTTTCTTTTCTTTTCTTCTTCTTCTTCTTTTCTTTTTTTTTTTTTTTTTTTTGAGACGGAGTTTTGCTCTTATTGCTGCCCAGGCTGGAGTGCAATGGCACGATCTCCACTCACTGCAGCCTCCACCTCCCAGGTTCAAGCGATTCTCCTGTCTCAGCCTCCCAAGTAGCTGGGACTACAGGCGTGCACCACCACGCCCGGCTAATTTTATATGTTTAGTAGAGATGGGGTTTCACCATGTTGGCCAGGCTGGTTTCAAACTCCTCACCTTAGGTGATCCATCTGCCTCAGCCTCTCAAATTGCTAGGATTTCAGGCATGAGCCACCACACCTAGCCCAATTAGTACAGTTCTCATTTCTTGAAGTTCTGTTTTTTTTTCAAATCTGCTTGTTTTTTGCTGGGAGAGGTTGCTGTTTGAGACAGGGTCTCACTCTGTCACCCAGGCTGGAGTGCAGTGGTGCGATCATGGCTTATTGCAGCCTCAACCTCCCGAGCTCAGGTGATCCTCCCACCTCAGCCTCCCAAGTAGCTGGGACAACAGGTGTGCACCACCACACCCAGCTAATTTTTGTAGACGCAGGGTTTTGCCATGTTGCCCAGGGTGGTTTTGAACTCCTGGACTTAAGCAATCTGCCCACCTCAGCTTCCCAAAGCACTGGGATTACAGGCAGGAGGAGCCACTGTGTCTAGCCCTGCTTCTCCTCCTTTACAATTTGTTATGTTCTGCATATATTTTGAAACAGTGTCTTATTTCTTTAGATATATGAAGCAAAGTCATTTCATATATATTTTGTAGTTCTATTATCTTTTTTTTTTTTGAGACAGAGTCTCGCTCTGTCACCCAGGCTGGAGTACAGTGGCGCGATCTTAGCTCGCTGCAAGCTCTGCCTCCCGGGTTCACGCCATTCTCCCGCCTCAACCTCCCGAGTAGCTGGAACTACAGGCGCCCGCCACCACGACCAGCTAATTTTTTGTATTTTTAGTAGAGACAGGATTTCACCATGTTAGCCAGGATGGTCTTGATCTCCTGATCTCGTGATCCGCCCGCCTTGGCCTCCCAAAGTGCTGGGATTACAGGCACAAGCCACTGCGCCCAGCCTAGCTAAGGCTTAGAGATTTGTTTCTGTCCTCCGTCACTTTTGGTGCATTTTGCCCGTGCCGTGTAGTTTTCTTTATGTTCGGTTATTTTCTACTCTAAGCTGCTCATCTTCCTTGGAATTTTATCTATGGGGAATTCTTTGAAGTCTGTAATGAAGGCAGGATCCTCCAGAGAGAATTGGCATTTGCTTCCAATGAGATCACTCGAAATTAAATTCTCAGCTTAAGGTTTTGTGAATTTAGGGCAGATTTTCCTCCCCTGATCACAGTGGTGACCTGAGGCTGCAGAATTCTTCATAGTCCCTTGGGAGGACTTCCTCAGTGCAGGAGTACAAGCGTTTGTTATTTTATTTTTTACCTTTACTTCCCCTGTACCAAGAAGGCAGTCTTGTGTGTGTGTGTTGGTGATGGTGGTGATGTTTTGAGACAGTTTCTTGCTCTGTCATCAAGGCTGGAAGTACGGTGACATGATCACAGCTCACTGCAGCCTCAACTTCCCGGGCTCAAGCAATCCTCCCACTTCAGTCTCCTGAATAGCCGGGACCACAGGTGCACACCACCACGCCCGGCTAATTTTTTAATTTTTTGTAGACATGGGGTTTCGCCATGTTGGCCAGGCTGGTCTCAAACTCTTGAGCTCAAGCAATCCTCCCTCCTCGGCCTCCCAAAGTGCTGGGATTATAGGCATGAGCCACCATGCCTGGCTGACAGATTCCACTTCAGGACCCCATCCCATGTGTAATAGTGTAGATGCTATTCATCTATTGAATCCATCTGGAAGAGATATTCCCTCCACTGTTCTTAGAGACACGGAAGAGAAGAGCCCACAGGCAGACTATGATTTTGCCAAAGGTGGGAGACTCATCTTCTTTATTTTGAGATGAAGTCTTGCTCTGTCACCAAGGCTGGAGTGCAGTGACACAGTCTTGGCTCACTGCAACCTCTGCCTCCCAGGTTCAAGTGGTTCTCCTCCCTCAGCCTCCCAAGTAGCTGGGACTATAGGCATGCGCCATCACACCCAGCTAATTTTTGTATTTTTTGTAGAGACAGGGTTTCACCATGTTGGCCAGCCTGGTCTTGAGCTCCTGACCTCAAGTGATCCACCCACCTCAGTCTCCCAAAGTGCTGGGATTACAGGCATGAGCCACCACGCTTGGACAGAGTCAATATTCTTAAGTCTTAGGCAGCTTTGTCCAAAATTTATCAAAGGAAGTCCTTATGTTTGTACAAAGGATTGTGCTTTATGGAATGTTCATTGAAATGGTTTATGATAGCAAACATTTCAGCCATTTGAATTGGCTTCAGCCCATTTGAATTTATTGAGTTAGTTCAATAAATTACAATAATATTGGTCGGTCACTAAAAATAATGAAAGAAAGTTTAAGAAGTTGAATAAAATTACAGCATATTAAACAAGAAAAATAGATTGATTCTATTTACATTTAAGAATAAAGGTAGATGGCTGGGTGCGGTGGCTCACGCCTGTAATCCCAGCACTTTGGGAGTCAGAGGCGGGTGGATCACCTGAGGTCAGAAGTTCAGGACTAGTCTGGCCAACATGGTGAAACCCCATCTCTACTAAAAACAACAAAAATTAGCTAGGCATGGTGCTCACACCTGTAGCGTAATCCCAGCCTTTTGGGAGGCCCAGGCAGGCGGATCACTCGAGGCCAGGAGTTTGAGACCAGGCTGGGCAACATGGTGAAACCATATCTCTACTAAAAATACAAAAATTGACCAGGCATGGTGGCGCATGCCTGTAATCCCAGCTACTCAGGAGACTGAGGCAGGAGAATCACTTGAACCCAGGAGGCAGAGGCTGCAGTGAGCAGAGATCGTGCCACTGCACTCCAGCCTGGGCAACAGAGCTAGACCCCATCTCTAAATAAATAACATAAAGGGGAGAAAAAAAAAAGAAGAAGGTAGATTCTTTACCAGAGAATTTCTGGCCTCAGATCTCGCGACCGTCTTGTTCTTGTTGTTGACTCTGCTTCCCCTCCTCTTCCTGAAAGGGCCACCTGAGCGAGGGGTATGGCCAGCTGTGCAGCATCTACCTGAAACTGCTGAGAACCAAGATGGAGTACCACACCAAAGTGAGTCTCTGCAGACAATTCTTCCGCCACCACCGCCTCCCCTGCTCTATCCCCTCAGCCCCTCCCTGGGCTTAGTTATCAGCTCTTTCAGGTAATAGACAGCCCAGGCTTCTGAGGAAGTGTGTGCATCATGTACCCCAGCTGTGGGAGAGGAAAGCCATTGCCAGGCCCACGGGACGTGATGAGGGCTGGGATTTTGGCCCATGTCTTGTGCACCCTTTGTTCCCCATTTTGCAACTAGAAAGAACAACTGGCCAGGCACAGTGGCTCACACCTATAATCCTAGCTGTTTGGGAGACCCAGGCAGACAGATCACCTGAGGTCAGGGGTTCAAGACTGGCCTGGCCAACATGGTGAAACCCTGTCTCTACTAAAAGTACAAAAATTACCCGTGGTGGTGATGCGTGCCTGTAATCCCAGCTACTCGGGAGGCTGAGGCAGGAGAATCGCTTGAACCCAAGACCAGGAGGCAGAGGTTGCAGTGAGCCAAAAGCACGCCACTGTACTCCAGCCTGGGCGACAGAGTGAGACACTGTCTCAAAAAAACATAAAAAAGAAAGGGTAACCCTAGCCACTAGATTGCCTTATGAAAATGTTACAGAAGCATTGATTTTACTGTTTTTTTTTTTTTTTTTGAGACAGAGTCTCACTCTGATGCCCAGGCTGGAGTGCAGTGGCGCAGTCTCGGCTCACTGCAAGCTCTGCCTCCTGGGTTCACGCCATTCTCCTGCCTCAGCCTCCCAGGTAGCTAGGACTACAGGCGCCCACCACCGTGCCTGGCTAAGTTTTTTGTATTTTTAGTAGAGACGGGGTTTCACCGTGTTAGCCAGAATGGTCTCGATCTCCTGACCTTGTGATCCGCCCGCCTTGGCCTCCCAAAGTGCTGGGATTACAGGTTTTTTACTGGTTTTTGTTTGTTTGTTTGTTTTTGTTTTTTTTTGAGACGGAGTCTTGCTCTGTGGCCCAGGCTGGAGTGCAATGGCCGGATCTCAGCTCACTGCAAGCTCTGCCTCCTGGGTTCACGCCATTCTCCTGCCTCAGCCTCCCAAGTAGCTGGGACTACAGGCGCCCACCACCACGCCTGGCTAGTTTTTTGTATTTTTTTTAGTACAAACGGGGTTTCAGTGTGTTAGCCAGGATGGTCTTGATTTCCTGACCTCGTTATCCACCCATCTCGGCCTCCCAAAGTGCTGGGATTACAGGCTTGAGCCACTGCACCCGGCCAGTTTTACTGTTAATAAAAACAATTCCTTGCCAGGCATGGTGGCTCAAGCCTGTAATCCCAGCACTTTGGGAGGCCGAGACGGGCAGATCACGAGGTCAGGAGATCGAGACCATCCTGGCGAACACGGTGAAACCCCGTCTCTACTAAAAACACTTACCCGTGGTGGTGATGCGTGCCTGTAATCCCAGCTACTCGGGAGGCTGAGGCAGGAGAATGGCGTAAACCCAGGAGGCGGAGCTTGCAGTGAGCTGAGATCTGGCCACCGCACTCCAGCCTGGGCGACAGAGCGAGACTCCGTCTCAAAAAAGAAAAAAACAATTCCTGGCCAAGCACAGTGGCTCATGCCTATAATCTGAGCCTTTTGGGAAGTCGAGACTGGAGAATCACTTAAGACCAGGAGTTTGAGACCAGCCTGGGCAACATAGCAAGACCCTGTCTCTGCAAAAAATTACAATTAGCCAGAGGTGGTGACACATGCCTGTCGTCCCAGCTACTCAGGAGGCTGAGGCAGGAGAATGGCGTAAACCCAGGAGGCGGAGCTTGCAGTGAGCTGAGATCTGGCCACCGCACTCCAGCCTGGGCGGCAGAGCGAGACTCCGTCTCAAAAAAGAAAAAAACAATTCCTGGCCAAGCACAGTGGCTCATGCCTATAATCTGAGCCTTTTGGGAAGTCGAGACTGGAGAATCACTTAAGACCAGGAGTTTGAGACCAGCCTGGGCAACATAGCAAGACCCTGTCTCTGCAAAAAATTACAATTAGCCAGAGGTGGTGACACATGCCTGTCGTCCCAGCTACTCAGGAGGCTGAGGCAAGAGGATCACTTGAGTTCTGGAGCTGAAGGCTGCTGTAAGCTGTGATCATGCCACTGTACTCCAGCCTGAGTGACAGAGCAAAACTACGCCTGCAATTTCTTTTTCTTTCTTTTTTTTTTTTTTTGAGCCAGAGTTTTGCTCTTGTTGCCCAGGCTGAAGTGCAGTGGCATAATCTCGGCTCACCAAAACCTCCGCCTCCTGGGTTCAAGTCATTATCCTGCCTCAGTCTCCTGAGTAGCTGGGTACTACAGGCATACACTACCATGCCCGGCTAATTTTGTATTTTTTTTTCAGTAGAGATGGGATTTTGCCAGGTTGGTCTTGAACTCCTGACCTCAGGTGATCCACCCGCCTTCGCCTCTCAAAGTGCTGGGATTACAGGCATGAGCCATGGCACCCAGCAGTTCCTACAAGTTCTATAGCAAGCTGCCCTACAGACCCATCTTTTAATTTTTTTATTTTATTTTAATTTTATTTAATTTTTTTGAAATGGAGTCTCACTCTGTCACTTAGGCTGGAGTGCAGTGTGGCATGATCGCACCTCACTGCCACCTCTACCTCCTGGCTTCAGGCAATTCTTATGTCTCAGCCTCCCAAATAGCTGGGACTACAGGCACGAGCCACCGCGCCTGGCTAATTTTTTGTATTTTTAGTAGAGACGGGATTTCACCATGTTGGCCAGACTGGAGGTGGATCACCTTAGCTCACTGCAGCCTCAAATTCCTGGGCTCAAGAGATCCTCCTGCCCCAGTCTCCCGAGTTGCTGGGACCACAGATACTCGCCACTATGCTTAGCTTAGATCCACTCTGGTGTGAGGCTGGGCAGGGTGGAAAACAGCATCTCAGTCACAGAGGCCTCAGCACCCACCTGAGCCGCACCTTGGACCCATTGGAGATCAGGCCATAAAGCAATGACATGGGCCACTCTGCATTTTAAGTCCACTTTTCCAAAGTGGGCTTAAAAGATCCAGGTGGCCAGTGAGGACAATGATGAGAGCCAGAATTAGGACAGTTGTCCATGGGACAGTCAAAGAAGCAGGGACTGCCTGAAGATTGGCAGGAAATGAGGCTGGGTGGGGTTGCTCGTGCCTATAATCCCAGCACTTTGGGAGGCCAAGCGGGGCGGATTGCTTAAACCCAGGAGTTCCAGCCTGGGCAACATAGGGAGACCCTGTCTCTACAAAAAGTTAAAAAATTAGCCGGGCGTGGTAGCCTGCAACTGTAGTCCCAGCTACTCGGGAGGCTGAGGTGGGAGGATGCCTTGAGCCTGGGAGGTCAAGGATGCAGTGAGCTATGATCGCATCACTGCCTTCCCACCTGGGCAACAGAGTGAGGCCCTGTCTCACAGAAAAAAGAGAGAAGAAGGTGACGTGATGGATACTGTGAGGTGGGGGAGGGGAACAGCTGAGGGTTGTGCAGGGGTCTGGCAACTGTGGGAGACAACAGGGGGTCAGGCAGAGGAGTGGGCACATAGGAGGCAACATAAACCAGAACTGAGGCTGGGCCAGGCCACGGTGTCAGAGGCCTAGGCGGGGAGTGGGCTGCCCTCGGGCTGGATTGCAAGGCAAAGAAGCAGGAGGGAGAGGCTCAGGGTGTGGAGGGGAGGGGGCTTGTAGCCTGTGATTGGAGCGAGGACAGGGCTCTGGTAAAGGTGTCATGAGGAGGTGGGGAAAGGTGAGAATTGGATTTAAGATCTTCTGGGGCTGGGCGCAGTGGCTCACACCTGTCATCCCAGCACTTTGGGAGGCCGAGGTGGGCGGATCTTCTGAGGTCAGGAGTTCAAGACCAGCCTGGCCAACGTGGCAAAACTCATCTCTACTAAAAATACAAAAAGAAATTAGCTCACGCCTGTACTCCCAGCTACTCAGGAGGCTGAGGCAGGAGAATCACTTGAAACTGGGAGGCAGAGGTTGCAGTGAGCCGAGATGCCACCACTGCACTCCAGACTGGGCAACAGAGCAAGACTCCATCTCAAAAAAAAAAAAAAAAAAAGATGGGAGTAGAGGTTTTGAAAGTGTTAAATTGAACTGGTGGGTGTGGTGGCTCACGCCTCTAATCCCAACACCATGGGAGGCCAAGGCAGGAGGATTACTTGAGGCCAGGAGTTGGAGACCAGCCTGACCGACATAGTGAAACCCCCATCTCTACTAAAAACACAAACATTAGCTGGGCGTGGTGGCACGCACCTGTAATCCCAGCTACTCAGGAGGCTGAGGCTTGGGAATGGCTTGAATCTGGAAGGCAGAGGTTGTACTCCAGCCTGGATGACAGAGCAAGACTCTCTCAAAAAAAAAAAAAAAATTACAGTGTTAAATGTGAAGTGGGAGGAGGAAGGGCCTAGGGTAGGATTTTAGGTGGAAAAGGAGAGAAGGGAGGGTGTGGAGAAAGCAAGACTGGGAAGATGGTTAGGGAGGAAGGGGACTGGGATGGGAGCTGGGGCAGTGGCACTGCAGGGGTGATAGAGGCCAAGGGAGTCCCTTTCCCTTGTGTATAGAAAGACAGCAGAGTTCAGCGGCATCAGAAGCAGCCGGTGCCGACGGCCAGGCCCCTAGCTTTTAATAGCATGGAAGGGCAGAAGGGAATGGTCACGTGGGCTTGGAGAATTGGGGTCGAATGAGGATGCAGCTGGCTTTGCTTCCAAAGGCTCTTGAGCTCACTGCTGTCTTGTTTTTCCTGGTTTTAGAAAGCAGAGAAAATGGGGAAGCTGGTATTGTCTAAGCGTGGAGGAGCAAAGGACTTTTCCAGTTTTTAGCAATTAGTGATACAAGAGTGGAGAAGGAGGCTGGGCAGAGTGGCTCACACCTGCAATCCCAGCATTTGGGGAGGCCAAGGCTTGAGGTGAGACCAGCCTGGGCAACACAGTGAGACCCTGTCTCTTAAAAAAAAATTTTTTCTTGGCCGGTGCGGTGGCTCACGCTTGTAATCCCAGCACTTTGGGAGGCCGAGGCGGGTGGATCACCTGAGGTCAGGAGTTCAGGATCAGCCTGGGCAACATAGTGAAACTCTATCTCCACTAAAAATACAAAAAAATTAGCCAGGCATGGTGGTGTGTGCCTGTTAGTTCCAGCTACTCGGGAGGCTGAGACAGGAGAATTGCTTGAACCCAAGGGGCTGAGGTTGCAGCGAGCTGATACCATGTCATTGCACTCCAGCCTGGGCGACAGAGTGAGAGTCCATCTTGAAAACAATAACAGCAAAAACATCCCGCACACATTAAAGAAAAATTCATTCTCTGGCCGGGTGCAGTGGCTCACGCCTGTAATCCCAGCACTTTGGGAGGCTAAGGCAAGCGGATCACCTGAGGTCAGGAATTCAAGACCAGCCTGGTCAATGTGGTGAAACCCCATCGCTACTAAAAATACCAAAAAAAAAAAAAAAATTAGCCCACATGGGGGTATATGCCTGTAGTACCAGCTACTCAGGAGGCTAAGGTGGAGGATCGCTTGAGCCCAGGAATTCGAGGCTGCAGTGAGTGATGGTCATGCCACTGCACTTCAGCGTGGGCAACAGTGAGCCCATGTCTCTAAAAAATAAAAAAAGAGAGAGAAACAGGAGAGAGTTTGCTTCCCCCTCCTCTGCCACGTAAGCAACGTAACCAGCATGAGCCCTCACCAGAGACCAAATCTGTCAACACCTTGACTTTGGACTCCCCGGCCTCCAGAACTGTGAGACACTGTCTATGGGTTAAGCCACCCAGTGTGTGGTATCTTGTTATAACTGCCCAAGCTGACTGAGACGGATGTTCAGGCCAGAGAGCGTGAATGCATAGTGACACCAGCTGTGAGTCTTTCTCCAGGGACAGTTGGCAGCCGGCCCTAGGTGTAGAGCCGATGACAAGGACCCAGGCTCTCAGCAGGTCTTCGAAGCAGTGTGGTGGAAAGGCAGGCAGGGCATAGGGAAGTGGAGCCACGCCACCAGTCATGATGTCGAGACTGAGCCAGGAAGCAAAGGCAGGCAGAGAGATGGGGAAGAGAGGGAGCAGGAGTGGACTGGCTATCTCTGAGACAGAAGTGTGAGTAGTGGGTAGACTTGAGGGCAGGAGAGGACTGGAAGGGCAGAGGCCTGGGTGATGCAGTTAGAGAAGGAGATGCTGTAGTGGAGAGTTCTAGGCAGGGATGTTTTAGGTGATGGTGGAGTCTGGAGTGGGTGCGCATAGCTGGGGATGGAGTAGAGGTGAAGGTGCTGAAATTGAGATCAGAGGTTGTAATCTCAGGGTGCATGACTTGGGGCAAAGGAAAACTGTGTCCCAGGTGTCAGGTCAAGCCTCAGAGGCCTTGGCACCATGGAGCCCAGGAGCGAAGTCTGCAATGGGGATTTTTTTTTTCTTTTTTTTGCGGCAGGAGATGGAGTCTCATTCTGTTGCCCAGGCTGGAGTGCGGTGGTTCCATCTCAGTTCACTGCAACCTCCACCTCCCAGGTTCAAGCGATTCTCCTGCCTCAGCCTCCCAAGGAGCTGGGACTACAGGCATGCGCCACCACCCCCGGCTAATTTTTGTATTTTTAGTTGAGACAGGGTTTCACCATGTTGGCCAGCCTGGTCTCTAACTCCTGATCTCAAGTGATCCACCTACCTTGGCCTCCAAAGTGCTGGGATTATAGGTGTGAGCCACTGCGCCCAGCCTAGAGCCTAAAGTATCCACTTGTACATGAAGATGCCCCATGATGGAATGGCCACCCATCTCTGCGGCCTTTTCCCTTTGCCACGGGGACAAACCACACAGATGACAGGATCATGCTATAGATACTGAGCAATGATTGATGATAGAAGCTGGTTTTTCTTTTTTTTCTTGTTTGTTTGTTTTGAGGTCGGGTCTCACTCTGTAACCAGGCTGGAGTGCAGTGGCCTTGAACTGTAGCCTTGAACTACTGGGCTGAAGCGATCCTCCTGCCTCGGCCTCCCAAGTAGCTGGGACCACAGGCGTGTGCCACCACGCCTGGCTGAGAGAGAGCTCTTCATGTCTCCTGTCCTGACCCCCTTCCTCTGCCTCCCTTCCAGAATCCCAGGTTCCCAGGCAACCTGCAGATGAGTGACCGCCAGCTAGATGAGGCTGGAGAAAGTGACGTGAACAACTTGTAAGTGGCTCCTGCCCTGAGCCCAGGGAGGGAGAAAGCTTTTGTGAATGCCGACACTTCTCATAGCGTCATGGAGGGCCTGATTGGGGGGGTGGGGGGACGTGGCTGGGGTGGGGACCAAAGCCCCTGGGTGACTTGGCCTTGGGGCCACTTATTTATTGGTGGTGGCTTATCCAGAACCCCTGCCTGGCTATTTCACACCCCAGAGCTTTCCTGTCTGTCTCACTTTCTGCCCTCCGACTCCAACACTGGTAACTATCCTCTCCCTCTGTCACTGTCACTGTTTTCGTTTTTGTTTTTTTGAGAAGCAGTCTCACCCTGTTACCCAGGCTGGAGTGCAGTGGCTCGATCTCGGCTTACTGCAGTCTCCACCTCCCAGGTTCAAGTGTTTCTCCTGCCTCAGCCTCCCGAGTAGCTGGGATTACAGGCATGCGCCATCACACCTGGCTAATTTTTGTATTTTTAGTAGAGATGGGGTTCCGCTGTGTTGGCCAGGCTGGTCTCGAACTCCGGACCTCAGGTGATCCGCCCACTTTGGCCTCCCAAAGTGCTGGGATGACAGGTGTGAGCCACCACTCCCGACCTGTCACTGTCACTGTTGACTCTTCACCAGGCTGCACGGCCATAATATTCATGAGGCTAAGACTTGGAGCTGGAGTTGTGTGTGTGTTTGCGCACGCACGTGAGCATTGGAGACTGGAGGCAGTAGTGTAGAGCTCAGGGGAGGGGACAGGTAACAGACCGGCCTCAGGCTGTGGAGTGTAAGCTCTCTTTCCTCTTGGGTCCAGTTTCCAGTTAACAGTGGAGATGTTTGACTACCTGGAGTGTGAACTCAACCTCTTCCAAACGGGTGAGTCTCTTCCCTGCCGTCTAAGCCAGGCTCTCATGGGAACTACCTAATTCCCAGTCCTCCTCTCCCTGCAAAGTGTGTGGCACAAGGGGCAGGAAAATGGAGACATTCACACCCCATCTCTGGTCTCTCCATCCCTCGTGCAGGGAGGGACTGAACCTCTTCAGTATTTTTCTTTTTAAGAGACATGGTCTCAGCTGGGCACGGTGACTCACACCTGTAATCCCAGCACTTTGGGAGGCTAAGGTGGGCCCATCACTTGAGGCCAGAAGTTAAAGACCAGTCTGGCCAACATGGTGAAACCCTGTCTCTAATAAAAATACAAAAATTAGCCAGGCATGGTGGCTTATGCCTGTAATCCCAGTTACTTGGGAGGCTGAGGCAGGAGAATTGCTTGAACCCAGGAGGTAGAGGTTGCAATGAACCAAGATCATGCCACTGCACTCCAGCCTGGATGACACAGCAAGACTTCATCTCAAAAAAAAAAAAAGAGAGAGAGAGATCTCGCTCTGTCACCCAGGTTGGACTGCAGTGGCATATTACAGCTCACTGCAACCTCAAACTACTAGGCTCAAGTGATCCTCCCACCTCAGCCTCACAAGTAGCTGGGATTACAGGCACGCACCACCACATCCGGCTGATTTTTTAAAAATTTTTTGCAGAGCTGGGAGTCTCACTGTGTTACCCAGGCTGTTCTTGAACTACCAGCCTCAAGGCGTCTTCCCAACTCAGCCTCCCAAAGTTCTGGGATTACAGGCGTGAGCTACCACACCTGGCCTCCTAGATATTTTCAAAGCGGGTGGTTTCACATCTGAGCAGAAAGACCATGCACTGCCCCTTCCTACTGGCCTCCCTCCTGAAGCACAGGCCTCCAAAAGCCCAGAGACAGGTCTTACCTCTTTGGCAGCCACTGGATTGTGGCCATGACCCTGGCCAGTCCTTGGTCCAGTCCTGTCTGCTATTTGGAGCTGGGCTGGCTCATGGGCACGATTTCTGCTGAGGAGAAAGGGCTCGTGTCTGTTGTTGAGTTGGCAGCCATGGGAACAAGCTGGTCAGGATTGGTTGTCACCCAGGACTGGTTGTCACCCAAGTCCACATGAGAAACTCACAGAGTCCTGTTCCACTAGCAGGGGGAGTGGCCACACTTCCAGGCTCCCTTCTGCCAAGAACTGTGGTGCCTCCAGACCATCAGCCCCTAACGCTTCCCTGACAAGCCTCTAACGCTTCCCTGACAAGCCTCAGCTGGTCCCCCTCTCACCAGCGCCTCTCCTCCCCACACCTCCCAGCAGGCTCCCCTCCCTTCCCTGGGAGACATAAACACCAGCATTCTGAGACTCAGGGCGTTTCAAGACAAGCATCCAACTCTGAAAGATGACGGTGCACATTGCAGGTCTCCATACGCAAGCTTGGTGGTCTCATGCCCAAGCCTGGTGGCCTTCTCTGCATGTGGACATGCAGGACCCACTCTTGGGGCTTGGACTCTCTGACCCCAAATTTCCTTCAGCTCCCTTCGGCGTGTTCATCTGTGCAGAAATGCCTACTACTGGCCTCTTTTCCAGAATATTCTGTTTTGTGTTGTACTACAGCTAGGACAGGGCAACAAATTCCATAATACATTGACTAGTCTTTAGCACAGGATGTGGTCAGGAAAACACCAGAAACAGGCCGGGCGCAGGGGTCATGCCTGTAATCCCAGCACTTTGGGAGGCCGAGGCGGGTGGATCACCTGAGGTCGGGAGTTCAACACCAGCCTGGGCAACATGGTGAAACTCCGTCTCTACTGAAAATACAAAAATTATCCGGGCGTGGTGGCGAGTGCCTGTAATCCCAACTACTCAGGAGGCTGAGGCAGGAGAATGGCTTGAACCCAGGAGGCAGAGATTGCAGTGAGCGGAGATCATATCACTGCACTCCAGTCTGGGTGACAGAGCAAGATTCTGTCTCAGATAAAAGAAAGACAAACAGCAGATACAGTTGGAAACTGCGGTTTGTATGAGAAAGGGACATTCAGCCGACTAGGAAGCTATTTGAGCAGGGCGTTATACAAAAGTCAGTAGAGAAATAAAAATAAAACACAGAATCTAGTCTATGCCCTAAGCTATTCCCAGTCAGATTGAAAGCAGTGGAGTGGATGCATTTATTTTTTAAAAAATGCACTGGGGCCAGGCGCGGTGACTCATGCCTGTAATTTCAGCACGTTGGGAGGCCAAGGCAGGCAGATCATGAGGTTAGGAGTTCCAGACCAGCCTGGCCAACATGGTGAAACCCTGTCTCTATTAAAAATACAAAAATTAGTCAGGTGTGATGGTGTGTGCCTGTAATCCCAGCTACTCAGGTGGCTGAGGCAGGAGAATTGCTTGAACCCGGGAGGCAGAGGTTGCAGTGAACCGAGATCGCACCACTGCGATGCAGCCTGGGCAACAGAGCAAGACTCCTTGAAAAAAAAATGCATTGGAAATGTTTGCATAAAAGTATATGAACAAGTATACATTGTTGTGGCTAACTTTTCATCCTTTGGATTTGGGTGGGAACAACGTATGTGGATAATTCAGAAATCATTTGCATTTAGCTTTCACTTTTTTTTGTTGTTTCTTTTGAGATAGTCTGGCTGTGTCATCCAACCTGGAATGCAGTGGTGCAGTCTCGGCTCACCGCTTCTGGGGCTCAAGCCATCCTCCTATCTCAGTCTCCCAAGTAGCTGGGACTGTGGGCATGCACCATGATCCCCAGCTAATTTTTCTGTACTTTTTGTAGAGACGAGGCTTCACTATATTGCCCAGGCTGGTCTCAAATTCCCAAGCTCAAGCGATCTGCCTGCCTTGTCCTCCCAAAGTGCTGGGATTACAGGCATGAGCCACCATGCCCAGCCTGCATTTAGCTTTGGAATGTGCTAGATCTGAATGAAGGCATGAGTGAGATTCTTGGAATTGTCATCCTTGGGAAAATGCAGCCTAGAAGTTGCAGTTCGGCTGACGCAAGGTCTCTCCTCATGGCCCTCGCCTCTTCTTGGAGCCAGCTGCCTGCCTGCCTCCCGCTGCTGTGGTTTTTAGGGATGAGCAAGACAAATGTTTCAACCTTTGGGCCATCCTTCCAGTTCCTGACAGACAGTGGACCATGAGTAAATGGCGATGGTGATGAGGTCCAGAAGGACTTGATTAGCTGAGAGAATGAGTCAGGGGTAGAGGTGGTGAGCTCAGCCATCTTTTTTTGTGCCATCTCGTGACCCCTAGCTCTGGTTTTCTGTGTTTTTTGTGTGTTTGTTTGTTTTGTTTTGAGATGGAGTCTCGCTCTGTTGCCCAGGCTGCAGTGCAGTGCCACCATCTCAGCTCACTGCAACCTCTGCCTCCCAGGTTCAAGTGATTCTCCTGCCTCAGCCTCCTGAGTAGCTGGGATTACAGGCATGCATCACCACGCCTGGCTAATTTTTGTATTTTTAGTAGAGACAGGGTTTCACCATGTTGGCCAGGCTAGTCTGGAACTCCTGGCCTCAAGTGATCTGCCTGCCTGGGCCTCCCAAGGTGCTTGGATTATGGGCATGAGCCACCGTGCCCAGCCTGCTCTGGTTTTATATGCATTGTTCATTAATATTGTCACCACGAGATGCTGAGCTCTTCCCTAAAATCAGGAACCATGACCTAGTCATCTTTAAATTCTCTCTGTTCTAGCCCAGTGCCTGGTGAATAGCAGGTGCTCAACAATAAAAGAATGCTTGCTTTTTAAAAAACTGCAGGCTGCCAGGTGCAGTGGCTCATGCCTATAAACCCAGCACTTTAGGAGGCCGAGATGGGAAGATTGCTTGAATCTAGGAGTTAAATTCGGGTAGCTCTGGTCCAGAAGACTCTAAGTAATTCACTCTAGAGAGTCCCAGAGCCTACAGCTGGAAGTTAAAACTATTTAATGAATTCTGTTCACCTATTTCATCACTGCTGGTTTTCTTTTCTCTCTTGTTTTGTTTTGTTTCGTTTTTTTGGAGATGGGATCTCACTCTGTCACCGAGGCTGGAGTACTGTGGCACAATCATAGCTCACTGCAGCCTTGACCTCCCTGGGCTCAAGGGATCCTCCCACCTCAGCCTCCTGAGTAGCTGGGACCATGGGTGTATGCCATCACACCTGGCTAAGTTTTAAATTTTTTGTAGAGATGGGGTCTTGCTATATAACCAGGCTGGTCTTGAACTCCTGAGCTCAAGTGATCCTTTCACCTCAGCCTCCCAAAGTGCTGGGATTATAGGCATGAGCCACCAGGCCTAGCCTCCTGTGCTTTAAGAAGCACCTCCAGTGTGCACTGTCCAACAGGGCATTCACTAGCCTCATGTGATCATTGAACTTGATTACAATTAAATAACATTTAAAAGTCGGTCCTCAGCTGCACTAGTCCTATTTCAGGTATATTTCAGGAAGCCACATATGGCTAACATATTAGAAAGTTTATATGAACATTTTCATCATTATAGAATTCTATTGGATGGCACTGTTGTGGGTGATTCTGATGCGTGCTAAAATGTGACAACCTCTGAGCTTGGACATATAGTTTTCAACCCGGGATGCAGATTAGAATCTACCTGGGGCCTTTTTTTTTGTCTTTCTCTCAAACGGAGCCTTGCTCTGTCACTCAGGCTGGAGTGCAGTGCCATGGTCTCAGCTCACTGCAACCTCCACCTCCTGGGTTCAAGCAATTCTTGTGCCTCAGCCTCCTGAGTAGCTGGGACTACAGGTGCCCACCGCCACACCGGGCCAATTTTTGTATTTTTAGTAGAGATGGGATTTCGCCATGTTGGCCAGGCTGGCCTCGAACTCTTGACCTCGAGCAGTCTTCCCGCCTCAGCCTCCCAAAGTGCTGGGATTACAGGCATGAACCACGGCGCCTGGCCTAATGGGGGACGGCAGGGGTAGGCTTTTGAGAGACACTGACATCCCAACATACCGCAGACCAATTGAAACAGATGGTGGGGGTAGTTCTGGGGGTTGCAGGAAGACTTGAGTTTTTCAGTTTCCCCAGGTGATCCTAACCAATCTGAAAGCTAAAGTCAAGAACCACTGCACAATCCATGCACTTTTCACAGCATTCTCATTGAAGTCCTCCAAGACCCTTATGAGGTATGCACTGTTACAGCCACGTGTGCTCAACAGAAGAGCGCCAGGAGGCACACCGTAACTCAGCACCTTGTCCACAGTGACGCTGCCCTAGATATTCCTGGGTGCTAAAGGGCATTCCTGGAAGTCATTGGGAATCGAGGGCGGGCAGGGAGATGGAACAGCCTGTGGTTCCTGCCAGTTGGAGCCTGAGGAAGCTGGTAGACTTGGGGATGGCTGCCTTGCAGTGACAGCTGCTTTTAATTTGTGTCAAGGAGGAAAGCTGTCTTTTAATTAGAACAGTTTGGGATTTTTTTTTTTTTCAGCCGCCAGACTAACCCAGTTACCAGGGATTAGTGCAGTCAGGGGAAGCAGAATACAGGCAGCCCTGGGCTTCCCTCTGGGCCAGTTCCACTCACAGAGGGACCGCAGGGAGAGTCATTTCATTGCCTGCTGTGTGCAGAGTCTGCAGAGGCAGTGGGTGGCCAGTGCAGGAAGGAAAATCAGCCTGGCCAGTGGTGTGAGCTGAGTGTCTGAAGCCAGACAGCCAGTTGCTTGGTCTAGGCTGGGGGGCAGGGGGTTGCCCCCCTGGTGTGGAGGGAGCCCCAGCATGAGAAATTGAGGAATCACCTTTGTCTCTGAAACTCAAGAGGGTGGAGGCAGGACTTCTATTTCTGTTGCCAGGTGCCCCAAGTTTCAGCCTTGAGTCCTGACATATCTTCCTTCTCCCAAGTCCTTTCTTCTTTTTTCTTTTTTTTTTTGAGACAGAGTCTCGCTCTGTCACCTAGGCTGGAGTGCAGTGGCGAGATCTCGGCTCACTGCAAGCTCCGCCTCCTGGCTTCACGCCATTCTCCTGCCTCAGCCTCCCGAGTAGCTGGGACTACAGGCACCCGCCACCACACCCGGCTAATTTTTTTTGTATTTTAGTAGAGACAGGGTTTCACCATGTTAGCCAGGATGGTCTGGATCTCCTGACCTCGTGATCCGCCCATCTTGGCCTCCCAAACTGCTGGGATTACAGGCGTGAGCCACCGTGCCCGGCCCTTTTTCTTATTTTTCTTGTTTTGTATTGTTTCAATTTGGTTTGGTGTGGTTTGGTTTGGTTTCTTTTGAGATGGAGTCTTGCTCTGTCGCCCAGGCTGCAGTGCAGTGGCACCATCTTAGCTCACTGCAACCTCCGCCTCCCAGGCTCGAGTGATTCTCCTGTCTCAGCCTCCCAAGTAGTGGGGTTTACAGGCCCACACCACCACACCCTGCTAATTTTTGTATTTTAGTAGAGACAGGGTTTCACCATGTTGGCCAGGCTGGTCTCGAACTCCTGACCTCAGGTGATCCACCCGCCTCGGCCTCCCAAAGTGCTGGG
>NW_012113142.1:2326020-2329315 GCF_000951035.1 Colobus angolensis palliatus
GCCACCACGCCCGGCTAACTTTTCTGTATTTTTAGTAGAGATGGGGTTTCACCATGTCAGCCAGGATGGTCTCGATCTCCTGACCTCGTGATCCACCCACCTCGGCCTCCCAAAGTGCTGGGATTACAGGCTTGAGCCACCGCACCCGGCCTACCTTCTGCTTCTTTACCTGTCTAATGGGGATATGTTTACCTATCTCATGGGAGTGTCATGAGGGTTAAACGAATTAGATGAGGTAAAGCGCGCACAGAATCGGTCCTTGGTATATGTTGGACCCCTGCCTCTGCCCCTCTGAAGAGGCTGCCTGTAATCCCCTGCCTCTACCACCTTTCTCCCTCACTTTTATTTCCTAGTGTTCAACTCCCTGGACATGTCCCGCTCTGTGTCTGTGACGGCAGCAGGGCAGTGCCGCCTCGCCCCGCTAATCCAGGTCATCTTGGACTGCAGCCACCTTTATGACTACACTGTCAAGCTTCTCTTCAAACTCCACTCCTGTGAGTACCGTGGGCCAGATCTTCTTACGTGAGATTCAGGCCAGAGGGAGGATCCCAGCCTGAGGATGTCCCTGGAGAAACACAGTCCTTCTCAGTGCCTTTGGCTGTCTGCTTCTGTTCCAAAAGGCCCCGGAGTTCCTGACTATTGTGAGGATAAAAGAGCAGGGCCCAGACTTTGGTGTCTCCAGTAAAGCCCCTGGCTTGCCACTCTTGTGTCCCAGTGTTACAGGATCTTTGGGGTGTCAGTTTTCTGGCTGGAAACCTCTGGGGCCATTGACGCCTTTGCCTGAATTCTTGTTCTGCATCCAGGAAGAATGAGGTATGCAGAAAAGCGGAGGGTGGACAAGATGAAGAGGAGCTTTATTGAATATTAGAACAGCTCAGAGGAGATGCAGTGGGTACTGCTTTCTGTCTGTAGGCAGGTTGTTCTGTCGAGTGTTCAGCTCTCAGCAGAAAAGAGGCCATGGAGTGGGTAGCTCCTCTCCGCAACTGGTCATCCTAGCATCTCTGCAGGTCTCTGAAGCTCTCAGCAGAGAGGGTAGCTCCTCTCTGTAGCTGGTTGTCCCTTCTCTGCTCAGCTTGGCTGAGCTCAGGGCTTTTATGGGCCTCAGAGGGGAGGAAATGCACCCCCACTGGTCCATGGGCAGACCTGGAAAACATACCCCAAGTTCCCACTCCAGTCTGTGGGATTAGCAGCCTGGCCCCCACCGGGTACCCACCTTTCCACCCAGGAATCTGTCTGCCTCCTGCTGCCATGCATGGCACCAGGACTCAGCCCCAACTTTGCTCTAAGATCGCAGTGGGTGCCGACAGCAGAGAGAAGCCAGGCAGCAGGAGCAGGTTCAGAAGAAGGGAGGGAGAGCCTTCTCAGGCCCTGCAGAGTACAGGGATGCCTGAGTCTGCAGCCCGGGCTGGGGGCAGGGGCGGGGCAGCGGGGCTGCCACCCACTCCATGGAGCGGGAAGCCCAAGTCTGCAGCTGCGTTTTGGGAGGCTGCAGCTGCGCCCCGGAAGGCAGGGTTCCTGCCTATTCCTGGTCCCCAAGAGCACAGGGAAGCTCAGATCTGCAGTCACAACTTGGGCGGCTCCAGCCCCACCCAGGAGGGTGAGGCTCCTGCCCTGTGCAGCCCTGGCCATGCCTCCCTGCTACAGATGGCATGATGGCAGTGGCAGGCCACCTGGACAGGCAGCCGCCATCACCAGGATGGTCCTCTCTGTCTGCCTCTGGCTTGAGCACGTCACCATTCATCAAGTATGTCGTGCATCCTACGAACCGCACAAATTATCAGCAGACCTGGCCTAGACCTACATGAGCTAATGTAATGATTTCCAGACGATTCATCCACACAATCCCTTTGTGCAAATGGAATTTTATGGAGAAATGTAAATGATAAAACACAGCTGCTCATTAAATGGAAACCTATCCCTTACCTAGCTTCAGTTCCCCTGGGTGCCCTTAGCAGGATATATATAGCTTGGAGGTTCTGATCTTGCAGAAGTTTTTATACTTTTTTTTTTTTTTTTCCCCTGAGACAGAGTCTCACTCTCTTGCTCAGGCTGGAGTGCAAGGGTACGACCTCAGCTCACTGCAACCTCTGCCTACCGGGTTCAAGCAATTCTTGTGCCTTAGCCTCTGGAGTAGCTGAGACCACAGGCATGGGCTGGCACACCCAGCTAATTTTTTGTTGTTGTTTTTCAAATTTTTAGTAGAGATGGAGTTTCCCCATGTTGGCCAGGCTGGTCTCGAACTCCTGGCCTCAAGTGATCCACCCACCTCAGCCTCCTAAAGTGCTAGGATTACAGGTGTGACCCACCGCACCCCGCCAGTTCTTATACTTTTGTGTCCTGGTTTAAAATGATGTGTCTGGGGCAGGCACAGTGGCTCACACCTGGAATCCCATTACTTTGGGAGGCTGATGCAGGCAGATCGCTTGAGCTCAGGGGTTGGAGACCAGCCTGAGCAACAGAGTGAAATCCCTGTCTCTGCAAAAATTACAAAAATTAGCCAGGTGTGGTGACATGCTCCTGTAGTCCCAGCTACCCAGGAGGCTAAGGCGGGAGGACCACTTGAGCCCAGGAGGTCAAGGCTACCATGAGCCATGTTTGTGCCAGTGCTCTCCAGCCTGGGCAACAGAACGAGACCATGCCTCAAAAAAAAAAAAAAAAGACAATAGTATAAGACAGTGTACTCGGTAACTGTAGTCATTGACAAGTAATGAATCTCATTATTTAGACAGTACAAGGGAAGGATGTAGCATCACCTAGATGCTAATCTGGGACGGTTTCGTGGAAGGGAGATTGGAATTAGCTGCCCAGGGATTAGAAAGGCTTTGTGGCAAGTAGGCCTGCCCAAAGGGAGAGGGACCCCCAAGAGAAGGGACCAGCTGCCTAGAGTGCTGAATACAGATGAACTTTTCATTGTTTCCAAGTACACTGTTGCTCAGTAGAACATCACCAGTGCCTTTTTGTAAAATGGCGAGTTAAGCTGGGCATGGTGGTGCACACCTGTAGTCCCAGCTACTTGGGAGGCTTAGGGAGTTACAAGAAGAGACAGGTAATTAAGTGTTTGGGTTTAAAGGCCTTCTTTGAAGGCAGGGCAATACCCAAGACCCACGCTGCCTCTGGGCTGAGAAAGGGGTAGGAGGGATACTCTTTACAATAATTATTTATTTATTTAGAGACAGGGTCTCTCTTTGTTGCCCAGGCTGGTGTGCAGTGGCAAAATCTCAGCTCACTGCAGCCTCCACCTCCCAGGTTCAAGCGATTCTCCTACCTCGGCCTCCTAAGTAACTGGGATTACAGG
>NW_012113142.1:2329626-2330837 GCF_000951035.1 Colobus angolensis palliatus
GGCTAATTTTTATATTGTTTTTAGTAGAGACGGGGTTTCATCCTGTTTGCCAGGTTGGTCTTGAACTCCTGAGCTCAAGTGATCCTCCCGCCTGGGCCTCCCAAAGTGCTGGGATTACAAGCATGAGCCACTGCAACCTCTTTTCTAAAAATAAACATTTATTTTTGTTTTAGATCCACAGAAAAGTTAAATAGTTCCAGGAGTTCTCGTATACCCAGTTCCATTTTCCCTTTGTTAGTATATTAGTATGAAACATTTGTCACAACTAATGAACCAGTGTTGATACCTTATTATTAATTAAAGTTTGTACTTAAGGCTGGGTGCAGTGGCTCACATGGTGAAACCCCGTCTCTACTAAAAATACAGAAATTAGCCGGGAGTGGTGGCACATGCAATCCCAGCTACTCGGGAGGCTGAGGTAGGAGAATCACTTGAACCCGGCAGGCGGAGGTTGTGGTGAGCCGAGATTGCGCCACTGCACTCCAGCCTGGCAACAGAGCGAGATTCCGAATAAAAAAAAAAAAAAAAGTTTGTACTTTATTCAGATTGTCACAGTTTTTACCAGATGTCCTTTTCTGCCCCAGAATCTCATCCGGTACACCATGTCACATTTAGTTGTGATGTCTCCTTAGGTTCCTCTTGGCTATGACGTTTAACTTCTCAAACTTCCCTTATTTTTGATGATTTTGATCGTTTTGGGTTTTTTGTAGAATGTTCCTGAATTCTGTTTGCCTGATGTTTTTCTCCTGATTTAACTGGGGTTGAGGGTTCTCGGGAGAAAGATCATTTAGGTCAAGTGCCATATTCATTCACTGTCCACTTTTGCCATTTTGGTTTTGTTTTGTTTTGTTTCAAGATGGAGTCTCGCTCTGTCACCCAGGCTGGAGTGCAGTGGTGCGATCATAGCTCACTGCAGCCTCAAACTCCTGGGCTCAAAAGATCCCCCCACCTCAACCTCTTGAGTAGCTAGGACCAAAGTGCACATCACCACACCTGGCTAATTTTTATTTTTTAATTTTTGTAGAGATAGGGGTCTCGCTATGTTGCCCAGGCTGGTCTCAAACTCCTGGGTACAAGTGATGCTCCCGACTCAGCCTCCCAAAGTGCTGGGATTATACATGGGAGCCACTGCACCCAGCCATCTTTTGCCATTTCAATAATCATGTTTTATTTTTTTTTATTTTTTTTTTTTTTTATTTTTTTTTTATTTT
>NW_012113142.1:2330915-2344272 GCF_000951035.1 Colobus angolensis palliatus
GTCTCGATCTCCTGACCTCGTGATCCGCCCGTCTCGGCCTCCCAAAGTGCTGGGATTACAGGCTTGAGCCACCGCGCCCGGCCAATAATCATGTTTTATACATGTGTTCCCTGATTTTATCCAATGAATATATGACCCATTTCAAAATAACAAATTTAAATTTAAACAAATAAAGCAAACACTAAAAGGATTGCTGAGCTGTGATCTATAGCTGCAATATGCAGATTTACACATCTGACAGGACCTCAGAGAACTGGCTCTGTAGGGGAGGAGGCTGTCTTAAGAGGCTACTGTGTGTGCAGTGTCATAGAGTTAGCTACCAACCAAGCCAGGACTGGAACTCAGATCCCAAGCCTCAATCCCTTGTTCTTTTTTTTTTTTTGACAGAGTCTCACTGTTGCCCAGGCTGGAGTACAGTGGTACAATCTCAGCTCACTGCAACCTCCGCCTGCCGGGTTCAAGTGATTCTCCTACCTCAGCCTCCCGAGTAGCTGGGATTACACACATGTGCCACCACTCCTGGCTAATTTCTGTATTTTTAGTAGAGACAGGGTTTCACCATGTTGGTCAGGCTGGTCTCGAACTCCTGACCTCAAGTGATTCTCCTGCCTCAGCCTCCCAAAGTACTGGGATTACATGCGTGAGCCACTGCACCTAGCCTTCAGTCCATTGTTCTTTGCCTTCTGACAGCCATCCTCTTGGGCAGGCTCTATGGATCTCTTCCAGACTAATATCAGCCCTGAGCCTCAGCCTAAAACGAATGCAGGCAATAGCTGAGAAAGAACTGCTCCCTCCTGGGCCTGCCATGGTCGAACCTGCTGCTGGTCAGGTCACCATTTCTTCTCTAGTCCGGGACACAATTTCCACCCTATTGTGCCCAGCATGGCTTGTCCTTCAGGAACTAATTGAAGTGGAAGGATTTGGAGGATAAGCGTCTGCACACTCCTGCTGGTTCCTGCTGGGCTCCCTTGGTTACCAGACCTCGGGACAGCTCTAGGCCAGTCAAGGCCCCTGGCAGTGCTGGCCACATGCCTCAGGGTAGTTGGGCCCCTCCCCCTCGAGAGCCCCACTGTGGCTTCCCTGCCCTCTGGTCCCCCTCCCCTCTCACACTCTTTCCAATTTCTTCCAGGCCTCCCAGCCGACACCCTGCAAGGCCACCGGGACCGCTTCATGGAGCAGTTTACAAAGTAAGTGGTTCAAGTAACAGGAATGGAGGTGAATCCAAGAGTACTATAAAATCGTTAAGCCACGCAAGAGCACTGTGAGAGGTGGCTGGACACTGTGGTTCATGCCTATAACCCCAACACTTTGGGAGGTCGAGGCGGGAGGATCGCTTGAGGCCAGGAGTTCGACACCAGGCTGAGCAACATAGCGAGACCCCGTCTCTACAGAAAAAAAAAAAGCAAAACAAATTAGCTGGGCACAGTGGTATGCACCCGTGATCCCAGCTACTTGAGAGGCTGAGGCAGGAGGATGGCCTGAGCCTAGGAGTTTGAGGCTGCAGTGAGCTACGATTGTGCCACTGCACTTCAGTCTAGGTGACAAGTGAGACCCTAAAAAAAAAAATTCTAAATACTTGGGTTGGGGGTGAGGTTATCTTTATTCTTTTTTTTTTTTTGAGATGGAGTCTCGCTCTGTCACCAGGCTGGAATGCAGTGGTACAATCTCAGCTCACTGCAACCTCTGCCTCCTGGGTTCAAGTGATTCTCCTGCCTCAACCTCTCAAGCAGCTGAGACTACAGGCACGCACCACCACGCCCAGCTAATTTTTGTATTTTTAGTAGAGATGGGGTTTCAGCATATTGGCCAGGATGGTCTCAATCTCTTGACCTTGTGATCCGCCCGCTTCAGCCTCCTGAAGTGCTGGGATTACAGGCATGAGCCACCACGCCCAGCCTGAGGTTCTCTTCATTCTAAGGTGATAAAATGACAGAACATAGCTCAGACAGAGGCAAATCTACCTATAGCTAGGGCAACTATTGGTTCTCTAATAAATCCCATAGAAGCATATAGAAGAAAGAGATTTCATCCATTCATTAGTTGCCTGCTTATGCCTCTTCTCTTTTCCCTCTCCCAAAGTTCTGATCTTGTAACATTTATAGACTGATAACCCCTAAAAATGTATCTCTAGCCAGACCTTACTTCTGAATTCCAGCCTCTTGTCCCCAATTTGACATCTGTATAACATACTTAAATCTCAAACTGTACTCTAGGTTTTCCCAAAAAAAAAAAAAAAAAAACCTTTCTCTCTCCGTTCTTTTTTTGTTTGTTTGTTTTTGTTTTTGAGACAGAGTCCCACTCTGTCACCCAGGCTGGAGTGCAGTGGTACGATCTTGGCTCACAGCAACCTCATCCTCCCCATCTCTAGTGATTCTCCCACCTCAGCCTCCCGAGTAGCTGGGATTACAGGTGCCCACCACCATGCCTGGCTAATTTTTGTATTTTTAGTACAGACGAGGTTTCACCGTGTTGGCCAGGCTGGTCTCGAACTCCTGACCTCAAGTGAGCTGGCTCCCAAAGTGATGGGATTACAGGTGTGAGTCACTGTGCCCAACCCGTCCCCATTCTTTTCTATCTCAGCAAATACTGCCATCATCCATTTAGGCCAGAGATCTGGAAGTCACCATTTTCCTCATCCCCCATGTCCAATCCACTAGCAGGTTTGGTTGATACCCTACAAATATGACCTGCTTCTGAGGTGGGATGGGGGACTGCACTCCAGAGGCAGGAATTAAGGACAAGTAAAACAGGGAAGGGGTGGAAGCATCTCTGCATAAGACACGCCCCACCAGTGTGCCATGGCGGTTTACCATTGCTATGGCAACACCCAGAAGTTAGCGCCCCTTTCCATGACAAAAACCTGACAATCCGGAAGTTACCACTTTTTTCTAGAAATTTCTGCATAATCTGCCCCTTAATTTACGTATAATTAAAAGTGTGTGTGTGTGTGTGTGTATATATATATATGTATGTATGTGTATGACAGCTGCTATTCTGGGCTCACTGCCTATGGGGTAGCCCTGCTCTGCAAGGAACAGGACCTCTGCTGCTGGCTGTGCACTGCCGCCTCAATAAAAGCTGCTAACATCAGCCAAGCGCAGTGGCTCATGCCTGTAATCACAACACTTTGGGAGGCCGAGGTGGGTAGATCACTTGAAGTCAGGAATTCAAGAGCTGCCTGGCCAACATGGTGAAACCCTGTCTCTACTAAAAATACAAAAATTAGCAGGGCATGGTGGCACACACCTGTAATCCCAGCTATTCGGGAGGCCGAGGCAGAAGAATCACTTGAACCCGGGAGGTGAAGGATGCAGTGAGCCAAGATCATGTCACTACATTCCAGCCTGGGCGTCCGAATGAGATTCCATCTCAAAAAAAAAAAAACCAAAAACCAAAAGATCTTTATTTAGGCTGGGTGCAGTGGCTCACGCCTGTAATCCCAGCACTTTGGGAAGCCGAGGCAAGTGGATCACTTGAGGTCAGGAGTTTAAGAGCAGCCTGGCCAACATGGTGAAATCCTGTCTCTACTATAAATACAAAAATTAGCCCTGTAATCCCAGCTACTCAGAAGGCTGAGGCAGGAGAATTGCTTGAGCTCAGGTGGCAGAGGTTGCAGTGAGCTGAGATCATGCCACTGCACTACAGCTTGGGCAACAGAGCAAGACTCCATAAAAAAAAAAAAAAGAAGGGGAGGGGAGGGGAGGGGAAACCAGGCAAAAGTGAAGGAATAGAGTGAGAGTTGGGAGGACAGAGGGAGCTGAGAAAGGCCTCCTGGCTTAGCTCTGTGAAAGTACACCCTCTTGTTTTTCCTGTTAATTTCCTCACCCTTGACCATAGCTCCCAAATGCCAAGTTTCAGCCTCTCTGCCCGGTACCCCAGGAGCAAGCAAAGGACAAGTGCGCGGTTGTACCCACCTCCTGGTACCCCTGTTCCATTTGAGAAGCCGAGTACATATTCTATGATAAATGGCTTCTTTAGTCCAAGGAGACAGGCCCTGGGGCTGATTTCCTGGAATGTCAAATTCCAGTAGCTTGTGAAAGCAGTCGAGCCTATTACTGTTGGCTCCTACCCAGCAAGATGGGGACGTGTGGTCAGGTGATTTCATTTCCTTTCATTTGCTTCTAGCTTATGAAAACACCTTCCCTGAGTAGCCGCTTTGCTGTTCCACACAGACACGGCTGCTGTCTGAGACCTCCCTGTCCTTGAATTCAGGAGAAGCAGCAGTGATGTCACAGAGACAGGCCTAAGTCTTGGGATCTGACAGGATGTAACCCAGGGGGTTTGTTTGTTGGGCTAAGCTAGAGAAAGTTCTGTGTTGCAGGCCGAAGGAGTTAAGGCCCATGCACCCCTTTCATCTCAGAATAGAGAAGTCTGACCTGGGCATGGTGATGTGCGCCTGTAGTTCCAACTACTGGGGAGGCTGAGGTGGGAGGATCGCGTGAGCCCAGGAGGTTGAGATTGCAGTGAGTCGTGATTGTGCCACTACACTTCAGCCTGGGCAACAGAGCAAGACTTTGTCTCTAAAAAACTTAAAATAGGCCAGGCATGGTGGCTTACGCCTGTAATCCCAGAACTTTGGGAGGTCAAGGTGGGTAGATTGCTTGAACCCAGGAGTTTGAGACCAGCCTGGACAACGTAGTGAGACCTCATCTCTACCAAAACCACAAAAAAATTAGCCAGGTGTGGTGGCACACACCTGTACTCCCAGCTACTTGGAGGCTGAGGTGAGAGGATCCCTTGGGTCCAGGGAGGTCAAGGCTGCAATGAGCTCTGATTGTGCCACTGTACGTCAGCCTGGGCGATGGAGTAAGACCCAATCTCAAAAAAATACTTAAAAATAGGTAGGGCATGTTGGCTTACGCCTATAATCCCAACACTTTGGGAGGCCGAGACGGGGGATTACCTGAGGTTGGGAGTTCGAGACCAGCCTGACCAACGTGGAAAAACCCCGTCTCTACTAAAAATACAAAATTACCCGGGCTTGGTGGCACATACTTGTAATCCCAGCAACTTGGGAGGCTGAGGCAAGAGAATCACTTGAACCTGGGAGGCGGAGGTTGTGGTGAGCCAAGATCACGCTACTGCACTCCAGCCTGAGTAACAAGAGCGAAACTCCATCTCAAACAAAATAAATAAATAAAATAAAAACAAAGAATATGTAAGTCTGGATCCTCTCAGGTTTCTTGGTCTTCAGTGTTTAGATTCAAAATAGAGATTTGAGAATGAGAAAAAGATGTTGATTTTGCCAGGTGTGGGGTGGCTCATGCATGTAATCCCGGCACTTTGGGAGGCCAAGGCAGTAGGATTGCTTGAAGCCTGGAGTTTGAGACAAGCCTGGGCAACATAGCAAGACCGTGTTTCTACCAAAAAATCAAAAATTAGCCGGGCATGATGGTGCATCCCTGTAGTTCTAGCTACTTGGGAGGCTGAAGCAGAAGACCGCTTGAGCCCAGGAATTCGAGGCTGCAGTGAGCTATGATTGCACCACTGCACTCTAGCCTGGGTGACAGAGCAAGACCCTGTCTCTACAGAAAGAGAGAGCGGAAAAAAAAAAAAAACAACGTTGGTTTTTTCATGCGTATATCCACCCAAGATTAGGACATAGTACCAAACGATTGTAATTCTGCAACTGTTTATTGAACAGTTCCCCTGTCCCTGGCACTATGGGAAACAGCTCAGCAGAGCTCAGTCCCCACTTCCCAGGAACTTATAGTCCTAATTGTGAAGAGAACGAATAGTCCAAAAACAAAGATAAGTAATGAAAGAAGAGAGCTACCTTTGTAATTAAATTCCCTTCCCTTTTCCTATGGTTACTTGGCTTATCCTCAGAGAAAGTCAGTTTCTTTTCATGTTACTCTAAACCAAACATTTCTCGGAAGTTAAGTCTGCAAGATAACAACATATATTCTACAGCAATGAAGAAATTAGCTTTTGGATTGTCTACTCTTCCAAAGGATTTATGGCATGAATTACTCTTTCCTCACTACCAGGTCACTGAGGACCAGCTTTAAATAATCCTCCTCTGTAGCATCATAATTGAGTCCCAGCGCCATGGAGATTATCTCCTTGACAGCCTGTGCCTTTGGGCTGGGGAGGGGGCAGGAAGGCCAGGTGGCTGCTCTGTCCCCTACATGGGGCTGATGAAGACACCCAGCACCCCTCAGGTCCTTCTCCACCCCTAGGTTGAAAGAGCTGTTCTACCGCTCCAGCAACCTGCAGTACTTCAAGCGGCTCATTCAGATTCCCCAGCTGCCTGAGGTAAGCGTGCCTGACTGCACACCGTCGGCACTGCAGAAGCCCCAAGTACCCTCTTAGAGGCCGCCGGGGCCTGGCAAGCGAGCACTGTTTGAAGATGTGTCTCCGTCTTCAGAACCCACCCAACTTCCTGCGAGCCTCAGCCCTGTCAGAACACATCAGCCCCGTGGTGGTGATCCCTGCAGAGACCTCATCCCCCGACAGTGAGCCAGTCCTAGAGAAGGATGACCTCATGGACATGGATGCCTCTCAGCAGGTGAGGACCACTTGGGAGAGAAACATGGCCTTTCCTCTTGCCTGCAAGTACGGGGAGAGGCTGGGGGAGACCCTGGCCAAAGCTCATTGACTCTAGCCAGGTTCAGCCTTCTCTTCACCTAGCACCAACCTAGGCTGAGCATCCTGCCCTGTGGCAACCAGAAGGATCATAAATGGGTCTGGCTGGGTACAGTGGCTCACAGCTGTAATCCCAACACTTTGCAAGGCCAAGGTGGGAAGATTGCTTGAAGCCAGTTCAAGACCAGCCTGGGCAACATAGTAAGACCCCATCTTTACAAAATTAGCCAGACGTAGTGGCACACATGGCTGAGATGGGAGGATCGCTTGAGCCTAGGAGGCCAAGGCTGCGGTGGGCTTTTATCATGCCACTGCACTCCAGCCTAGGCAAGAGAACAAGAACCAGGTCCTAAAAATATATAAATAAATACAATAAAATAAAAATAAAAAAATTATCCAGGCATGGTGGTACACACTTATACTTCTAGCTACTCAGGAGGCTGAACCAGGAGGATCACTTGAGCCAGGAGTTGGAGGCTGCAGTGAGCTATGATTGCACCACTGTACTCTAGCCTGCGCAGTAGAGTGAGAACCTGTCTCAAAAAAAAATAAAAAAAATTAAATTGCCTGAACCAAATTGAGAAAGGGGGCATTCTCCCATGTCACCTAACTGACCCACACACAGAATTCTCTGGCGCTCTGACTTATTCTCACTCCTTTTTGGTCAACCACAGAGTTTATTTGACAACAAGTTTGATGACATCTTTGGCAGTTCATTCAGCAGTGATCCCTTCAATTTCAACAGTCAAAACGGCGTGAACAAGGATGAGAAGTGAGTCCAACCTGGGTTCAGGCAGACGGTGCAGGAGCTAAGTTAAGCCATGGTCTGCCTCGAAACACTAACCAAAGAGGAATTCTTAATGATACCAGGGCTTCTTAGATAAAGAACATCTCGAAGGGCCGGGTGCAGTGGCTCACGCCTGTAACCCCAACATTTTGGGCAGATGAGGCAGGAGGATTGCTTAAGGCTAGGACTTCAAGACCAGCCTGGGCAGCATAGCAAGACTTCATCTCTATTAAATAAAAGTAAAAAAATTAGCTGGGCAGATTGTACACACCTGTAGTCCCAGTTACTCAGGA
Source organism: Colobus angolensis palliatus (assembly GCF_000951035.1). Classification (NCBI taxonomy): domain Eukaryota; kingdom Metazoa; phylum Chordata; class Mammalia; order Primates; family Cercopithecidae; genus Colobus; species Colobus angolensis. Next base: position 2,338,584 of record NW_012113142.1, read on the forward strand.
GGTTGAAGTGGAAAGATCACTTGAGCCTGGGATATCAAGGCTTCAGTGAGCTGTGATCATGCCACAACACTTCAGCCTGGGCAACAAAGCCAGACTGTCTCTAAAACAAAACCAAAAACACACACGAAAGGAATGTCTTGACCCTCAAATATTGGCCCCTTTAATCTCAGAAGAAAATCAATAACCATGGACTTATGAGTATTAGATTAGTATCTGGTAACATTTAGAGTATAATTTATGGCATTTCAAAGAATTGTCCCCAAATTAATACCAGCTTTTGATTTCCTACCCTGAGCTCACAATTAAAAAGAGAGGGATAGAAGCACTATGGAAGCAGACTCATTCCCCTTCTCTTCCCAGGGACCACTTAATTGAGCGACTATACAGAGAGATAAGTGGACTGAAGGCACAGCTAGAAAACATGAAGACGGAGGTATGCCTTGGATCTGCTCTGCCTTTGCGATTCACCAAAACACGGTAGATTTGAATGTTAAATTTGCATCACACTGGCCAGGCACAGTGGCTCACACCTGTAATCCCAGCACTTTGGGAGGCCAAGGCAGGAGGATTACCTGAGGTCGAGAGTTTCACCCTGGGAAACCCCGTCTACAATAAAAATACAGTAATTAGCCAGTGTGTTGGCAGGCACCTGTAATCCCAGCTACTTGGGAAGCTGAGGCATGAGAATTGCTTGAACTTGGGAGGCAGAGGTTGCAGTGAACTGAGATCACGCCACTGCACTTCAGCCTGGGCGACAGAGCAAGACTCTGTCTCAAAAAAAAAAAAAATTGCATCACATAGACACTTTTTGGACTACATCCTTAGGGTAGGTTAATTATTAGAAACAAGCCAGGCGTGGTGGTGCACGCCTGTGATCCCAGCTACTGAGAAGGCTGAGGTGGGAGGATCCCTCAAGCCCAGGAGTTTTGAATCCAGTCTGGGCAACATAGTGAGACCCCCGTCTCTAAAACCAAATAAAAGCTGGTAGAAATGCTAAATCCAAAATGTGTTCTCTGTCATAATGCATTTCCATTTGACATGCCATGAGGACAGCATTTAGGCCAGGCACAGTATCCATGTGATTGATGCCCAGAGATGACCTTGGTCCCCACGAGGCTGAGAAGCTCTGGGGAACAAGACCAGACCTTCTCACATAGCGATAAGGAGAGATTGGTTTGCTGGGCACAGCGGCTCACGCCTGTAACCCCAGCACTTTGGGAGGCTCAGGCAGGAGGATCACTTGAGCCCAGCACCAGTTCAAGACTAGCTCGGGCAACATAGTAAGACGCCATCTCTGCAAAAAACTTTTTAAAAATTAGCTGGGCATGGTGGTACATAACTGTAATGCCAGCTACTCGGAAGGCTGAAGCTAGAGGATCTCTTGAGCCCAGGAGATTGAGGCTGCAGTGAGCCACTATCACCTCACTGCGCTCCAGTCTGGGTGATAGTGGTACCCTGTCCCCCCACACCCCCCGCCAAAAAAACAAAGAAGAGATGGCTGTCAGCAGTGTTGGTGCCATATTAACAACCGCCCCTCACAGTGGCTGCTCAGGTGACTTTACTCACAGGGACAGCCACTGCTACCCCCAGTCAGTCTAAAGAGGACCACAATTCCCCTGTCATCTCCCCTGTTATGGCTGTTGATTGAGGAGCTCCTAATGACCAGATGCTCCAACCCTCCCGGGACGTGGGGAGTTGACTTCGGGGAACCGGGTATTTACTTGGAAGCACGGTAGGGCCCGCTTCTCCAGCCCGTGCCCGCGACCCGTGGCAGTGGGCGGTTGGCCTCATGACCCGAGTTCCCCCACAGAGCCAGCGGGTTGTGCTGCAGCTGAAGGGCCGCGTCAGCGAGCTGGAAGCAGAGCTGGCTGAGCAGCAGCACCTGCGGCAGCAGGCGGCCGACGACTGTGAGTTCCTGCGGGCAGAACTGGACGAGCTCAGGAGGCAGCGGGAAGACACCGAGAAGGCTCAACGGAGCCTGTCTGAGATAGAAAGTGAGCGGTGGATGGGGGCAGGGGCGGGCCCTGGGGGCAGGCGCGGGCAGCAGAGCCCGGCTGGACTCAGGATGCGGCACAGAGGCTGGGCGGGGGAGCCCCAGACTGTCTTTCTAGAAATAGTTAGGAATGCCAGCTCTTAGCCTCAGACCACAGGGTGGGTTTGAGTCCTGCAGGCACAAAGCCCTGTGTGAGGCACCGCTGAGCACAGACATGGGAAATATAGAAGATGGCCCTGAAGTGCTTGCCCTGGGCAGTGGATACTAAGGGAGAAGGAGAGAGGACTGAGGTCCTAACAAAGAAATTGACATACAAGCTGAGAGCACAGTGGGTTATGCCTGTAATCTTAGCACTCTGGGAGGCCAAGATGGAAGGATTCAGGCCAGGAGTTCAAGACCAAACTGGGCAACATAGCAAGACCCCATCTCTAGAAAAAATAAAAAAGATTAGCCGGGCATGGTGGCACATGCCTGTAGCCCCAGCTATGCTTGAGGCTGAGACAGGATCACTTGAGCCCAGGAATTCAAGGCTGCAGTGAGCTGATTGTACCACTGCACTCCAGCCTCGGTAACAGAGAGCCTTGTCTCTAAAAAAACTCAATTAAATTTTTTAAAAATCTGAAAGCCCCCAAAGAATAAATACCATGTATGTAAGTGCTGAAGAGGCATGAATCCCTGGCTTGATTTTTTTGTTGTTGTTTTCTTTTCTTTTCTTTTTCTGAGGCAGAATCTCCCTCTGACGCCCAGGCTGGAGTGCAGTGATGTGGTCTGGGCTCACTGCAACCTCCGCCTCCCAGGTTCAAGTGATTGTCCTGCCTCAGCCTCCTGAGTCGCTGGGATTACAGGCGCACACCACCACGCCCAACTGATTTTTGTATTTTTAGTAGAGATGGGGTTTCACCATGTTGGCCAGGCTGGTCTCGAACTCCTGACCTCAGGTGATCCACCCACCTAGGCCTCCCAAAGTGCTGGGATTACAGGTGTGAGCCACCTCGCTTGGTCCCTGGCTTGATTTTTAACCAGTTGAATTCTTTTTAAAGATGACTTCCCAGAGAAGTTTCTGTAAGTGGGATTTTCAAGGGAGAAAAACATATATGCATTCCTGAAATCAAAGGAGGATCTTTGGCCGGGCACAGTGGCTCACGCCTGTAATCCCAGAGGCGGGAGGATTGCCTGAGCCCAGGAGTTTGAGACCAGCCTGGCTGACATAGTGAGACCCAGTCTCTACAAAAATCAGCCGGGTGTGGTGGCATATACCCATGAGCCCAGCTACTCGGGAGACTGCGGGGGAGGATGGCTTGAGCCCAAGGAGGTCGAGGCTGCAGTGAGCAGTGATTGTGCCACTGTAACCCAGCCTGGGTGATGGAGAAAGATTGTCTCAAAACAAGTAGGATCTTCAGGCCGGGCGTGGTGACTCACGCCTGTAATCCCAGCACTTTGGGAGGCCGAGACAGGCAGATCATGAGGTCAGGAGATCGACCATCCTGGCTAACACGGTGAAACCCCATCTCTACTAAAAATACAAAAAAAATTAGCCACGCCGGGCGCGGTGGCTCAAGCCTGTAATCCCAGCACTTTGGGAGGCCGAGATGGGCGGATCACGAGGTCGGCAGATCGAGACCATCCTGGCTAACACGGTGAAACCCCGTCTCTACTTAAAAAATACAAAAAAACTAGCCGGGCAATGTGGCGGGTGCCTGTAGTCCCAGTTACTCGGGAGGCTGAGGCAGGAGAATGGCGTAAACCCAGGAGGCGGAGCTTGCAGTGAGCCGAGATCGCGCCACTGTACTCCAGCCTGGGCGACAGAGCGAGACTCCATCTCAAAAAAAAAAAAAAAAAAAAATTAGCCAGGCGTAGTGGCGGGCACCTGTAGTCTCAGCTACTCAGGAGGCTGAGACAGGAGAATGGCATGAACCCGGGAGGTGGAGCTTGCAGTGAGCCGAGATCATGCCACCGCACTCCAGCCTGGGTGACTGAGCAAGACTCTTGTCTCAAAAAAAAAAAAAAAAAAAAGAAGGATCTTCTAGGGACCCTGGCTCATTGCAAGGAAGGCAAGGGTCCCTCCTAGGGTAGACTCCTCACTTTGGTCCTTGACAATACAGGGAAAGCCCAAGCCAATGAACAGCGATATAGCAAGCTCAAGGAGAAGTACAGTGAGCTGGTTCAGAACCACGCTGACCTGCTGCGGAAGGTAGGACCCTCAGCCCCTATCACCGTCCTGCAGGCCCTGCACCTCGGGGGAGAGAGTGGCTCAGGCCTGTGGCTTCCCCGGGGCCAGCAACCCCTACATTGATCTCTAAGGCATTGCCACCATCTTGGGAATCACACCTTTTCAGTCTTCCTTGCCTCTGTGTCTTGCGCTCTGTCCTGGGTGCCAGCCACATGTAGGTCACCCACCTTCTTTATTATTCTGTAAATACTTGAGCGTCAAGCAGCTGAAGGTGATAGCTCTGTTCCGGCTTCCCTCTGGGTAGGAAGGTGATTCCTGTGGCTGACTCTAGGGTGCGCACAGCCTGAGTGTGATTGTCTTAGAAGGAGGATGTCCTCTAAGCCTGGGATCTCCTGGTTCAAGACACTGTTCTTCTTTTGCAGAATGCAGAGGTGACCAAACAGGTGTCCGTGGCCAGACAAGCCCAGGTAGATTTGGAACGAGAGAAAAAACAGCTGGAGGATTCATTGGAGCGCATCAGTGACCAGGGCCAGCGGAAGGTGAGTGGGAGGAGGAGCACTCGGGAAATGAGGGAGGGGGCTGCTGAGTTGGTGACGGGGGCTTTGTGGCCTTCTGCTCCATGGGCAGTTCTGTGGGTCGGTTGGCATCACACAGCAGGGAGCACACCATGGCGGCCACACAGAACAGCAAGACACTGTCACCAATACATACGCAAAGTAATGGAAGGACCCAAGTTGCATGGGTCTGATCAGCAAAGGCTTTCCAAGGATGAGGCTGGAGGAGAGTTTGAGGAAAGGAAAACACATGGGTAGCAGAGACAGAGGGATGAGCTTTTTTTTTTTGAGATGGAGTCTCACTCTGTTGCCCAGGCTGGAGTACAATGGCATGATCTTGGCTCACTGCAACCTCTGCCTGTCGGGTTCAAGTGATTCTCCTGCCTCAGCCTCCCAAGTAGCTGGGACTACAGGCACCCACCACCATGCCTGGCTAATTTTTGTATTTTTAATAGAGACGGGGTTTCACCATATTGGCCAGGCTGGTCTCGAACTCCTGACTTTGTGATCCACCCGCCTCGGCCTCCCAAAGTGCTGGGATTATAGGTGTGAGCCACCGCGCCCGGCGGGATGAGCATTATTTACAAAAACTTGAGAACAGGCCAGGCACAGTGGTTCCCACCTGGAATCCCAGCTTGTGGGAGGATGATTTGAGGCCAGGAGTTCCAGGCCCGTATGGGCAACAAAGTGAGACCTTGTGTCTACAAAAAATTAAGACATTGGCCGGGCACAGTGGCTCATGCCTGTAATCCTAGCACTTTGGGAGGCCAAGCCGGGTGAATCACGAGGTCAAGAGATTGAGACTCTCCTGGCCAACATGGTGAAACCCCGTCTCTACTAAAAATACACAAAAGTAGCCAGGCATGGTAGCAGGCGCCCTGTAGTCTCAGCTACTTGGGAGGCTGAGGCAGGAGAATCACTTGAACCCAGGAGGCAGAGGTTGCAGTGAGCAGAGATCATGCCACTGCACTC
>NW_012113142.1:2345642-2347533 GCF_000951035.1 Colobus angolensis palliatus
ATTGCACCACTGCACTCCAGCCTGGGTGACAAGAGTGAGACTCCGTCTCAAAAATAAATAAATAAATAAACAAATAAATAAATAATAAAAATTCCTTCCTTGACATTCCACATTTTCAGTACACTCTGGGGTCTCGCCTCCTCCTCCCACACCCTGCACTTTTTTGGGTGGTGTAACTTACGTACAGTAGAGTTTACAGATCTCTTATTGATCGCTTGGGACATGTTTACGTTTTTATATTCTTTGTCACTACCACCCAGATCAGAGTCCCTCTGTTTTTCTTCTCTTTCAGACTCAAGAACAGCTGGAAGTTCTAGAGAGCTTGAAGCAAGAACTCGCCACAAGCCAACGGGAGCTTCAGGTTCTCCAAGGCAGCCTGGAAACTTCTGTCCAGGTAAATACCTCCTTTCTCTTTTTTATTGAGATGCGGTCTTCTTCTGTCACCCAGGCTAGAATGCAGTAGTGTGATCTCAGCTCACTGCAGCCTCCACCTCCCTGGGCTCAGGTGATCCTCCCCACTTAGCTCCCCCGAAGTAACTGAGACTACAGGCACAAACCACTAAGCCCAGATAATTTTTGTATTTTCTTTGATAAAAACGAGGTTTCACTGTGTTGCCCGGGCTGCTCTCGAACTCCAGGGCTCAAGTGATCCTCCCACCTCGACCTCCTAAAGTGTTGGAGTTACAGGTGTGAGCCTCCACACCCGGCCTCCTTTCTTGCCCCATCCCTGGCTTGGGCATTGCTGTCATCCACCATCCTTAACCTGGCCAAGTCAGCCCCAGCTGTAATCAGAGCGAGAGGGAATCAGAGTGGCAGGTTAAAGAGCTATCACCTTCCCAGTCCTTGTAGCCAGGTGGTGGGTTGGACCTCTGAGAAATAGGGACTGTTTAACTCAACCAGCGTCTCCCTCTTTCCTTGTGGTCACCTTTGCAGTCAGAAGCAAACTGGGCAGCCCAGATCGCCGAGCTAGAGAAGGAGCGGGACAGCCTGGTGAGTGGCGCAGCTCATAGAGACGAGGAATTATCCGCTCTTCGGAAAGAACTGCAGGACACTCAGCTCAAACTGGCCAGCACAGAGGCAAGTCACAGACACAGACACGAGCAAGCGCCTGTGAACTCCCACTGATGGCCTCTGTGCATGCACGGAGGCCAGGAGGACCCCCGGGGCTGCTGAGAAGGAGTTTGGGGCCTTGGCCCGATTGTGCAGACATTCTGTAGGTGTGATGCCAGCAGGCCCTGCACTGCCTGCAGAGTGCATGAGGGAAAGCAGAGTGCTGTCTCTTTTGTATGAGAAGGGAAGTTTGGCATTCCCTCCCAGCCATGAGAACGGGGTGCAGTGATCCATCCTCACGGCCTCTGTGGGCAGCCACACACCGTGTGCACACAGTTAAAGCGCCTTTCTCTGCCTCAGGCTTACTGGCTTGGACCTCACTGGCCATGACTTGAGCTAAGATGCTAGGAGCCCCAGCCAGGTCATGCTGCTCAGGTTCATTATGGAAGTCTAGGGCAGACTCTCACCTCCCCGGACCGTTTTTAGGAATCTATGTGCCAGCTTGCCAAAGACCAACGAAAAATGCTTCTGGTGGGGTCCAGGAAGGCTGCGGAGCAGGTGATACAAGATGCCCTGAACCAGCTTGAAGAACCTCCTCTTATCAGCTGCGCTGGGTCTGCAGGTACACTTGCAACTGCCCGGCTGGCAGGGGCCAGGTGCTTACAGCCTGACCCTCTGTTGATGGTGAATCTCATGTGAGACTTAGCTCAGGGGCTCTCAGCCCTGCAGCATGTCAGCATTAGCTTACAGGTGCCCTGGCCCCATCCTAGATCAGTTGCATTTGGAAACTCTGTGCATTAGAACCTGTACACTAGTATTTTCTTTTTTTTTTTTTTTTTTT
>NW_012113142.1:2348133-2372972 GCF_000951035.1 Colobus angolensis palliatus
TGTTAGCCAGGATGGTCTCGATCTCCTGACCTCTTGATCTGCCCGCCTCGGCCTCGCAAAGTGCTGGAATTACAGGCGTGAGCCACTGCGCCTGGCCGATAGCCACTGCTTTAGACAGTGGGTCACACTGATAAAACATCCACCAGGAGCAGACAATTCTGTTTCTCTAAGGAAAAAACTATGGTCTGAATCAAGAGGTGATTACTCATGAACTTCACGTCTAGGCAGGAAGCTTACCCACTAGGTAAGCTCCTCTGTTCAGTGCTTAATTAACGAGGATGAAGCCAGCTATGAGAACTTGCTGTGACCTTACCCTGTGTTCCCTCTCACAGATCACCTCCTCTCCACGGTCACGTCCATTTCCAGCTGCATTGAACAACTGGAGAAAAGCTGGAGCCAGTATCTGGCCTGCCCAGAAGGTAAGAATGGCCAAGGATAGTCTCTGTCATTAGTGATAGCGGGACTGGGTTGAGAAGCACCTGAATGCAGAAATGGTGACAGGTTCCTCTGCATCAAGAAAGGCATGTAGACAACTCATAAAATAGGGGAGGAAAGGGTATGAAAGTGACACCATCAACCAGACCTGAGAAACTTCCTTTCCAATCCTGGCAGACATCAGTGGACTTCTCCATTCCATAACCCTGCTGGCCCACTTGACCAGCGACGCCATTTCTCATGGTGCCAGCACCAGCCTCAGAGCCCCACCTGAGCCTGCTGACTGTGAGTACCAGGGCATGAGGGGCTGTTCATGGACCAGGGGAGCAGGGGGCCTTTAAAAGTCTCTATTGGGCTGTGTGCAGTGCCTCATGTCTGTAACCCCAGCACTTTGGGAGGCTGAGGCAGGCGGATCACTTGAGGTCGGGAGTTCAAGAACAGCCTGGCCAACATGACGAAACCCTGTCTCTACTAAAAATACAAAAATGACTGGCCGGGTGCAATGGTTCACGCCTGTAATCACTGTAATACTTTAGGAGGACGAGGCGGTCAGGAGTTCGAGACCAGCCTGGCCAACATGGCAAAACCCCGTCTCTACTAAAAATACAAAAATTAGCCAGGCACAGTGGTGCACCTGTAATCCCAGCTACTTGGGAGGCTGAGGCAGAAGAATCGCTTGAACTCAGGAGGCGGAGTTTGCCGTGAGCCGAGATTGCGCCAGTGCACTCCAGCCTGAGCAACAAGAGCGAGACTCTGTCTCAAAAGAAAAAAAAAAAAAGATGTCTATTGCCTTGTATCTCCAGCACTGACTGAGACCTGTAAGCAGTACGGCAGGGAAACCCTCGCCTACCTGGCCTCCCTGGAGGAAGAGGGAACCCTTGAGAACGCTGAGAGCACAGCCATGAGGAACTGCCTGAGCAAGATCAAGGCCATCGGCGAGGTACTTGCAGTAGTATCATTGAGGAGTGTTGTTATTCTGGGTGTGCCTGCTGGTGAATGGCCAGGGAATCAGTGATGTTCTGAGTTAGTTCTTTCTGCACTTACAACTTGATTCTAGAAAGAGATTGTTAAAATTGGAAAATCTGGCCAGGTGCAGTGACTTATGCCTGTAATCCCAGCACTTTGGGAGGCTGAGGCAGGCAGATCACTTGAGATCAGGAGTTGGAGACCAGCCTGGCCAACAGGGTGAAACCCTGTGTCTTCTAAAAATACAAAGATTAGCCCAGTGTGGTGGCGCATGTCTGTAATCCCAGGTACTTGGGAGGCCAAGGCAGGAGAATTGCTTGAACCGGGGAGGCGGAGGTTGCAGTGAGCCGAGATCCCGCCATTGCACTCCATCCTGGGCGTAAGAGCGAGATCCGTCTCAAAAAAAAAAAAAAGTAGGATCACTTGAGCCCAGAAGTTTGAGACAGGCCTGGGCAACAAAATGAGACCCTGTCTCTTTAAAAATAAAAAATAAAAAAATTTAAAAAAGAGAAAACCTCTTGAAGGACTTTCCAGCTATATTTAATTCACTGGCTGTTAGCTGAGAATCTGCTGTGTTCTCATCATTACACTAGGCAATATCGAAGAAGTATAGGCAGCACCCCTGTTTCTGAGGATTTTTATCTAGATGGGAAGGTAATACCCAAAATGGACATAACACTGTATTTATTCATTTACTAAAGATGTAGTGGCTCACACCTGTAATCCCTGCGCTTTGGGAGGCCGAGGCAGGAGGATCACTTGAGGCCAGGAGTTCAAGATCAGCCTAGGCAACATAGTGAGACCCTATCTCTACAAAATAAAATTTTTAAAAACATTAGACAGGTGTGATGTCACGCACCTGTAGTCCCAGCTACTCAGGAGGCTGAGGCAGGAGGATTGCTTTAGCCAGGAGTTGGAGGCCACACTGAGCTATGATTGTGCCACTGCACTCCAGCCTGGGCAACAGAGCGAGACCCTGTCTCCACTATAAATAAGTAGTCAGTATGTCATGTATACCAGAAATTGGGTTAAATGTATATGGGGACAGAGAAGACATGGACTCTATGGGAAAGAAAAATAAGAAAACCATTTCTATGCAGTACCATTTTTTTCCATTTTTTTCCCCAATGTTATGAATTGGAGTATATCGGTTAAGATACGAGGATAGGGCCAGGCATGGTGCCTCACGCCTGTAATCCCAGCATTTTGGGAGGCCAAGACAGGTGGATCACCTGAAGTCAGGAGTTCGAGACCAGCCTGGCCAACATGGTGAAGCCCCATCTCTACTAAAAATACAAAAAATTAGCCAGGCCTGATGGTGGGCACCTGTAATCCCAGCTACTTAGGAGGCTGAGGCAGGAGAATCACTTGAACCTGGGAGGCGGAGGTTGCAGTGAGCTGAGATCGTGCTTTTGCACTCCAGCCTGGGCAACAAGAGCGAAACTCTACTCAAAAAATAAATAAATAAATAATAAAAGCCATGAGGATAGAATGTCTAATTGGAGTTCCAGAAGAAGATAATAAAAAGACCACGTCCAGCCGGGATCAAGTGAGGCCAAGAATTTGAGACCAACTTGGGCAACTTAGTGGGGCCCTGTCTCTACAACAAATTTAAAAATTGGCCAGGTGTGATGGTGAGCACTTGTGGTCCCAGCTACTCAGGAGGCTGAGGCAGGAGGATCACCTAAGCCTAGGAGCTCAAGACTGCAGTGAACCATGTACTCATGTACTGGAACCATGTACTGGAGCCATGTACCAGAACCATGTACCAGACATGTACCAAACATGTACCAGAACCATGTACTGGAGCACCACTGTACTCCAGCCTGGGTGACAGAGTAAGACCCTCTCTCTAAAAAGAAAAAATAAAAATGAAAAGATCAGGGCCAGGCATTGTGGCTCACACCTGTAATCCCAGCACTTTGGGAGGCTGAGGTGGACGGATCACTTGAGGCCAGGAGTTCGAGACCCGCCTGACTGTCATAGTAAAACCCCATCTCTATTAAAAATACAAAATTAGCCAGGTGTGGTGGCTCATTTTGTAATCCCAGCACACACCTGTAATCCCAGCTACTTGAGAGGCTGAGGCAGGGTAATCCCTCGAGCCCAGGAGGCGGAGGCTGCAGTGAGCTGAGATTGCACCACTGTACTCCAGCCTGGGCAGCAGAGTGAGACTCTGTCTCAAAAAAAAAAAAAAAGAAAAAGAAAAATGATCGTCTTCATCTTTGCCTCCCTAAATAATGAGTTAGTTTCACATGTTATAGACTACAGGTAAATGGAATCCTACTGTATATATTCTTCTACAACTTGCTTTTTCACTCTACATTCTGTGAGATTAATCCAAGAAGATACATTCATTTTCACTGCTCTCTCATATCTATTGCGTGAATATCGCTTAATTCATCTGTCTGTTCTCCTGGTGATGGACATTTGGGTTATTTCCCGTTTGGGTTGTTATTAATTTGCCCCTATGATCATACATGCACACATGTCAGTTGCTCTAGAGTATATATGTAGAATCAGAATTACTAGGTTACAGGATGAATCTCACACATAGAATGTTGAGTGAAAAATCAAGTCATGGAAAAATATATACAGTATGATTCCTTTTATATAAAGACTCAAACATTCAAACTTAACAATATATTGTTTAGGGATGCAGCTATATGGCATTAAAAAATAATAATAATAAGACAGACCAGGCATAGTGGCACATGTCTGAAAATCCCAGCACTTTGGGAGGCCGGAGCGGGAGGATCACTTGAGGCCAGGAGTTTGATACAGCCTGGGTTACAAAGCAAGACTCTGACTCTACAAAAAAGTTGAAAAGTTAGCAGAGCCTAGTGATGTGTGCCTGTTGTCCCAGCTACTCAGGAGGCTGAGGCAGGAGGATCACTTGAGCCCAGGAGGGGGAGGCTGCAGTAAGCTATGATCACACCACTGCACTCTAGCCTGGGCAACAGGCTTTTATTTTTTGTCTTTAAAAAAATAAAAATAAAATAATACATGACAACCACTCTCTTGAATTCTATATCTCTTGGGGTAGAAGGCAGGGAGGAAGGGAGATAGAATCAGGGCACATACAAGTACAAATAGGATTTCAAAGGTATTGATGTTTCTTATAGCATTCCTTAAGTTTTAAGTTGGGTGGTGGATAACATGCATCTTTATTCTTATCCTTTGAGCCATTCATGTATATTTTATACCTTAGTATGTATAACACATCACGTTTTAAAAATTGTGGGCTTTGCTATTAGTCAGACCTTAGTTCAAATCCCTGCCCTGCCATTTGCTAGCATAACTGTGGTCAAGACGTTCTACCTCTGATCCCTGGCTTCCTATCTACACAGTAGGAATAATACCTGCCTCATATGGTCACTGTGGAAGCAAAGTTAAGTCAGGGTCAAAGTGGGAGATATCATCTGTATTTGAAAAAGTTATAGGCCAGGTGTAATAACTCAATCCCAGCACACTGGGAAGCCAAGACAGGAGGACCACTTGAGCCCAGGAATTTGAGACCAGCCTGGACAACATAGTAAGACCCCATCTCTGTTAAAAAAAAAAAAAATTAGCCTGGCTTGGTGGTGCACCCCTGTACTCCCAGCTACTGTGGTGGTAGAGGTGGGAGGATTGCTTGAGCATGGGAGGTCGAGGCTGCAGTGAGCTATGATCAAGCCACTGCACTCCATCTCTGGTGACAGAGCAAGACTCTGTCTCAAAAAAATAAAAAATTAGGGCCAGGCGTGATGGCTCACACCTGTAATCCCAGCACTTTGGGAGGCCTAGGCAGGAGGATTACCTGAGGTCGGAAGTTCAAGACCAGCCTGGGCAAAACAGTGAAACCCGTCTCTACTAAAAATATAAAAATTAGCCGAGCGTGGTGGCACAAACCTGCAATCCTAGCTACTTGGGAGGCTGAGGCAGGAGAATCGCTTGAACCCAAGAGGTGGAGATTGCATTGTGCTGAGATTGCGCCTCTGTACTCCAGCCTGGGCAACAGAGGGAGATCTCTGTCTCAAAAAGAAAAAGCAAAAGAACGAATTGTAAAAATACCTCCTGCATAGCTAGTACAATTGACACTGCACAACTAAGGGGCTGGGGTCTTAGTGGTGGCGGAATGACCTTGCAGGGGGAGGCAGCGATGGCATTCTGGAAAGAGGTGGATCCTGAGTGAGAAGGAGCATGAGGTTCCAGAGTTCATGTCACAGAGAGGACCAGATGGGGTCTGCGAAAGACCCCCCCCCGCCAAAATCCCCGTGGCTTGCAGAAGGTGTTGGCTGGGTGGCCTCCTCCCTCTGCCATCTTGTAAGGGTTACAGATGGCAGAGGAGAAGAGAGAGGAGGCCCCAGGGTCAGTTCAGCCTTTGTGATGTGTTCACAGGAGCTCCTGCCCAGGGGCCTGGACATCAAGCAGGAAGAGCTGGGGGACCTGGTGGACAAGGAGATGGCGGCCACTTCAGCTGCTATTGAAACCGCCACGGCCAGAATAGAGGTAGGAGGTTCCTGCAGGAGCTCCCGAAACGATGCCTTTGCAGCTGCCCTTCTGCAGTGCTGCTTATTAGACATGTCATAGTCGTTCATGAAGGCCATGGCGACCCCCAAGACAGAAACCAGAATTTGCCAGGCACAGTGGCTAGTGCCTGTAATCCTAGCACCTTAGGAGGATCACTTGAGTCCAGGAGTTTGAGACCAGCCTGTGCATCAGGGCAAGACCCCATGTCTACAAAAAGTAAAATAATTAGCTGGACGTGGTGGTGCATGCTTGTCATCCTTGCTACTCCAGAGGCTGCAGGAGGATCACTTGAGCCCAGGAATTGGAGGCTACAGTGAGCCATGATTGCACCACTGCACTCTAGCCTGGGTGAGAGAGTGAGACCCTGTCTCTAAAAATGTTTTTAAATTGTTTAAAAAAAAAAAAAAAAGAGAGAGAGAGACCAAAATCTGAACTCACTAGTTTTTCTGAGTGATAGAAAATGAGAAGGTCCTCATGAGAGAAAGTGATTGGTTTCCTCAAGAATCAGATACTTTGGTTTCAGAACATCCTAGGTTCCGGCCGGGCGCAGTGGCTCACACCTGTAATCCCAGCACTTTGGGAGGCCGAGGTGGGCAGATCACGAGGCCAGGAGTTTGAGACCAGCCTGGACAACATGGTGAAACCCAGTCTCTACTAAAAATACAAAAATTTGCTGGGCATGGTGGGCGGGTGGCTATAATCCCAGGTACTTGAGAAGATGAGGCAGGAGAATCACTTGAACCCAGGAGTCGGAGGTTGCGGTAAGCTGAGATCACGCCACTGCACTCCAGCCTGGGTGACAAAGTGAGACTCCGTCTCAAAAAAAAAAAAAAGAAAAAAAGACACAGATCATAGAGCCAGCCCACTGCAGCTGCACTCCCCCTGAATAGATTAGAGTCTGGATTCTTTTTCTGACTCTCCCAAGGATGTGGGCAGGGACTTAGGGACCTCTAGATTCAGGTTTCTCAGCTACCACACGATGTTGGACTGAAAGTATAGTAGGACATTAGTGGGTCCTTAATATTCAAGGCACGTTTAGAAACCATGCTTCTTTTTAACAGGAGATGCTCAGCAAATCCCGAGCAGGAGACACAGGAGTCAAATTGGAGGTGAATGAAAGGTTGGTCTGAGCGGCACGGTGGGACCTAGGGGAGCAGGATCCGTCTTCCTGGCATTGGGCTATACTTTGTGTACTTATTAGGGAATTAGAGGAGAGCAGTAGCAGCCACGGGGAAGGACTGAGTTGATATAATCATCAGTGACAGTATTAATGTTGACAGCAATATTGCTGTTTCACTATAGAAGAAAAGAAACCCCAGGCCGGCGTGGTGGCTCACGCCTGTAATCCCAGCACTTTGGGAGGCTGAGGAGGGAGGATCACCTGAGGTCGGAAGTTCGAGAACAGCCTGCCCAATGTGGTGAAAATTCATCTTTACTAAAAATACAAAAATTAGCCAGGCGTGGTGGTGCATGCATGTAATGCCAGCTACTTGGGAGGCTGAGGCAGGAGAATCACTTGAACCCAGGAGGCGGAGGTTACAGTGAGCCAAGATCATGCCTCTGCACTCTAGCCGGGGTGACAGAGTGAGACTCTGTCTCAAAAAAGAAAAGAAGGCCAGGCGCGGTGGCTCAAGCCTGTAATCCCAGCACTTTGGGAGGCCAAGATGGGCGGATCACGAGGTCAGGAGATCGAGACCATCCTGGCTAACCCGATGAAACCCCATCTCTACTAAAAATACAAAAAATTAGCCGGGTGTGGTAGCGGGCGCCTGTAGTCCCAGCTACTCTGGAGGCTGAGGCAGGAGAATGGTGTGAACCCAGGAGGCGGAGGTTGCAGTGAGCTGAGATCCGGCCACTGCACTCTTTAGCCTGGGCGACAGAGTGAGAGTCCGTCTCAAAAAAAAAAAAAAAAAGAAGAAGAAGAGGAAGAGAAGCCCTAGGAATCACAACTTCACTATTCCTTACGATGGAGACCCACAATCGATCTGTCACTCCCCAGCCTCTCCTTCAGGTCCTCCCCACAGAATGTTCCAGCAATCTCAGCACCTTTCTTACCTCCCTTTCCCATTCCAAGCTTGCCTTTGGCTAGGAGTGGAAAAGAGAACAGTCGTGTTCATTGATCTTGGATCTTGGTCTCAGTGTATCCTCGACTTTTTGTTTGTTTGTTTGTTTGTTTGGCAGGATCCTTGGTTGCTGTACCAGCCTCATGCAAGCTATTCAGGTGCTGATTGTAGCCTCTAAGGACCTCCAGAGAGAGATTGTGGAGAGCGGCAGGGTGAGTGTGGATGTGGGCCCAGGGCAGGAAGAGCAGGCATTGGTGACAGATTCCCGCTCCACCAGACTCTGTGATGCTGCCATCTTGTTCTGTGTGTCCACCTGAGCACAGAGGTGCCACTCCTGTAGACATCAGCAGAGGCCCTGGGGAGAAGTCAGAGCTCCAGGACCTTCCCAGAGGGTGGCCAGGCATGTGTCCCAACTGCAGCTCCCTTCGCACAGACAGACATTGTTGGAACTTGCTGTGGGAGCCCTGCTTACATTGCAAACCTGGGTACTCTGAGGGGGACATGAGGACTTTTGCAAACGAAGCAGATTCTAAAAGGCAGCTTGAGACTGACTTTTCACAGGGAGCTCTGCCTTGTCTGTTTCCAACAGTAGAGTCAACTCACCCTTACAAATAGACTCTGCTGTCAGCCTGTTACCAACGCATCACTTCATGGTCTCATGCCTTTGCTGCGATTATCATCATCTTGTTTTTTTCTTATTTCCCCATATGCCACTGCAGCTTGGGAGGCGTAAGTCCAGGGAGGGGTTAATGAGCCTGAGAACAGTGCCATAAAGCAAGCAGCCAGGCCTGGTTTGCTGGTGCCTTTTATCTTCCTGAGAGGTGATGTTTTCTGTTTCTAAAATAGAAAGATGGACTGGACAAGGATTATCTGCAGATCCTCAGACTATCAGACACTTCCAAAGCATAAAAACATTTTTCAAATCCAAGTAGAAATATATTTTTTTAATATATTCACTGTATAGTCTCCTTTTTTATTGGCAAATCACAGAGAGTGGCTAGACTCTTTTCAGATCATAACTTATTCATATGAGAATATTTATTCTTATATATACAATACAGAAATGTCATTGTATGGTAGAAATGCTGCAGGCTTTGGAGTCAGAAAAGCCCAAGATTTACTTCCATTTATTTCCTGCATGACCTTGGGAAAAGCCTTTTTGTTTGTTTGTTGTTTTGTTGTTTTGGGTTTTTGTTTTTGGTTTTTCATTGTTGTTGTTGTTTTTTGTTTTGAGACTGAGTCTCGCTCTGTCACCAGGCTAGAATGCAGTGGTGCAATCTCGGCTCACTGCAGCCTCTGCCTCCTGGGTTCAAGCAATTCTCCTGCCTCAGCCTCCCGAGTAGCTGGGACAACAGGTGCACATCACCACACCCAGCTAATTTTTATATTTTTAGTAGAGATGGGGTTTTACCATGTTAGACAGGATGGTCTCAATCTCTTGACCTCATGATCCGCCTGCCTCAGCCTTGCAAAGTGCTGGGATTACAGGCATGAGCCACCACGCCCAGCCAGGGTTTTGTTTTGAGACAGAGTCTCGCTCTGTTGCCCAGGCTAGAGTGCAGTGACGCGATCTTGGCTCACTGCAACCTCCGCCTCCTAGGCTGAAGTGATTGTTTTGCCTCAGCCTCCTGAGTAGCTGGGATCACAGGCACCCACCACCACACCCAGCTAATTTTTGTATTTTTAATAGAGACAGGGTTTCACCATGTTGCCCAGGCTGGTCTTGAACTCCTAACCTCAAGTGATCCACCTGCCTCAGCCTCCCAAAGTGCTGGGATTACAGGCCAGCACCACTGCACCCAGCCAGAAAAGCTATTCTTGTCTCTGAATCTTCTTTTTTGTAAAATGGGAATACTAATGCTTATGTCTCAGAGTTACTATGAGGATGATTTGGGATAATATATATATAAAAGCACCTGCCATATAGTACATGCTCAATAAAAGGTGGCTATGACTTTTTTTTTCTTCCCTAGGGTACAGCATCCCCTAAAGAGTTTTATGCCAAGAACTCTCGATGGACAGAAGGACTCATCTCAGCCTCCAAGGCTGTGGGCTGGGGAGCCACTGTCATGGTGTAAGTATCCATTGGTACCAAGGCTCCTCCCCTGACCCCTCTTCCATTGATCCACTCTAAACAATAGCTAAGGAGGGGAAAAAGAATCTGTCCCTGATCGATAAACTATTGATCAGGAAGTCAATAGGACCAAGTTTACAAGGGAGACTGGCTCTCCCAGGGGACACAGGGCGATGCAGGGGGTCTGGAGGTGGGATTGTGGAGGAGTTGCGGCTCATCTGCCCATAACCTAGTCCCTCTTGTCGTTTTCCATCAGGGATGCAGCTGATCTGGTGGTACAAGGCAGAGGGAAATTTGAGGAGCTAATGGTGTGTTCGCATGAAATTGCTGCTAGCACAGCCCAGCTTGTGGCTGCATCCAAGGTAGGACCTGTGCTGGACCTCCTAGGACCCTGGAAGGCCTGGTTAGAGAGTACTAGGCTAGGTTAAAGAGTACTTGGCTGCATTAGGCAGTACTTGGCTGAGTTAGAGAGTACTTGGCTAGGTTAGATGGCACTCGGCTAGGTTAGATGGTACTTGGCTAGGTTAGAGAGTACTTGGCTAGATTAGATGGAACTTGGCTAGGTTAGAGAGTACTAAGGGATATACTTGGCTATGTTAGACAGTACTTGGCTAGGTTAGAGAGTACTAGGCTAGGTTAAAGAGTACTTGGCTGCATTAGGCAGTACTTGGCTGAGTTAGAGAGTAATTGGCTAGGTTAGATGGCACTCGGCTAGGTTAGATGGTACTTGGCTAGGTTAGAGAGTACTTGGCTAGGTTACATGGAACTTGGCTAGGTTAGAGAGTACTAAGGGATATACTTGACTATGTTAGACAGTACTTGGCTAGGTTAGAGAGTACTAGGCTAGGTTAAAGAGTACTAAGGGGTTAGAGAGTACTTGGCTAGGTTAGATGGCGTTTGGCTAGGTGAGATGGTACTTAGCTAGGTTAGAGAGTACTAAGGGATTGGAGAGTACTTGGCTAGGTTAGATGGAACTTGGCTAGGTTAGAGAGTACTAAGGGATATACTTGGCTATGTTAGACAGTACTTGGCTAGGTTAGAGAGTACTTGGCTAGGTTAGATGGTACTTGGTTAGGTTAGATGGTACTTGGTTCAGTTAGAGAGTACTTAGGAGTTAGAGAGTACCTGGCTAGGTTAGACAGTACTTAGATGGTGGGATGGAACTGGACCTGACAACAGATGATTTATCCAGGGCTCAGGTGGATTCGATTCCAGATAAAAATTCAGCCTCTTAAGGGTCCCATACCATCCTCTTACAGCAGCTTTTTTTTTTTTTTTTTTTGAGGCAGAGTCTTGCTCTGTTGTCCAGGTTGCAGTGCAGTGGCGCGATCTCGGCTCACTGCAAAACTCCACCTCCCTAGTTCAAGTGATTCTCCTGGTTCAGCCTCCCCAGTAGCTGGGACTACAGGTGCCCACCACCACACCCAGCTAATTTTTTGTATTTTTAGTAGAGACAGGGTTTCACCATGTTAGCCAGGTTGGCCTCAATCTGCTGACCTCGTGATCCACCCACCTTGACCTCCCAAAGTTCTAGAATTACAAATGTGAGCCACCACACCCAGCCTTAGAGTCCTTTCATGTGACAGCAAGGAATGTCTGTACCCAGTGTACTACACATGTCCCTCGTGACTTTCCTCACATCCGTTACAAGTGGCCTTAGAGAGCCCCAGCAATGCCAACTTCCTATTAGCAGTCCTGGCATTCAAGAAACACTCGAATAAGGAATAGGTTGGCATCATAAAGGAATAGGTTGGCATCATAGGTTACCTGACTTGTCTCTGAGATTCCACAACTCCTCCTTCTTAGTCTTCAAATTTGAATCAGGCTGGGTACGGTGGCTCACTCCTGTAATCCCAGCACTTTGGGAGGCTGAGGTGTGTGGATCACCTGAGGTTGGGAGTTCGAGACCAGCCTGGCCAACATGTTGAAACCCCATCTCTACTAAAAATACAAAAAATTAGCCGGGTGTGGTGGTGGACACTTGTAATCCCAGTTACTTGGGAGGCTGAGGCAGGAGAATCACTTGAACCAGGGAGGCGGAGGTTGCAGTGAGCCAAGATCACGCCACTGCACTCCAGCCTGGGCAACAAGAGCGAAACTCTATCTCAAAAAAAAAAAAAAAAAATTTTTTGAATCAATACTATCAATGCCCCCAACTAATTCTCATGTAAACCCGGTGCTCAAAATCCTTTGAAGAGTTTCACAGTATCTCAGTGTTCTTTATTTGCCCTTATTTCTTGTCATCCCAGATTGATTTCTACAACTGGGTACACTGTCCAAATAAGTGCTAATGCTTAGAGTTTGGGAGCCACCAAGCAAAGAAGCCAGGAATAATTTTTCAGATGATAGATAATGTCAGGAGCTGACTGTAGGCAGCAGGTTTTGAGAAGCTGATTGGTGATTGCCGTTTGGCCCACATGTTTGCTAAGAACCATCAGAGCAGTTATTTGATTCAGTCCTTCTTGCTCTAGGTGTTGTGTGAACCTAAATCCGCTTTGTCCTGGTAGGTGAAAGCTGATAAGGACAGCCCCAACCTAGCCCAGCTGCAGCAGGCCTCTCGGGGAGTGAACCAGGCCACTGCCGGCGTCGTGGCCTCAACCATTTCCGGCAAATCACAGATTGAAGAGACAGGTAGCCTTTCCAAAGGGACCCTTTTCTTATCTTGCATCCTTGAGTTCTTCTCTGCATCGTTCCCTGTGATCCCAACCAAATCCCACAGGACTGTGTCTAAATTCTTTCATATTTTTCACCTTTTTATTTTATTTTTTCTTTATTTCTGTTTTTGAGACAGGGTCTCACTCTGTCACCCATGCTGGAGTGCAGTGGTACGATCTCTGCTCACTGCAACCTCCACCTCCCTGGTTCACACGATTCTCCTGCCTTAGCCTCCCGAGTAGCTGGGATTATAGGCGCCTGCCACTGCGCCCACTAATTTTTGTATTTTTAATAGAGACGGGGCTTCACCATGTTGGCCAAGGCTGGTCTCGAACTCCTCGCCTCAGGTGATCCGCCCACCTTGGCCTCCCAAAGTTTGCTGGAATTATAGGTGTGAGCCACTGTGCCACTGTGCCCTGCCTTTTTTTTTTTTTTTTTTGAGATGGAGTCTTGCTCTTGTCGCCCAGGCTGGAGTGCAATGGTGCAATCTTGGCTCATTGTAACCTCCGCTCCCAGATTTAAGTGATTTTCCTGCCTTAGCCTCCCAAATAGCTGGGATTACAGGCGCCCACCACTACACCCGGCTAATTTTTGTATTTTTAGTAAAGACGGGGTTTCACCATGTTGACTAGGCTGGTCTTGAACTCCTGACCTCGTGATCCACCCATCGCAGGCTCCCAAAGAGCTAGGATTACAGGAGTGAGCCACCATGTCCAGCCCCCTCAGTTACTTTCATGCAGTGTTGACAAATGGCAAGCCAGGTGTTTCCACAGAGCGTTGGCATTGGCCGCCTCTCAGGTGCCAGTCAGCCAGGGTAGAATTTTGATAAGATGTTCTTGTTTCCATCCTTGCAGACAACATGGACTTCTCAAGCATGACGCTGACACAGATCAAACGCCAAGAGATGGATTCCCAGGTGAGAGCTCCATCGCTAAGTCTAGATAGCCTCTATTGCCTAGACATGGACTCTAAATATTGTTCCCATGGAGAAAAGCCAGAGGGAGAGAGACCTGAGTTGAAATGAACACAGGTGCACCTACTAACCCAAGACTGAATGTAAATCATGCCGGAAGAAATAGTGGAGGTGGAGGTTATTAGTACAAATCAGAATCCTTGTTTTTTTGTTCTTTTGTTATTTTGTTTTTTTGAGATGGAGTCGTGTCCTGTCACCCAGGCTGGAATGCAATGGCATGATCTCGGCTCACCTCACTCCCCACCTCCCAGGTTCAAGTGATTCTTCTACCTCAGCCTCCCAAGTAGCTGGGATTATAGACATGTGTCATCATGCCCAGCTAATTTTTTATTTTTAATAAAGATAGGGTTTCACCATGCTGGCCAGGCTGATCTCGAACTCCTGACCTTGTGATCTGCCCACTTGGGCCTTCCAAAGTGCTGGGATTACGGGTGTGAGCCACCGGCCCTTTTTTTTTTTTCCTTAAATAAAGTAAAGACAGGGTCTCACTATGTTGCCTAGACTGGTCTCAACTCCTGGCCTCACACAATCCTCCTGCCTCAGCCTACCAAAGTGTTGGGATTACAGGCGTGAGCCACCACACCCAGCCAAGATCAGACTCTTAACTCTTGCCCACTAGTCTTGGACTAACGTTCCTCTAAATGTTATCCAGGATCTCTTAGTATCCACAAACTTAATAGTCCTACTATATAAAACATTGTTTTAGACTTCTGGTATGAATTATTTGCTTATGACCTTTAGTTTTAAAAGAGAAAATCCTTTTAACTCATCAAAGGCAATGCCATTATTTCTCTCTGTTGTTCTATAAAGTCATACGATGCAAAATAGGTATCAGCAAGATCCTTTAAAAAAATTGACATCACTAGCCGGGCGAGGTGGCGGGCGCCTGTAGTCCCAGCTACTCCGGAGGCTGAGGCAGGAGAATGGCGTAAACCCGGGAGGCGGAACTTGCAGTGAGCTGAGATCCGGCCACTGCACTCCAGCCTGGGCGACAGAGCAAAAAAAAAAAAAAAAAAAAAAAAAAAAAAAAAATTGACGTCATTTTTCTAGAATTATTGGTCATCAGTCTCAGGGTGAATTTCAAATTGGAATTGTTAAAGTACTCCAAGATGTGTCACTCAGCATTTTTTTTTCTTTTTTTTGAGTCAGGCCCTTACTCTGTTCCTCAGGCTGGAGTGCAGTGGTGCCATCACATCTCACTGCAGACTTGAACTCCTGGGCTCAGGCGGATCCTCCCACCTCAGCCTCCTGAGTAGCTGGGACTACAGGTGCACACCACCATGCCCAGCTAATTTTTCTTTCTTTCTTTCTTTTTTCTTTTTTTGAGACTGAGTCTTGGTCTGTCGCCCAGACTTGAGTGAGTACAGTGGCATGATCTTGGTTCACTGCGACCTCCGCCTTCCGGTTTCAAGCGATTCTCCCACCTCAGCCTCCGAAGTAGCTGGGATTAGAGACATGCACCATCACGCCCGGCTAATTTTTGTACTTTTAGTAGAGATGGGGTTTCACCATGTTGGCCAGGCTGGTCTCGAACTCCTGACCTCAGGCAATCTGCCCACCTCGGCCTCTCAACGTACTAGGATTACAAGTGTGAACCACCACGCCCAGCCTCTTTCTTTACTTTTTGTAGAGATGGGGGTCTCACTATGTTGCCTAAGCTGGTCTTGAATTTCTGGGCTCAAGCAATTCTTCTACCTGAGCCTCCCAAAGTGTTGGAATTATAGCCATGAGCCACTGCACCTGGCTCAGCATCTTTAGGAAAAGACACAGATCACCAGCAAAGCCAAATTTCTGTCTGAATACTGAAGGGACTTCTGCTTAGCAGTCTCACTCGGTCCCTCTTGACTTTATTTTTATTATTATTATCTTTTTGAGACAGACTCTCAGTGTGTTGCCCAGGTTGGAGTGCAGTGATGCAATCTTGGCTGACTGCAACCTCCGCCTCCCAGGTTCAAACAATTCTTCCACCTTAGCCTCCCAAGTAACTGGAATTACAGGCACCCGCCACCACACCCAGCTAATTTTTGTATTTTTAGTAGAGACAAGGTTTCACCATGTTGGCCAGGCTGGTCTTGAACTCCTGACCTCAGGTGATACACCTGCCTCGGTCTCCCAAAATGCTGAGATTACAGGCGTGAGCTACTGCACCCATCCCCTCTTGACTTAAATACCACCTATATGTGGATAAATTCCAAAATCTTCTCCGCAGCTTAGATCTTCTCCTTGAGCCCCATACTTATCCAGCAGCCTTCTTGATAGCTCCCCACTAATGTCCTAGAGGTATCTCAAACATAACTGATATCCAAAACAGGCCTCTTGGTGTCCCTCACATCCCACTCCATCCCTCCCCTTGTTTGTTTCATCTCAGTAAATGACACCCCCACCGCCTACTGGGTGCTGAGCCACAAACAGTCATCCTTTCTCTTTCCCTCACCCTCCACATCCAATCCATCTGCAAGGCCTGTTAACGCTAAATCACAAAACAAAAGCTTAATCTTTCCACTTCTTTCCATCTTCCTACTGTAACCTAAGCCACCATTGTCTGTCTCCTGAACCACTACAAAGGCAACTTACCTTAATGTTATATGAGTAGTCATTTTAAAATAATCCTGTGGTAGGCTGGGTGCATTGGTCATGCTTATCATCCCAGTACTTTGGAAGGCCAAGTTGGGAGGATTGCTTGGCCAGGAGTTCAAGACAAGCCTGGGCAACATAGAGAGACCCCATCTCTACATAGAAATTAAAAATTAGCTGGGCGTGGTGGCACATGCCTGCAGTCCCAGCCACTCTGGAGGCTGAAGCAGGAGGATCACTTGAGTCCAGGAGTTTGAGGCTTCAGGGAGCTGTGATCACACTCTTGCACTCCAGCCTGTGTGACAGAGTGAGACCCTATCTCCAAAAATAACGATAATAATAATCCCATGGCACGATCGGGTGGTGGGGAGAATAGCAAAGAGCATTGCAGAGGCAAGTCTGGTCATATGGTTGGTTAGTTGGTGGAGCTGGGTGAAGAGCACAGTGAGGTCACTCTGCTAGTCTCCATCCCTCTGTAGATGTTTTACTTTTTCCATAATAAAAAGTTGTTTCAAAACAAAAAAGGAACCACTTCACTGGGTCTAGTTGCTTCTACTCTTGGCCCTCTACAGTCCATTCATTCCCCATGTGATAGTTTAGAAATGTAAATCTCAGGAAGTCCCCTCTCTGCTTAAATCCTCCCAGTGGCTTTTCATTGCATGTACAACATCCAAGCTCCTCATCAGGTCATGAGCCTGGTTAAAAAATGATCCTTGCCTGGTTCTCAACTTCATCCGGCAACTCTACCCCTCTATCATATGTCTCATATACAACTTCCTTCCTTCTCCCAACACCTCCAGATCTGTCTTGCTTTAGAGCCTTTGCTCTGGCTGTTTCTTCTGCCTGGAATATTATTCTCCAGGTCTCCAGGCAGCTGAGCTCTTAAGGCCACATAAGCTGAAAAATGACTTTCTGAGAATAGACGTGGCTGACTATTCTTAGGCTTTATCACATCTCCCTGTGTCATTTCTTTGCAATCTGATCTTTCTTCTTCATTTGTCTTTTCCCTCTATAAGGTAAGCAGGGACATGATCAGTGCTCAGCAAATATTCATGGTTTTTTTTTGTTTTCTTTTTTGAGATGGAATTTCGCTCTTGTTGCCCAGGCTGGAGTGCAATGGTGTGATCTTGGCTCACTGCAACCTCTGCCTCCTGGATTCAAGCAATTCTCCTGCCTCAACTTCCCAAGTAGCTGGGATTACAGGCATGCACCACCACACCTGGCTAATTTTGTATATTTTTAGTAGAGATGGGGTTTCATCATGTTGGTCAGGCTAGTCTTGAACTCCTGACCTCAAGTGATCCACCCACGTTGGCCTCCCAAAGTGCTGGGATTACAGGCATGAGCCACTGTGCCTGGCCAGCAAATATTCCTTGAATTAAGAAATAAAATAAATTACATTAATGAGAAGTAGAGCTAGGCAAGATCACCTTTTCCTTTAGTAAGATTGTCCATGCCTTTTCCTGTAGCAGTAATAAGCCTAAGTTGCACAAATACCTGAAAGATATCAGAACCATCATACTTGGTTCCTACCTGGGTTTCCAGGGAACTGGAATTGAAGAAGGGTTACAACTAGATTGGAACTCACCATACAGTTAGGTTAAACATTAGAGTTGTTTTTTAGATAGTGATTTATCAGAGGAACAGAAGATAAGCCCACCTCCCATTTAGGTATTTGTAAAGCATCATTCACTTCCAGTAGAGGATCACAGTGAGTAAAACATAAGAGCTACTGGGATGGATAGATAAATGAATGGGAGAATGGAAAAATTAGAGCAAAAAGAGAACAGAAATTGAGGACTAGATAAAGTATGGAAACAGAGTGAATAATACAGAAGAAGAGGAATTCACAATGCAGCAGAAAGGGGGTAATCAAAATAAGATAGATGTAGGCTGGGCATGGTGTTTCATGCCTGTAATCTCAGCACTTTGGGAGGCCAAGACAGGAGGATGTCCTAAGGCCAGGAGTTCACTACCAGCCTGGGCAGCAGAGCAAGACCCCATCTCTATAAAAAATATACATAAAAATTAAATCTCAGAGAGTTGATCAAAAGAAAATCCCACTTACTTTCCTTACAGGTTAGGGTGCTAGAGCTAGAAAATGAATTGCAGAAGGAGCGTCAAAAACTGGGAGAGCTTCGGAAAAAGCACTACGAGCTTGCTGGTGTTGCTGAGGGCTGGGAGGAAGGTGAGCTGACTCCAAGGACGGGCACTAACCCACAGCAGGGAGGGGAAGCTGTGTGACAGGGCCTTCCCCTAGAATGGAACAGAACAAGGAACCCACCAGATCGGTGGCTTCTTCCTTCTCTTCTCTCTTCATGGAACCTGTTTTCTCTTCTGTTGTAAATAACCTTTAAGTCTAACTCTGGGTGAAATTATGGTGAATTAAAAGCTTTTGTTGTCACCTTTTAAGACCTAAACATTGATCATAACTCACTCACTGCCATTCCTTCCCAGGCCCAGCTAGCCTTGCCAACTCCCTGGGAATTTAGTTTCTGGCCAGCAGAGACTTGAAAAACGAAAGAATAGTGGTCAGTGGAGATCTGGCAGACAGGGATAAGTGAATTACAAGATTCTGACTATCTAGAGCCAGTGAAGGGCAACAATTGCCAAAAGATAGAAGGGATCAGGTGCTGAGAAATGGAGTGGCATGGAGTCACATTCAGCCTGACAGCCCAGAGACTTGCCATCCATCGCCTTGAGTCTATATGTTGCTGTCTGCATGTCGAAAGCAGTCAACTTGATCACAGCCAAGATTGTTGACAGTTATGGGATTTGACAGACTCTGGGCACCAACTATAGACAGATCCTAGTCATTCGTAGACACCAAACTCGGGGACTAGGTGATTACACCATGGTTATAATTATAATGTATTTTTGAGCCCCCATGGTGGCAGGTTTTTTGGTTAAGTGAGTGTATGCATGCATGAAGTGCTTTGCAACATAAATTATCATTGTCTTTTAGGAACAGAGGCATCTCCACCTACACTGCAAGAAGCGGTAACCGAAAAAGAATAGAGCCAAACCAATACCCCATATGTCAGTGTAAATCCTTGTTACCTATCTCGTGTGTGTCATTTTCCCAGCCACAGGCCAAATCCTTGGAGTCCCAGGGGCAGCCACACCACTGCCATTACCCAATGCTGAGGACCTGCATGACACTTCCAAAGACTCCCTCCATAGCGACACCCTTTCTGTTTGGACTCATGGTCATCTCTGTTCTTTCCCTGCCTCCCTAGTTAGCATCCAGGCTGGCCAGTGCTGCCCATGAGCAAGCCTAGGTGCAAAGAGGGGTGGTGGGGGACAGGGCCACTCAACAGAGAGGACTTCCATCCAGTCCTGCTGACTATTTGACCCCCACAACAATGGGTATCCTTAATAGAGGGGCTGCTTGTTGTTCGTTGACAGCTTGGAGAGGGAAGATCTTATGCCTTTTCTTTTCTGTTTTCTTCTCAGTCTTTTCAGTTTCATCATTTGCACAAACTTGTGAGCATCAGAGGGCTGATGGATTCCAAACCAGGACACTGCCCTGAAATCTGCACAGTCAGAAGGACAGCAGGAGTGTCCTGGCTGTGAATGCCAAGGCCATTCTCCCCCTCTTTGGGCAGTGCCATGGATTTCCACTGCTTCTTATGGTGGTTGGTTGGGTTTTTGGTTGTTTTTTTTTTTTTTTTAAGTTTCACTCACATAGCCAACTCTCCCAAAGGGCACACCCCTGGAGCTGAGTCTCCAGGGCCCCCCACTGTGGCAGCTCCGGCGATGGTGCTGTCCAGGCCTCTCGGTGCTCCACTTCCGCCTCCACGCTGAGCAAGTGCTGGCCCACCCAGTCCATGCTCCAGTCCATGCTCCAGGGTCAGGCGGAGCTGCTGAGTGACAGCTGTCCTCAAAAGGCAGAAGGAGAGTGAGTGCCTTTCCCTCCTAAAGCTGAACCCCAGCGGAAAGCCTCTGTCCACCTTCACAAGGGAGAAGACAACAGAAAGAGGGACAAGAGGGTTCACACAGCCCAGATCTTCACAGGACACGTTTCTCAGGCGTTCCTGTGACCAGGCTCAAAAACTTTTATCACATGCTTGAACGGAGCTGGTGAGATCAACACTACTTCCCCGCCGGAATGAACTGTCCATGAATGGTCTGTCAAGTGGGCCATCTGCCTTGGCCCAGAGAGGGAGCATGGGAGCGATTCCCAACTCCTTTCTGCAGACGTCTACCTTGGCATCCTCTTGAATAGGAAGATCGTTCCACCTTCTACACAATTGACAAACCCAGAAGATCAGACGCAATTGCTCCCATCAGGAAAGAACCCTATACTTGGTTTGCTACCCTTAGTATTTATTACTAACCTCCCTTAAGCAGCAACAGCCTACAAAGAGATGCTTGGAGCAATCAGGACTTCAGGTGTGACTATAGCAAGGCTTATCTTTCTGCCCGGCTACATCAGCCTTCAAGAATCAGAAGCAAGGCCAAGGTGCTGGACTGTTACTGACTTGGATCCCAAAGCAAGGAGATCATTCGGAGCTCTTGAGTCAGAGAAAACGAGAAAGGACAGAGCCAGCGGCTCTAACTCCTTTCAGCCATACGCCCCAGGCTCTCGCTGCCCTGTGGACAGGATGAGGACAGAGGGCACATGAACAGTTTGCCAGGGATGGGCAGCCCAACAGCACTTTTCCTGTTCTAGATGGACCCCAGCATTTAAGTGACCTTCTGATCTTGGAAAAACAGCGTCTTCCTTCTTTATCTATAGCAACTCATTGGTGGTAGCCATCATGCACTTCCCAGGATCTGCCCCAACAGAACATTGCTAGGTTTTGCTACATGACGGGTTGTGAGACTTCTGTTTGATCACTGTGAACCAACCCCCATCTCCCTAGCCCACCCCCCTCCCTAACTCCCTCTCTGTGCATTTTCTAAGTGGGACATTCAAAAAACTCTCTCCCAGGACCTCGGATGACCATACTCAGAGGTGTGACCTCCATACTGGGCTAAGGAAGTATCAGCACCAGAAATTGGGCAGTCTTATGTTGAATGCTGCTTTCTGCTTAGTATTTTTTTTGATTCAAGGCTCAGAAGGAATGGTGCGTGGCTTCCCTGTCCCAGTTGTGGCAACTAAACCAATCAGTGTGTTCTTGATGCGGGTCAACATTTCCAAAAGTAGCTAGTCCTCACTTCTAGATCTCAGCCATTCCAACTCATACGTTTTAAATTACCAATGGGGCGGCCGGGCACCACTGTACCCGTGGCTTACGCCTGTAATCCCAGCACTTTGAGAGGCCAAGGCAGGTGGATCACCTGAGGTCAGGAGTTCGAGACCAGCCTGGCTAATGTGGTGAAACCCTGTCTCTACTAAAAATACCAAAAATTAGCCAAGCATAGTGGCGGGTGCCTGTAATCCCAGCTACTCAGGAGGCTGAGACAGGAGAATCTCCTGAACCCTGGAGGCAGAGGTTGCAGTGAGCTGAGATCACGCCATTGTACTCCAGCCTGGGCAACAAGAGCGAAACTCCGTCTCAAAAAAAACCAAAAAAACAAATTACAAATGGGGCAAAAAGTCTAGTGTACTGGATCAAATTAACATTCTCTGCCCAGCTGAGCACAGTGGCTCACGCCTGTAATCCCAGCACTTTAGGAGGCCAAGGCGGGAGGATTGCTTGAGCTCAGGAGTTTGAGACCAGGCTGGGCATCATAGTGAGACCTCGTCTCTACTAAAACTCAAAAACAAAATTAGCCGG
Organism: Colobus angolensis palliatus; assembly: GCF_000951035.1. Taxonomy (NCBI): domain Eukaryota; kingdom Metazoa; phylum Chordata; class Mammalia; order Primates; family Cercopithecidae; genus Colobus; species Colobus angolensis. The sequence goes on from NW_012113142.1 coordinate 2,370,112, forward strand.
GCATGATGGCGCACATGCCTGTAGTCTCGGCTAGTTGGGGAGCTGAGGTGGGAGAATTGCTTGAGCTTGGGAAGTCGAGGCTGCAGTCAGCCCTGACTGTGCCACTGCACTCCAGCCTGGGTGACGGAGTGAGACCCTGTCACACACACACAAAAAAAAGATTCTCTGTCCGAGCCCAGCCCAGGAGTTTGAGGCTGCAGTGAGCCATGATTGCACCACTGCACTCCAGCCTGAGCGACAGAGCGAGACTCCATCTCTTTAAAAACAAACAAAAGATTGTTTGTTTTTAAAGCCACAGAAATGTTTAAAACCTTCATTGACTTAGCCTGAGTCATAACGGTTAAGAAAGCACTTAAACAGAAGCAGAGGCTAAGTCAGTGTCACATGAGGAAGTAACTGTCAGATGTCACATAATTACTTTCGTAATAGCTCAGATTAGAATGGCTACCCCATTCTCTAGACAAGATCAAATTTTCCTATTGTGACTCTTCTAAAAATGAAGATGAAGAGGTATTTAGTGACACACCTTGGATTAAAACGGGAATCACATCTTAAGCTAAAAATGAACCTGCCAGCCTTTTAAATGAGTCACTGAGCATCACTAGTGACACGTCTTGGGTGAGTGTAAATGGATCATGACAAGATGGGACAGTAACAAAATAATGGCTTAGGATCAACAAGAAGTTGAAAAACAGCATCTGTTACTTAAGTTTGTAAGACAGTGCCCTAAGGCCTCTAGAGAAAAGATGTTTGTTTACGTAAGAGAAAGAGGCCGGACATGGTGCCTCACTCCTGTAGTCCCAACACTTTGGGAGGCAGGGTAGGTGGATCACCTGAGGTCAGGAGTTCAATACTAGCCTGGCCACCATGGTGAAACCCCATCTCTACTAAAAATACAAAAATTAGCCGGGTGTGGTGGTGGGCACCTGTAATCCCAGCTACTGGGGAGGCTGAGGCAGGAGAATCGCTTGAACCTGGGGGACGGAGGTTGCAATGAGCCAAGATGACACCGCTGTACTGCAGCCTGGGTGACAGAGTGAGACTCTGTTTCAAAAAAAAAAAAAAGAGAGAGAGAGAAAGAGAAAGAAACAGAAGAGCAGAGCCACCTTGGCAGGGTTATTTTATATCTGAGCAAGGAGTTTAAATGAGACTAGTTTAGATTGTTTGCTGATGCAGCCGTCCATAGCAGTAGCCCTAAAATCCCACCAGAATACGGGTCCCTCTAACCCAGTGACTGGAAGAACCACTGTCTAGAGCAACTTTTCTTGGAACTATCCCAGCTACCAAGTCAGACACCAAGGTTTCTGCCACCAGGTAACACAGGGATCACAGGTACATGTCGCTCTGGTCAGATTAGTTGGCTTTGGTCCCTCGACCCTGTGGAGGAGCTAGTTCTCAGCTTGCAGCTGGAAGCTCTCTTTTAGCTCCTTAGTCTAGAGGGGTCTCCTGGCTCCACTTGACCCTGGTCTTTAATAAGTGGTTAGTATCTTGCTACCTTCTACCACCTTTCCAAATCTCTGGAAGTCCTGCCAGGGAAAGCCTCCAGTTCCAACACTGGCTTTCCAAGCAAACTGGCTTTGCCCTCTCTCTGCCATCCTTGTCCTCCAGAGACTGTACCACCTGTAGCATAGAAAAACACCACCACAGACCTGCCAGCCATCAACGCAGCAAACCAGGCCGGCTGTTTGCTGCCAAATTCCTTCTTCCAGGTCCAGACCAAATACAAGATCAGCACCACACCGTGGTGTTGTCGGGAGCCAAAGCAACAGGAAACAATTCAATGCTGTTGGGTTCGATTCTGAGAGTAGATTTTTCCAGACATGTCTTTCAGGTGACCCTCAACTACCTCAGGTTTGAAGGCCCTAAATGAAACTGATTACCACTCATAGGGGCAAACCGAGGGGGTTCGGTTACATCTTGGTGATAATGCAATTGTCTCAAACTGATAACAAACTCTTTCACATTTCGGTTTGCAGGGGTAGGGTTGGGTTTGTTTTTCTTCTCTTCTGTGTTTACCCTTTCCCCCGGGTTTCCAGTAGGGTAGTTCCTTGAAATGAATTTCATTTTTCACTGAGTGCCTACCTTCCCAGGGCAGGTGGCCACTGGCTTCTGTTTCCCTCCAACAATACTTTTATTATGGTATTAAGACCTTTCTTTGTATAATACATTGCATCTGTGTTTTCAATTTTTCAAATAAATATTTCCGCCTGGCAATGGAGCATGGTGGTGATTGACCAGCCAGCGTGGCTCCGAGGTATAGGTTCCGGTGAGAAGCCTGCATTTGTATGCTGAGGTTCATGGAATCCACTTAGCCCCACACCTCTGGGAATGTGTCTTAGAAATATTAGTTTGAGCCGGGTGTGGTGGCTCACACCTGTAATCCTAGCTCTTAGGGAGGCAGAGGCAGGAGGATAGCTTGAGCCCAGGAGTTAAGAGACCTGTCTGGACAATATAGTGAGATGCTGTTCTCCACAAAAAGGGGAAAAAAAAGAAATATTAGTTTGACACTGGACATGGTGGCTCATGCCTGTAATCCCAGCACTTTGGGAGGCTGTGGTGGGAGGATCACTTGAGTACAGGAGTTTGAGAGCAGCCTGGGCAACATAGCAAGACCCCATCTACAACAAAATTAACTGGGTGTGGTAGCATATGCCCGTAGTCTCAGCTACTTGGGAGGCTGAGTCAGGAGGATCACTTCAGTCCAAAAGGTTGAGACTTCAGTGATCACACCATTGTACTCCACCCTGGGCAACAGAACAAGACCGTCTCTTAAAAAAAAAAAAAAAAAAAGGCCAGGCAGGGACACAGTCTCACTATGTTGCCCAGGCCAGTCTTCAACTCCTGGGCTTGAGTAATCCTCC
>NW_012113142.1:2373022-2381616 GCF_000951035.1 Colobus angolensis palliatus
AGACCAGCCTGGCCAACATGGCGAAACCCTGTCTCTACTAAAAATACAAAAATTAGCTGGGCATGGTGGCACGTGCCTGTAATCCCAAGTTCTTAAGAAGCTGAGGTAGGAGAATCACTTGAACCAGGAGGCAGAGGTTGCAGTGAGCCCAGATAGTACCACTGCACTCCAGCCTGGGCAACAGAGTGAGACTCTATCTCAAAGAAAAAACAAATGTATACAAAATATACAGGTGCAAAATAGATGTAGGTGAGACCATTTAGTAAAATTGGAGTGGGGTGGAGTTGAAAGTTTGTTGCATACTATAGGAAACTGGGGAAATGTTGTAGGCCATATGACAGCAAGGCCACAAGGATGAATGAATGAATTTCTAATCCACACTAGGAGCACAATGCCGCTGAGAAAGCATGCATTTGTCAGGGAGTCCTTGCTTTTCACCAGCAATGTTTAGAATCCCTACATCCAGAATGGAGAAGACACATGGCCTGTTTTAGCAAGGAATGAAGACCGGCAAAAAGGGCAGAGCGAAAAATCACTGGGTTGAATGTTAACAATCACTGGGGTCAACTGGGCATGGTGGCTCACACCTGTAATCCCAGCACTTTACAAGGCCAAGGCAGGAGGATCACTTGAGGTCAGGAATTCGAGACCAGCCTTGCCAACATGGGGAAATTCGTCTCTACTAAAAATACAAAATCAGCCGGGCATGGTGGTGCGTGCCTGTAGTCCCAGCTACTCAGTAGGCTGAGGCAGGAGAATCGCTTGAACCCGGGAGGCGGGGGTTGCAGTGAGCTGAGATCGTGCCACTGCACTCCAGGCTGGGTGACAGAGCGAGACTCTGTCTTAAAAAAAAGAAAAGAAAAAAATTATTCAATGACACTTGTTAAAGATGGCATGGAAGACTTTATTCAAAGGGGGGGGTCAATCGAGATAGATACAAGGATCACTGCAGTAGGGTCTTGCAGTGGGGAAGAGATTGGGCTCAACTCCAAGTACAGTGTGGGCAAGTGAGAATTTATAACCAGGGAGCAGCCTGATCACACCATTGCGCTCCAGCCTGGGCAACAAGAGTGAAACTCAGTCTAGAAAAAAAAAGAAAAGAAAGCCGTGGAGAGGTGCCAGAATCAGTTTGCAATAGACAGAGGAACTCCAGAGTTTGAAACCTACCAATGGGGTTCTCTAATGCTCAGACTAGTAGAACAGGCTTTAGCTGTTCAGTTTTGGCCAGATTGTGACAGAATGATTGTGACGGGGGAAACCCCTTAGCAACTGTTAAAAAAAAGAAAAAAAAAGACAAAGTGCCCGTGAGTTTTGGTTTCAGTCTAAATGTGCAGTTTTCCAGGCAGTCTTCAGAACGATCTGAGTAACTTTCAAAGAACTGAATAAAAACCAACCATCAACGTCTCACCGTGGGAAATCGCCAACTGTGTGCGGAGCTGCTGTTCCCGGAGGTCCCAGGAAAACCTGGCACCAGCAAGGGTCAAATCTGAGTAGGGATTGGGGCTCGTAAGGAGCCACAGCCTTGGAGGCACTGAATACCTTTTGGGGGTGCGGGCCACCTGGGGCCGAGTTAGATTCCCACTCTTGTACACAAGGGTGATTGGATTGGATTCCCCCAGTCTGCAAGGTGAAAGAGGAAGGCAGGACCCAACCTACTTTTTCTTCCCGCCCTCAATCTAAGAGTCTGGGAGCCAGCTGAAAGCAGGGAGCAGCCATGCCTCGTTGCCCGGCAACCGGCCACCTCGTGCCTCTGTCGTGGGAGTCGCCCCTCAGTGACGCAGGTGTGCGCGGTGCACGTCGGGACCACCACGAGGTTTCCGCCTGCCCGGGGTCCTCGCGCCCAACCGAGCTTCGGCCAGGCGGCTTAGGGAGGTTGGGAACGGGTCCTCGTGGCCCGGACTGGTGCAAGTAGAGGCCTCGGAAGTCGCAGCCGCCTTGGGGGGACACTTGCTGCGGCCGTGGTCTGGCCACCGCCCCCTGGGGCCCCCGTCTGGACATGGCCTGGTCGGGTGAGTCCCTTCCGCGCCCTGGGGCCGACTAGGCCTCTTGCATTCCCCGAGTTCGGCCCTGGGCAGGTCATCCTCGGCTTCTGACCTCCAGCATTGTGCGTTGTTCTCTTGAGTTTTGGCAAGCATGTCACAATTAAAAGGCAGTTCCAGCGAGTGGTAGGTGTGGAGTGTGGCTCCTCAGCAAGTGCCCTGGCAAGTCGTGCTTTCGCCATCTTCATCCCTGCTCCCTGTGCTCCCGCTCCCTTGGGTCCCAGGATCCCACTCCTTCGATGGAAACGAGTCTTCCGTCCCTGCCTGGTGCTCCTGCCCTGGTTTCTGCTCAACTCAGCGCAGTGTCTCTGTTCCCCAAGGTTCTGTTTCTGTTCTGTGTTGCCCCCTTCCCCCGCCCCCGTTTTGTCTTTTTTCTTTCTTTCTTTTTTTTTTTTTTTGAGACGGAGTCTCGCCCTGTCGCCCAGGCTGGAGTGCAGTGGCGTGATCTCGGCTCACTGCAAGCTCCGCCTTCCAGGTTCACGCCTTTCTCCTGCCTCAGCCTCCCGAGTAGCTGGGACTACAGGCGCCCGCCACCACGCCTGGCTAATTTTCTGTATTTTTAGTAGAGATGGGGTTTCACCGTGTTAGCCAAGATGGTCTCGATCTCCTGACCTCATATCCGCCCACCTTGGCCTCCCAAAGTGCTGGGATTACAGGCGTGAGCCACCGCGCCCGGCCTTTTTTTTTTTTTTTTTAAGAGACAAGGTCTCGGCTGGGCCTGGTGGCTCATTCCTGTAATCCCAGCACTTCGGGAGGCAGAGGCCGGCGGATCACCCGAGGTCAGGAGTTCCAGACCAGCCTGGCCAACAGAGTGAGACCCGTCTCTACTAAAAATACCAAAATTAGCTGGACATGGTGGCATGCACCTGTAGTCCCAGCTACATGGAGCTGAGGCAGGAGAATTGCTTGAACCCGGGAGGCAGCAGTTGTGAGTAGAGAACGTGCCACTGCACTCCAGCCTGGGCGACAGAGTGAGACTCTGTCTTAAATAAATAAATAAATAAATACTCTTTCTAGAGAGAGAAAGAGACGAGAGAGAGGAGAAAGAGAGCGATCTCTGTCTCTGTCGCCCAGGCTGGGAGTGCGGTGGTGCTATCATGGCTCACTACAGCCTCCAACTCCTGGACTCAAGAGATCCTCCACCCCACTTCTAAGTAGCTGGGACTACAGGTGTGTACAGCTGACCACGCCTGGCTAATTTTTAAAGTTTTTTTTTTGTGAAAATGGGGTGTCCCTATGTTGCCCAGGCTGGAGTGCAGTGGCATGATCATAGCTCATGGCAGTATCGAACTCCTGGGCTCAGCTTCTGCATAGCTGGGACTACAGGCCCCCACCATGCCCACCTAATTTTTAAACATTTTCTGATTTTCTGTAGAAGCAGAATCTTGCTATGTTGCTCAGGCTGGTCTCCAACTCCAAACCTCAAGCCATCCTCCCACCTCTATCTTCCAAAGTGTTGGGATTACAGGCATGAGCCACTGTACCCAGCCTGTCTGTTCTGGACATACTTGGAGTTCTTGCTCTTCTATACCATCTCAATGACCAGGGTTGTTCAGATGGCTCCTAAAGGCTCCTAACAGGGCATATCATGTGAGGACTGCATTTCATCTGTTTGTAGGACAGTTGTACCTTTTTCATACCTCAGACCCTGTCTAAATCTGAAGTGGTGGTATTTGCTTCCTCTCACAGCCTTTCACCTCCTGTGCGTTCACTAAATTCACCAATCGCTAAGGCATGAAACTGACAGATTTTACTCTGAACGTCCTCTTCCTTCTGGGAAGTGCCAGATCCTAGACAGCTGTCTCCATTTTTCTGTTCTTTGCTTTCTCACTGCTCTCCCCCGGCCCCTCCTTCGGTACTTTAAGTATTAGCTTGCCTATTGCAGCAATCTTTTCTTTGGTCCTCCTGTTTGCCATCTCCTTCTGCCATCAGTCTACCCATTCTCTTACGACTAATCTTCCTAAAGCATGCATCTAAATATATCATTTAGGCTGGGCGCAGTGGCTCACACCTGTAATCCCAGCACTTTGGGAGGTGGAGGCAGGCGGATTACCTGAGGTCAGGAGTTCGAGACCACCCTGGCCAACCCGTCTCTACTAAATATAGAAAAAATAGCCAGGTGTGGTGGCGCAGGCCTGTAATCCCAGCTACTCCAGAGGCTGAGGCAGGAGAATCACTTGAACCCAGGAGGCAGAGGCTGCAGTGAGCTGAGATCACGCCACTATACTCCAGCCTGGGTGACAGAGCAAGACTCTGTCTCAAAATGAATAAATAAATAAATCTATCATTTACCTGCTCAAAAGCTTTCAGTGGCTCCCAACTGTGGTCGGTTTAGATGCTTAGCTCATTAGAATGCCATCCAAGCGCTAGCTCTGTGGCTTTCAAGCTGGGCTTTGAGATGCGTCATGAGTTCAAAGGGGAGAGTAAGGGGAAGAAGCTGAATTGGGGATTTCTGGTTTTCTAGCCCTGTGTCAATCTTTGGGCTTTATTCCTTTTTCAAATTGTGCTTCCATTTAAAAAATGAGTTCCAGTTTAAAAAAAAAATATATATATATATATGCTGGACTGGGCATGGTGGCTTATGCCTGTAATCCCAGCACTTTGGGAGGTCAAGGTGGGCGGATCACTTGAGCTCAGGAGTTTGAGGCCAGCCTGGGCAACACAGGGAGACCCCATTTCTACAAAAAACTTTAAAAATTAGCCAGAAGTAGTGGCATGTGCTTGTAGTCCCACCTATTCAGGAGGCTGAGGTGGGAGGATTGCTTGAGCCCAGGAAGTCAAGGCTGCAGTGAGCTGTGATAGTGCCACTGCACTCCAGCCTGGGTGACAGAGACCCTGTCTAAAAATGTATACTAATTAAAAAAAAAACAAAAACCTATCATATAGATCAGGTCTCATAAAATCTGGGGGTTTAGGCTGTGGCTCCTCCCTCTGCACCCTTGCAATGCAAATTAACCTGTTACCTTAAAATGAGATGTGACCAATTCTGCTCAGAGACAGAAGCTACTGGTCATAAAGGGACTCAGAGCAAGCCAGTCACAGCTAGCAGAGGATTGACAGAGGGAGCTAACAGAGCCGGGCTGGGCTGCAGAGCAACCTTTCCACAGCACGATTGGCTTCAACCTAATACTGCCAGTGTGTTAAGCCAGGGGACCTACAGGGGAGACACAGATTGGGAAAGGCTGGGCTTGGAAAGCAGGAAAATTGGCCCAAATGACTCATCACGTAAGGAGAGAATGAGGCAGGTAATCAGAAGCTAGCATCTCTAAGGAGATCAAAGAACCAGTGGGATCACCTTGCTCAGTGGGAAGGTGATCTGGATAAATACCAAAGACGGGGACACTGGCCTGCAGCTGGTCTTTTCTGCTCCCAGTGGCAGAATGCCAAGGTGAGCCTGCTCCATTTAAAGCATAGGCCAGGCAAGGTGGCTCATGCCTGTAATCCCAGCACTTTAGGAGGCCCAAGCAGGTGGATCACTTGAGTCCAAGAATTCAAGACCAGCCTGGGCAACGTGGAGAAACTCTATCACTGCAAAAAATACAAAAAATTAACTGGGTGTGGTGGCACATGCCTGTAGTCCCAGGTACTTGGGAGACTGAGGCAGGAGGATTGCTTGAGCCCAGGAGGCAGAGGTTACAGTGAGCTATGATGGCACCACTGCACACTCCAGCCTGGGTGACAGAGGCAGACATTGTCTTAAAAAAACAACCAAAAAAACCATCTTGAACTGTCCTTTAAAAGCTCTCCTAGGCTGGGCACAGTGGCTCATGCCTGTAATCCCAGCACTTTGGGAGGCCAACGCGGAGGATCACTTGAGGTCAAGAGTTCGAGACTGGCCTGGCCAACATGGTGAAACCCCATCTCTACTAAAAATACAAAAATTAGCTGGGTGTGGCGGCGTACGCCTGTAATCCCAGCTACTCGGGAGGCTGAGGCACGAGAATCGCTTGAACCTGGGAGGCAGAGGTTGCAGGCAGCCAAGATCATGCCACTGCACTCCAACCTGGGCAATGGAGCAAGCCTCCCTCTCAAAAAAATAAAAAATAAAAGTTCTACTCAATTGTGCAGACAATGGAAAGCGGCTGATTGGCTTTAGGCAAAGGGGTGACATAATGAGATTTGCATTCTGAAAAGGCCATTCTGGTTGCAGTATGGAGGACAGAGCGGCGTGGAGCCGGAGTAGATGGGGGAAGCCAACAAGGAAGCTATTGTCATAGTCCAGGCAAAGGGTGATGGCAGATGAGACAGGGTAGTGGCAGGAGAGACAGGAGAAATGGCAGGCCAAAGAGACATGTGGCAGGTAAAATGGACATGGACAGACAGGCTTTGGGTTACATAGAGGGGGGCTAGGGAAGGAGCTTTTAGGGAGGAGTCCTGGGTTTCTGGATTGTGAAATTAGTGGCGCCATCTACCTGGAAGAAGGTCAGGCTCAGCAAATTGCCTTTTTTTTTTTTTTTTTTTTTGAGACAGAGTCTCGCTCTGTCACCCAGGTTGAAGTATAGTGGCAAAATCTCAGCTCACTGCAACCTTCACCTCCAGGGTTCAAGCAATTCTGCCTCAGCCTCCAAGGAGTTGGCATTACAAGCACCCGCCACCACACCGGGCTAATTGTTTGTATTTTTAGTAGAGACCAGGTTTCACCATGTTGGCCGAGCTGGTTTCGAAATCCTGACCTCAAGTGATCCTCCCACCTTGGCCTCCCAAAGTGCTGGGATTGTAGGCGTGAGCCACCGTGCCCAGCCTGAATTGCCTTTTTTTTTTTTTAAAGACTGGGACAGGAGATCTTGTGCTGTCACCCAGGCTGGAGTGCAGTGGCCGAGTCATAGCTCACTGCAACCTCCAGATCCTGGCCTCAAGCAATCATCCTGCCTCTGCCTCCCAAAGTGCTGGAATTTTAGGTGTGAGCTACCAAACCTGGCCTCAGCTGAGTTGCCTTTGAAACATTCTCATGAAGATGCAAAGTTTAACTCAGAAGTGAGAGGTCATGGGAATTGAATGGTACCTAAAGCCATAACAGAAGGAAAGAGTACAAGAAAAGAAAAGGGTCTATAATGGAGCCTTGAGGATTTTCTGTATTTAAAATAACCAAGGCCAGGCACAGTGGCTCACGCCTGTAATCCCAGCCCTGTGGGAGGCCAAGGCAGGCGGATCACCTGAGGTCAGGAGTTCAAGACCAGCCTGACCAACGTGGAGAAACCCCCCCCCCACCTCTACTAAAAATACAAATTTAGCTGGGTGTAGTGGCGCATGCCTGTAATCCCAGCTACTCGGAAGACTGAGGCAGGAGAATTGCTTGAATTCGGGAGGCAGAGGTTGCAGTGAGCCAAGATCGTGCCATGGCACTCCAGCCTGGGCAACAAGAACAAAACTCCATCTCAAAATAAATTAATTAATTAAATAACCAACTTTAGGCTGGGCGCAGTGGCTCATGCCTGTAATCCCAGAACTTTGGGAGGCCGAGGCGGGCAGATCACCTGAGGTCAGGAGTTCAAGACCAGCCTGGCCAACATGGAGAAACCCCATCTCCACTAAAAATACAAAAATTAGCTGGGTGTGGTGGTGGGTGCCTGTAATCCCAGCTACCTGGGAAGCTGAGGCAGGAGAAGAACTGCTTTAACCCAGGCAGCAGAGGTTGCAGTGAGCTGAGATCACGCCACTGCACTCCAGCCTGGGTGACAGAGTGATACTCTGTATCAAAAAAATGATAATAATAAAAATTAAAAAATAAAATAACCAAGTTTAATGTATTTTTACTACGGTGAGTTTCTTAGTCCATTAGGACATTACTATTACATAAAATTACTGAGACCTGGTAATTTATAAAGAACAGAAATTGGCTGAGCATAGTGGCTCACACCTATAATCTCAGCACTTTGGGAGGCTCAGGTGGGTAGATCACTTGAGTCCAGAAGTTCAAGACCAGCCTGGGCAACACAGGGAGACCACATCTCTACAAAACATAATAAATAGCCAGGTGTGGTGGTGCACACCTGTAGTCCCAGCTACACAGGAGGCTGAGGTGAGCGGATCACTTGAGCCCAGGATTTTGAGGCTGTAGTGAGCTATGATCGCACCACTGCACTCCAGCCTGGGTGACAGGGCGAGAGCCTGTCTCAAATAAATAAATAGCCAAGTTTATTAGGCTGAACTCAAGCTGGAGAGTTTGGAAAAAAATCAGGAGAATGTGATATTTGAAAACCAAGGGAAGATTGTTTCAGGAATGAAGCACGAGTGTCAAGTAAGCAAGTCAGGAGGGATCGTAGAAAAGCTGCCATGACAAAGTGACAGCTGAGATACAGAGGATGGGGAGACCCTATATAGACAACGAGGGAGGCAATGCTGACTCCCAGGGGAGCTGCAGCATGTGCAAAGTTCTTCTGGATGCCCGTTACAAGCAAATGCAGGAGACCCTCATCTCTACAAAGATTAAAACCAAAATTAGCTGGGCATGGTGGTACATGCCTGTAGCCCCAACTACTCAGGAGGCTGAAGCAGGAGGATCCCTTGAGGCCATGAGGTGGAGGCTACAGTGAGCCATGATCCTGGGTGACAGAG
>NW_012113142.1:2381682-2383274 GCF_000951035.1 Colobus angolensis palliatus
GGCCTCCCAAAGTGCTGGGATTACAGGCTTGAGCCACCGCGCCCGGCTCTTTTCTTTTTTAAGACAGAGTCTTGCTCTGTCGCCCAGGTTGGGGTACAGTTACGCCATCTCAGCTCACTGCAACCTCCGCCTCCTAGGTTCAAGCAATTCTTCTACCTCAGCCCCCATGTATCTGGGGATTATAGGCACCCACCACCACACCTGGCTAATTTTTTTGTATTTTTAGTAGAGATGGAGTTTCATTATGTTGGTCAGGCTGGCCTCGAACTTCTGACCCCAGGTGATCTGCCCACCTTGGCCTCCCAAAGTGTTGAGATTACCGGCGTGAGCCACCATGCCTGGCCTATTTTGTGTGTTTTTGATATCCCCTAGCACAGTTTCTCACACATAAGAGCTCAATGAGTGCTTATTACACTGAGCAGGGACTTTGTGATGCAAATGACTGTATCCCCAATACATAGCACAGAGTGGTACCCAACAAATATTTGACGAATAAATGTGTATTTGAATAAAGTGGAAAAATGTTAGCTGCCATGGGCAACGTCAGAAAGGGGTATTCGAGATCATGATTTCTCTCAAGATCACTCACCCGGTCACCACCACAGGATTTATTCTGCCCGCTTTATATTAATTTTTTTTTTTTTTTTTTGAGACAGAGTCTGGCTCTGTCGCCCAGACTGGAGTGCAGTGGCGCAATCTTGGCTCACTGCAAGCTCTGCCTCCCGGGTTTATGCCATTCTCCTGCCTCAGGCTCCCGAGTGGCTGGGACTACAGGCGCCCACCACCATGCCCAGCTAATTTTTTTGTATTTTTAGTAGAGACAGGGTTTCACTGTGTTAGCCAGGATGGTCTCGATCTGACCTCGTGATCCACCCGCCTCGGCCTCCCAAAGTGCTGAGATTACAGGCGTGAGCCACCGTGCCTGGTGCTTTATATTAAACATACGTGAGCACCAAATTTTTAGGCTATTCTCTACAGTCGTCATATGAGTGAAGGTGATAATGTGGGACACAGCATTTCCTAAACCTGGCCAAACAAGAGAACCATCTGGTGAGCTTTTAACGTCTTCAGAATAATAGGCATCACTCCAAAACCTGCTGAATCAGTCTCAGGGGTTGTGCCCTGGAAATTATTTTTTAAAAGCTTGCTAGGACCTTCTGATTTAGCTAGTTCTCTGATGGCATTTGGATAATCAATAGTCCTAAGGCCCCAGGCCCTGCTGTCACTGACTATCATTTTGAGTGAGTCATTTAATTTCTGGGTCTTTTTCCCACTTATAAAAAATGAGGGTGAGAGCTGGGTACCTAGATTTGTTTGTAGTATTTAATCTCATTTTGATGCATGCAGGGTCTGTGCTAATAGCCTCCCTTTTATTCCTGATGCTGGTCATTTGCGTCCTCTCTCTTTGCTTTTTTTTTTTTTTTTTTTTTTTTGACTGGCTGGGGATTTCTTGTTTTCAAGTGATCTTTTCGAAGAGCAAACTTTTAGCATAATTGCGTTTTTAAATGTTTGTATTTTAACTTCACTGATTTCTGCTCTTAATTTTTTTATTTTTATTTTTTTGAGATGGAGTCTTGCTCTGTCACCTAGGC
>NW_012113142.1:2383324-2384708 GCF_000951035.1 Colobus angolensis palliatus
TGTAGAGATGGGATCTCACTGTGTTGCCAGGCTGGTCTTGAACTCCTGGTCTCAAGTGATCCTCCCACCTCAGCCTCCCAAGGTGCTGGGATTACAGGCATGAGCCACCACACCCAGTCCACATACCATTTTAAAGTATACAATTCAGGCTCGGCACAGTGGCTGACGCCTGTAATCCCAGCACATTGGGAGGCTGAGGCAAGCAGATCACCTGAGGTCAGGAGTTCGAGACAAGCCTGGCCAACATGGTGAAACTCCATCTCTACTAAAAATACAAAATTAGCCAGGCATGGTGGTGCATGTCTGTAATCCCAATTACATGGGAGGCTGAGGCAGGAGAATCGCTTGAACCCAGTAGGCAGAGGTTTCAATGAGCTGAGATCACGCCATTGCACTCCAGCCTAGGCAACAAGAGTGAAACTCCAACAACAACAACAACAAAAAAGAACTGTAGACAGGATAGTTTCATCTACCTGTCTTCACATGTTCAGTGACTCTGTCTTCCATCTGCTCAAATGAATTTGAAATAGTCTGGTGAATTTTTCATTTCCATTTTTATACTTTTCTTTTTTTTTGTTTTTGTTTTTGAGATGGAGTTTCGTTCTTGTCACCCAGGCTGGAGTGCAATGGTGCGATCTTGGCTCACTGCAACCTCTGCCTCTCGGGTTCAAGCGATTCTTCTGCCTCAGCCTTGGGAGTAGCTAGGATTACAGGCACATGCCACCATGCCTGGCTAATTTTTGTATTTTTAGTAGAGACGGAGTTTTACCATGTTGGCCAGGCTGGTTTTGAACTCCTGGCCTTAAGTGATCTGCCCACCTCGGCCTCCCAAAGTGTTGGGATTACAGGCATGAGCCACTACTCCCAGCCTGCTCTTATATTAATTATATTTCCTTCTTTCTGCTTGTTTTGTGGTTATTTTGCTCTTCTTTTTCTAGTTTCTTAAAATGGAAGCTCAGATTATTAAGATTTTTTTATTATTATTATTGCTTCTTCTCCAAGCATTTAGGGCTACAGATTTACCTAACATTTACTTTGGCTGCATCTCACAGGATTTGGGGTTTTTTTTTTTAAGAGATGGTATCTCCCTTTGTTGCCCAGGTCAGACTGCAGTGGTGTAATCATAGCTCATTGACGCCTCAAACTCCTGGGCTCCAGGAATCCTCCCACCACGTCTCTCAAATACTTGGGACTACAGGTATGCGCCACCATGCCCAGCTGACAGGTTTTGATATGTGTGATTTTTTTAAATTGAGGTGAAAGTCACATACCTTTTTTTTTTTTTTTTGAGACAGGGTCTCACTCTGTTGCCTGTGCAGTGGTAATTATAGCTCTCTGCAGCCTTTAATTCCTGGGCTCAAGCAATCCTCCCACCTCATTCTGA
>NW_012113142.1:2384873-2385416 GCF_000951035.1 Colobus angolensis palliatus
GCGATCTTGGCTCACTGCAACCTCTGCCTCCTGGGTTCAAGCAATTCTCTTGTCTCAGCCTCCTGAGTAGCTGGGATTACAGGCGCCCGCCAGTATGCCTGGATAATTTTTGTATACTTTTCAGCTTCAGACTTTGATCCCTTTCAATAATTTCTACTTTTTCCCTTTTTTTTTTCTCTAAGCTTTAGTTTGTCTATAATACATTCTTTTTTTTTTTTTTTTTTTTTTTTGAGACAGGGTCTCACTCTGTCACCCAGGCTGGAGTGCATGGTGCAGTGCTGGCTCACTGCAGCCTTGACTTCTCACACTCAGGCAATTCTCCCACCTCAGTCTCCCATGTAGCTGGGACTACAGGCATATGCTACCACACTTGGCTAATTGTTTGTATTTTTTGTAGAGAGGGGGTTTTGCCATGTTGCTGAGGCTGGTCTTAAAATCCTGGCCCCAGGTGATCTGCCCAAAGTGCTGGAATTACAGGCATGAGCCACTGCTCCTCACCTGTCTATAATATTTTCTTTCTCTTTTTTTTCTTTTTTTTTTTTG
>NW_012113142.1:2385503-2401311 GCF_000951035.1 Colobus angolensis palliatus
GCTCACTCCAGCCTTGACCTGGGCTTCAGTGATTCTCTCACCTCGGCCTCCCAAGTAGATGGGACTATAGGTATGTACCCCCATGCCTGGCTAATTTTTTTTTTTTTTTATTTTTAGTGGAGACGGGGTTTCACCGGGTTAGCCAGGATGGTCTCGATCTCCTGACCTCATGATCCACCCACCTCAGCCTCCCAAAGTGCTGGGATTACAGGTGTGAGCCACCGCGCCCAGCCAATATCTTCTATTTCTTTATTGATGGTCTGCATTTGTTGAGACATTGTTCTCCTTGTATCCTTTAACTCTTTATTCATTGTTTCTTTTAGCTTTTTGAGCAGATTTCAGACAACTGATTTAAAGTCTTTGTCTAGTACTTGTCTAGTACTTTCAACATCTGTGCTTCCTTAAAGACAATTTGTTTCTTTTGTGAATGGGCTGTACTCTCTTATGTCACTGCATGGTTTGTAATTTTTTTTTTGAAAATTGTTGTCAGGCACAGTGACTCACACCTATAATCCCTTTTTCCCCCAAAAAGGAAAAAAGTAAGATTAAGAAAAAAAGAGGCCAGGCGTGGTGCCTCACATCTGTAATCCCAGCACTTTGAGAGGCCAAAGCAGGCAGATTGCCTGAGGTCAGGAGTTCAAGACCAGACTGGCCAACATGGTGAAACCCCATCTCTGCTAAAAATACAAAAACTTAGCCAGATGTGGTGGTGTGCGCCTATAATCCCAGCTACTCAGGAGGCTGAGGCACGGGAATTTCTTGAACCAGGGATTTGGAGGTTGCAGTGAGCCGAGATTGCACCACTGCACTCTAGCCTGGGTACAGAGCAAGGACTCCATCTCAAAAAAGAAAATCAGACATTTTGAGTATTATAATGGGGTAACTGGAAATTATTTTATCCTCCCCCACCACCCCTGGGTTTGCTTTTGCTGTGGGCTGTAGCTGTTTGTTCAGTGACTTTCTAAACCATTTTTGTAAAGTGTGTCTTCTTTTACATGTGCAGTCTCTGAAAGTCTGTCTGCTGTTAGGTTGTGTTCAACTAGTGTTTTTGTTTGTTTGTTTGTTTTGAAACAGAGTCTTGCTCTGTCGCCCAGGCTGGAGTGCAGTGGCATGATCTTGGCTCACTGCAAGCTCCACCTCCCAGGTTCACGCCATTCTCCTGCCTCAGCCTCCTGAGTAGCTGGGACTACAGGCACCCGCCACCACGCCCAGCTAATTTTTTGTATTTTTAGTAGAGATGGGGTTTCACCGTGTTAGCCAGGATGGTCTCGATCTCCTGACCTCGTGATCCACCCACCTCAGCCTCCCAAAGTGCTGGGATTACAGGTGTGAGCCACCGCAACCGGCCTCAACTAGTGTTTTAACAGAGATTTCCTTGAATGCCAGGAATCAAGAGGAAAAAAAAGAAAATCCCAGCTTCTCCTGTCTTTGTGGATTGCCTCTGTGCTGGGGCACTGGAGCAGTCCTTCGGGGCTTAGCCAGTCTGTGTACAACTTTGTATTTTTTTTTTTGAGATGGAGTCTTGCCCTGTCGCCTAGGCTGGAGTACAGTGGCATGATCTTGGCTCACTGCAGCCTCTGCCTCCCAGGTTCAAGTGATTCTCTGCCTCAGCATCCTGAGTAGCAGGGATTACAGGCATGTGCCACCACACCTGGCTAATTTTCCACCACACGTGGCTAATTTGCTAATTTTTGTATTTTTTCGTAGAGACAGGGTTTCACCATGTTTGCCAGCTTGGTCTCGAACTCCTGACCTCAAGTGATCCTCTCACCTTGGCCTCCCAAAGTGCTGGGATTACAGGCGTGAGCCACTGCACCTGGCCCAGTCTGTGTACAGCTTTGCCCTAGGCTTTACTCCCTGCCTGCAGGGAGGCTGGAGAGGAGCCACAGATGAAAGCTCAGCATCCTTTCTCAGGTCTATTCTGAGAATGCGCTCTGCACTCAGCATGTGCATGGCTATTGAAATTCCATAGTACACATGCGCACTTTTCAGTACCCGAATTTCCCATAGAAACTCTCCACAGCTGCTTCTCCCATGGGGTCAGCACGCCTATGGTTTGCCTCAGCTATAATCTTTTGCCCAGGCATCAGCGGGGTATGCATTTGATTTACAGTGTTTTCAAGCAATACCTTCCGTGTAGCCACTTTTCTGCCCTGCATGAGTTCTGGGTTAGGTGAAACAAAGGCAGCTGCCCTGTATCAGTCCTTTTGGCAGCCCTCGGGCAGGTGAGAACAGGAAAACACAATGCTTTGAGAATAAGGTCTGCTCTGCTGCCTTCAATCCCAGAAACCACACTGGGAACGTGGGCTGCCATCTTCAAGGCTCCCATGGAAGGTTGTGGGGCAAGGGCAAGTAAAAAAAAACCCAGTGTTCCTACCATTTTGAAGTTGCTTTTTTCTTGATTCAGTGTTCATTTGGAGTATTAGTTTTCACACTGCTGGAAAGAACTGCCTGAGCCTGGGTAATTTATAAAGAAAGGAGGTTTAATTGACTCACAGTTCCACTTGGCTGGGGAGGCCTCAGGAGACTTACAATCATGGTGGAAAGCAAAGGAGAAGCAAGCACCCTCTTCACTAGGTGGCAGGAGAGATGAGAGAGTGCAGGGGAAACTACCATTTAAAAACCATCAGATCTCCTGAGAACTCCCTCACTATCACAAGAACAGCATGGGGCGAACCGCTCCCGTGATCCAGTCACCTCCCACCAGATCCCTCCTTGACCTCTGAGGATTACAATTCAAGATGAGATTTGCGTGGGGGCAAAGAGCCACACCACATGATTTGGTTACTGTAAACCTTTGATTATTTTTCTGCAGTTCTCATGAAGTTGATTCAGACCGTTTTGCTTGGTTTATCAATGTTTCTGTGGGGCGATGGGGACTTGGAGCTACCTACTATGCCATTTTTGCTGATATCAGTCAATGTGTTTTATTTTCACTTTTACATAATTCAATATGTTTTCCAATTTCCCTTGCGACTTACTCTTTGACCCATGAATTATTTAGAAGTTTATTTAATTTCCGTGTGTTTAGAGATTTTCTGCTTTCTTTTTAAAATTGATTTAGTTTAATTCTATTACGGTCACAGAACGTATTTTGTATGATTTCAATTATTTTACATTTCTTAAGATTTGTTTTGGCCAGGCACAGTGGCTCACACTTGTAATCCCATCACTTTGGAAGGCTGAGGTGAGCAGATCACCTGAGGTCAGGAGTTTGAGACCAGCCTGGCCAACATGGCAAAACCCCGTCTCAAAAACACAAAAATTAGCCGGGCATGGTGGTGCATGCCTGTAATCCCAGCTACTTGGGAAGCTGAGGCAGGAAAATTGCTTGAACCCAGGAGGCGGAGGTTGCAGTAAGCCAAGATTGTGCCTCTGCACTCCAGCCTGGGAGACAGAGCGAGATTCCATCTCAAAAAAATATTTGTTTTATGACCCAGGTTCTGGTAAATCTTGCTGAATCTTCCGTGGGCAAAGAATGTGTACCTGCTGTTGTTGTGTGAAGTCTCCTGTAAATGTCAGTTAGGTTCCATTGGTTGATGATGATGTTCAGTTATTATATTGTTTGCTGATTTTCTTTGCTGTTTTTTTCTTGTGAATGGTCTATGCTTCCCTATTTCCTGTTTCGTTCTATATTTTATAGTTTTTTGTTGAGAACATTGCATTTTAAGTGTTACAATGTAATGACCCTCAACATGTGATTCTCTCAGTCACCTGGGATTGCTGGGTTTTGCTTGTTGGGGTCTGGAGCTCTCTTGTTACTTTTCCAAACTATTTTTGCAAAGTGTTTCTTCCTTGTGTTTGGTCACTGAAATTTCTGTTTCATTGTCTCTGCAGTCAGCCAGCCACCTAACATCAATTTCCTTAAATAGGTGGTTTTAAATGGCGTGGGGCAGAGGAGGATTTTATCTTTTTAAATCTGCTAAAGGATGTCCCTGGGGAAGCCACTATTGCTGAGAGGGCCAAATAAACCAAGGCAAACATCCGTGCTGGTCCTCAGAGACCCATTGGACCCACCAAAGTGCAGAACCCACGGTTTTGGAGGACAGAGTTCCGCCGCTCGCCCTGGCATCAGCCAGCTGTTTCAAGAACTCAGGCTCAGGAATGGGGGAGTATTGGCTGGTTGGCACATGCCACTCACTCGTGAAGATCAGCAACCTCTCCCTTCATTGTTTAAGTATGTCTCTGGTTGTTAGGAGTTTCTGGTCACGTTTCAGAGTTCCGAAAGAGCTGATTCCAGTCACTCTTTCTAGCTCAGTGGTTGCTTCAGTGAAGGGACTGACCTCTATGCTACAGCTTCCTACTCTGCCATCTTATGTGACGATTGATATTTATTTGTTTATTTATTATTTATTTATTGAGACAGAGTCTTACTCTGTTGGCCGGAGTGCAGTGGTGCAATCACGGCTCACTCCAGCCTTGACCTGGGCTTCAGTGATTCTCTCACCTCGGCCTCCCAAGTAGATGGGACTATAGGTATGTACCCCCATGCCTGGCTAATCTTTTTTTGCTTTTTGTAGAGATGGAGTCTCGCTATCATGCCCAGGCTGGTCTCAAACTCCTGAGCTCAAGTGATTCCCCCTGCCTCGGCCCCCTAAAGTGCTGGGATTATAGGCATGAGCTACCACACTTGGCCATGAGTCATTTTTAAAAAAACAGATTCTAACAACCTGTCTTTTTGATTGCTATGTTTAGAAGATTTATATTTAATTTTGGATGAGTTTTTATTATCTATTTTCTACTTGTTCCCTCGGGTTTTTTTTATACCTGTTTCCCTTTTCTTGCCTTTTTATGGGGTACTTGGACATTTCTTAGTATGCCATTTAACTTCATATGCCATGCTAAATCTTAATTCAGTATGCCATTTAGTGTATATTTTTGTATAGGATTTTATAAGTGGCTGTAGAGATTATATTATACATACTTACGATTGTTGGCTACCAGTTCAAGTGGAATGCAGAAACTCTACCGTTTTCTAGGCCCCTCTGCCCTGCTTTATGGTATTGTGTGTGTCTTAAATATCACCTCTACATATATTGAGAACCACGTGAGATAATGTTGATTTTGCTTTCACCCATCAAATATAATTTTTAAACTCAAGAGATTATATTCACCCAGATCACCCAGATATTTACCCTCTTACTGCTTTTTAAAATTTCTTTTAATTTTTATACTTTTTCTTCTGAAAAAAATCTCTCTGGATTTTTCTTCATTTCTTTCTTTTTCTTTTTGAGACAGAATCTTACTCTGTCGCCCAGGCTGGAGTACACTGGTGTGATCTCTGCTCACTGCAACCTCCACCTCCCTGGTTCAAGTGATTCTCCTGCCTCAGCCTCCCGAGTAGCTGGGATTGCAGGCATGCACCACCACGCCCGGCTAATTTTTATATTTTTAGTAGAGATGTGGTTTCACCATGTTGCCCAGGCTGGTCTGGAACTCCTGACCTCAAGTGATCCTCTTGCCTTAGCCTCCCCAAGTGCTGGGATTACAGGCGTGAGCCACCACGCCCGGCCTCTTCAGATATTTTTTGTGCACTGCTTTTTCCTCTCCTTCTGGGAATTCAGTGACATGAATGTTAGAGCTTTTGCTGTTGTCCCATTATTCATTTTTTTTTTTCTATTTGTTTTCTCTCTGTGGGTCAAATGGGATTATTTCTACATACTTTTTTTTTCTTATGGCAAGATTGTCATGATACAGATTGGATCATTTCTGCTGCTCTATCATCAAGGTCACTAATTTGTTTCTCTTTTGTATCTCCATTCTGCTATTGAGTTCACCCATTGAGTTTTTTACTTAGTTATTGTAATTTCTAGTTCTGAAATTACAATGTAGTTCTTCCGTGTATCTTCAATGAGACTTTATATTTTTCAGTGTGTTTCAAGAGTGTTCATCATTCCTTCTTGGGCCATTTATAAAATAGCTCACCAAAAATCCTTAGGCACTAATTCCAACATCTTTGTCATCTTAGTGTTACCGTCTGTTGTCTTTCCTCATTCAGATGCTTTCTGGTTTTTAGTACGAGGAGTAATTTTTCTGGGTTCAGATTTTTCTGGTTCTTAGTATGAAGAGTAAGTTTTAATTTTATCCTGGACACTTGGAGTGTTGTGTTATGAGGCTGTAGTTCCTGTTTAAATATTCTGATACTCAACCTGTTTAGATTTAGGATGCACTTTCTGTGGCCAGGAGGGCTCTGGTTCTCAGATCAATTTAGTTTTCTAAGTTTTTGCAGAGCTCTTCTGGCCTCCCCCACCTGTGTGCAACCCAGAGGCCAATTTGTTTTTTTGTTGTTGTTTGGAGAGAGGGTCTTGCTCTGTTGCCCTGGCTAGAGTGCAATGGCCCAGTCATAGCTCACTGCAGCTGTAACCTCCCAGACTCAATCACTCCTCTTTCTCAGCCTCCTGAGTGGCTGGGACCAGAGGTATACACTACCACGCCCAGCTAATTTTTTATATTTAGTAGAGACAAGGTCTCACTCTGTTGCCCAGGCTGATCTTGAACTCCTGGGCTCAAGTGTTCCTCCCATCTTGGCCTCCCACAGTGTTGGGATTACAGGCATGAGCCACCGCACCCAGCTCTGGAGGCCAATTTGAAACCTCAGAGTATTCCACATTGCTGTTGAGCTCTCAAAGCTTTTGCTATGTTGATCCTGGTTGTTTTCACACATGGGCACTTGGAGGGCATGGCCAGGACTTCCTACACATATTTAACCTGTTTCCCATTTAGGAAAAAAAAAAAGTGCAGCTTGGTGCTAGCGCTCATTTCATTTACATAAACACACTTTTGAGGCTGAAGGAAATCTGACTGATTTTCAATGCGAAAATACAATATGAAAACTAGGTTTGGCCTTCTTCCTAGTGTACTTTCCTTCCTTTCTTTACTGCTTTAAAACTTTTTAATAAATTTTCACTCCTGTTCTAAAAGAAAATATATATATATAAACTGTTCTTGGAGTAATTATTAAACAGAACTTGTCTTTAATCCTATGTAACTGAAATGTATACAATGTTATATTAGGATAAGAGTATTCTGCGGCAGGTGGGACAGGGAGCGGGAAATGGATTGAAGAATCCTTTCTTCTAGCTCCTCACTGTATCTGAGAGAGGATGGGGTGCCACCTTGTTATGGTGACTCAATCTTGTGCAGGTTGTGGATAGTCAACAGGGCCCTTCCACATAGTCTTTCCAGTGCTCGATGGAGAACGGAGAGATGCCACCTCTGCTTGTGTTGGCCCAAGGTAGGAAGGGTCAACAGGTCTTTGTTCCACAGTCTCTACAGTATCTAGGACAGGGGAAGGTACAGCTTTTTTCAGACTGTTTTCCTAGAGTAGGGTGTGTGTAGTCAAAAGGGCACTGTCCCGCAGGGCCGCCCTCTTCCCTGTCATTTGGCTCAAAAGATGAGGCTCCCTTTGTAGGGGGCGGGGGCTGGAGGGAGCACTGGGATTTCCTGGTTGTAGACTCTGCTTTAACCGTAAGACAGGGTATATAGGAGGCTAAACAACAAACCGTCAAACCCCCGGGAACTCACCACTGGGTGAGCCCTTCTCTTCTCCACCTTTCCAGAATTTGTTTGTTTGATTGATTGGATCATTGCTTCATTTATTTATTTATTTATTTATTATTTTATTTATTTATTTATTTAATTTTTTTTTTGAGATGGAGTTTCGCTCTGTCATCCAGGCTGGAGTGCAGTGACGCGATCTTGGCTCACTGCAAGCTCCACCTCCCGGGTTCACACCATTCTCCTGCCTCAGCCTCCCGAGTAGCTGGGACTACAGGCGCCCACCAACACACTTGGCTAGTTTTTTGTGTTTTTAGTAGAGATGGGGTTTCACTGTGAGACAGGCTTTCATCATATTGGCCAGCTGGTCTCAAACTCCTAACTTTGCGATCTGCCCATCTTGGCCTCCCAAAGTGCTGGGATTACAGGTGTGAGCCACCACACCTGGCCTATTTATTTATTTTTAATTGAGATAGTCTGGCTCTGTTGCCCAGGTTGGAGTGCAATGGTGCGATCTTAGCTCACTGCAGTCTCCACCTCCTGGTTCAAGCAGCTCTCCTGCCTCAGCCTCCCAAGTAGCTGGGATTACAGGTATGCACCACCATGCCCAGCTCATGTTTGTATTATTAGTAGAGATGGGGTTTCACCATGATGGCCAGGCTGGTCTCAAACTCCTGACCTCAGGTGATCCACCTGCCTCAGCATCCCATAGTGCTGGGATTACAGGCATGAGCCAATGTGCCCAGCTGCTTCATGTATTTTGAACAGCAGTTTTAGTTGTAATTAGAAGAGAAATACAATGGGTGTGCTTACTCCATCTCCTCTGGAACTGGAAACAACATTTGGCATTGAAAATTGTTGTCTTGATAACTTTTAGGGTGTAACTTCTCATTTTGGGAGCAATACTTTTTGGTTTCGTGTGATGAAACATCCTACCCATTTGCGTGTTGATGTGTCTCATGGCACCATCTCGCAACAGGCAGTAAACACCTAACCCCATCTCCAGCCCAAAGCACCTTGCTAAAGAGCCTGCACTGCAGCCACTGTGCCTTTGCACTCTAGCTCATGCGACCTCTCCAGATCTTCTTCCTCATTTCGTCTGTTCTCGGGGGCCCTCTTCTCCATGTGACCCGCCTCAGCCTTTTCACTCCTTGCTGGACATGGAGTAGGGTTATTGGGAGGATGAAATAGATGAATGCGTGTCAAGCATGTAGGAGAGCCTGTGGCACAGAAGCAGCACGTGGTACGTGGTGCTGGTTGTTATAGTCCTCAGTTTTGGCATAGCCATAGCCTCAGCCTCAGGTAAAAGATAACCCAACTCCCACCAAAGTACAAGAGTCAGATTCCTGTTCACTTCTGTTTATAAATGAACTTACTTTTTTTTTAAGAGACAGGGTCGCACTCTGTCACCCAGGCTGGAGTGCAGTGGAGCGATCATAGCTCACTGCAGCGTTGACTTCCTGGGTTCCAGAGATCCTCCTGCCTCAGCCTTCCGAGTAGCTGGGACTACAGGTTCATGCCACCATGCCCAGCTAGTTGTTGTTGTTGTTTTGGTACAGACGAGATCTCTGCTATGTTGCCCAAGCTAGTCTTGAATTCTTGGGCTCAAGCAGTCCTCCCTCTTTGGCCTCCCAAAGTGCTGGGAATATAGGCGTGAGCCACTGCGCCTGGCCTGGATGAAGTTTTTATTCATGCAGTACTCTGCATGAATAAAATTTAGTGAGTGCTCGCCATGCACCATATCCTATATGAGGGATCAAAAGACAGGCAAGATACAGCCCATGTCTTCAAAGAGCCCACAGGCCAGAGTGGGGAGAAATAGATATGCAGTACAGTGCAATAAACTGATAGGAATGTAATGAAAATAGACACGGTAGAGCGGGACCCCAAAGAGAGAGTGGCCATATGTTTGGGGCTGAGGACAGGTTCCCAGAGGTGGTGACAGTTGGGCTGAATCTTAAAAGATAAGTGGGTTTTCCAGCCGGGCACAGTGGTTCACACCTTTAATCCCAGCAGTTTAGGAGGCCGAGGCAGGCGGATCACAAAGTCAGGAGATCGAGACCAACCTGGCCAACATGGTGAAACCCCATCTCTACTAAAACACACACACAAAATTAGCTGGGCATGGTGGTGTGTGCCTGTAGTCCCAGCTACTTGGGAGGCTGAGGCAGGGGAATCTATTGAACCCGGGAGGCAGAGGTTGCAGTGAGCTGAGATCATGCCACTGTACTCCAGCCTGGCGACAGAGCGAGACTCCGTTTCAAAAAAAAAAGATCTAAGTGGGTTTTCCCAAGGTGAGTCAAGGCATTTCCCACAGAAGCAGAATGAGCAAAACTTGAGAGCCACAGACCAGCACGGTGGGTAATTCAGTGTCTGCATCATCAGTGGCACGTGCCTACAGCCTTGTTGAAATCGTGTCTGGAGAAGCACGTGATCCAGACTCTCCCTGATTTACAAGGCTCTTCATCATTGGGTCTCTACTTAACTCTCTGATTTCATCTCTTGTCTTATCTATAATTTAGTCTGATATCATGTATTAATTATATACACTGCACACTGATACACAGCATTTATTTGAAAGACAAACCTCTTGGATGTGACTGGAGACAAGACCAGCAGCTCGAGACACATTCAATCCAAGGTATAAAATGGGGGAAAATCAGCTCCATCATGGTCTGAATTGAGGATGAGGCAGAAGAGCAGAGAATAGCAGAATGCTGCCCAGGTGGCAGCAACTTCACTCTTTTCCTGTGGACTTGTGGGGTCTCCCCACTTCCACTGCGTTGGGACATGTCGTGTGCCGTCTCTTTATCCTCTGGCATCAGCAGAGAATAGTCATGGGCAGATGGAGCCGTGGATTAGTTCTTCTTTCCAGTCTTCCTTTAATTTATCTGCATAAAATTGGGGAGATTGCATTTGATCTTCTATACTGGGGCCAGGGAACAGGGTGGATCTAGACCATGCAGCTTTTCCCCACTGTCACCAGTTTGTGAGCAGGGATTGGCTGCCATTGTCCTCTCCAGCCTCTGTGTTCCTGGGACACTGCTGACTGGAGGCTGCTGCTCTTCTAAGGGGGGCCGACACAGAAGGCGTGACCCAGAGCACATGGCACCTTCCCTCTCCTCCTGCACCAGTCCAGTCTCCTTGCCCTCTGTGTTGTCATCACACTGAAGCAAACCATTCAACTCACCAGCCTCTCTCTGGACTCCAGTCTCATTGATTCCTCTCCCTGAAACTCTTCCTCAGTCTCCTTTTAGCCCCTCACATCCTCAGCCAAGGCCTTTCCTGACTGACCCCTCAGCTAGGCTAAATCCCCATCCTGTGCTACCATGATAGCCTATGGCAGATGCTATTTTCTGCAGGTGGCCACAGCCCTATCTCCCATCCCACACGCTCCTCTTGTAACATGACCTTGTCACTTCTTCCACTGCATGGTCAGGGGTATGTCTCTTTTCCTTGAGCCTATGCACATCTTTGTGATTGCCCTGACCAATAAATGAAGTAGGTCAGAGGCGACGCTATGAGGTTGCCAGGCTGCACTATAAAAATGCCATGCCCTTCTGCTGTGTTGTGGAATGCTTGCCCCTAGAAGTAAGCTGCCGGACTGTGATGAAGCCCAAACCAGCCCAGATGGGGAGAATGCAAGGAGGGGCCATGTGGACAGGTTCCAGCCCACAGGTCAGTCGAAGTCCTGGCTGTCAGCCAGTACCACCTCCTGGTTTTGTGAATGAAGATGCCTCTAAATGATTCCAATCCCCTTCCATCGATCACACTCAGTTTCCACGTCTTCCTAGCTGAGGCCCCACATGTCGTGGACCAGACAAGCCAGGCCTGTTGGAATCACAGAATCCCTGATAATGACTGTTTTATGCCACTTTGGATGGGTTTCTTGTGCAATTAGTAACTGAAACAGACTTTACTTCTTTATACTCATTAAGGAATGAGACTGGTTTGTTTTTGTTTTTGTCTTGTCTTTTTTTTTGAGTCAGAGTTTTGCTCTTCTTCCCCAGGCTGGAGTGCCATGTCATGATCTCGGCTCACCACAACTTCTGCCTCCCGGGTTCAAGCGATTCTCCTGCCTTAGCCTCTCGAGTAGCTGGGATTACAGGCATGCGCCACCACGCCCGGCTAATTTTGTATTTTTAGTAGAGATGGGGTTTCTTCATGTTGGTTAGGCTGGTCTCGAACTCCCGACCTCAGGTGATCTGCCTGCCTCAGCCTCCCAAAGTGCTGGGATTATAGGCGTGAGTCACCACGCCTGGCCTCTGTCTTTTTTTTTTTTAAACTTTTTGTAGAGATAGGGTCTCGCTGTATTGCTGAGGATGGTCTTGTACTCCTGGCCTCAAGCGATTCTCCCACCTCAGCTTCCCAAAGTGCTGGGAGCACAGGCGTGAGCCACCATGCCTGGCCTGACACTGTCTTTAGTGTTTATTAGTGTTTCCTGTGTTGCACAAAGTAGGTGGTGGTAGTAGGTGCACTGTCAATAGTGAGTTTATGAGTAGAAGGTGTGTGTTTCTCCTTTTCATGTGAGTGTCACACAGTTGGTGCCTATGTTACTGGAAGCACACACCTGTTTCTGCTTCCATAGTTGTCTCTGGCCTGCAGTTCTGTGCTTCCCAGCTTGATCCATTCCTCTCCAGGAATCTCCTCTCCCTCCCCACCCTGACCCACCTGTTGGTGAGAGATGCAACTCACTGTTTCTGCCACATTTTTTACTTACAGGTGGTACCTGTATTGTTCACTCCACCTCTGCAGGGAAGAGGGTGAAGAAATGAGAGGCTAGGGGTTCCAAACACAAACTTGACCAATTTTACAATTTTGTTAGCAACAAGCTTGAGAGAATCAATACAAACTTTAGGTAGCTTGGTACTTTGCCCTTCAGGACAGTTCTTCCCTGGCAATGTTAGATTGTTGGGGTTAACCATTACTGTGCCATTACAGATGAGCTTCGGCTGCCCTCTAGTGGCAGTAGCCCAAGGAACTCCCACCGTGTTACACCCTGCAGCAACCTGGATCTCAGGAACAAAGATCATTCTAGCATTGGGACCAGCTTTGCGTCATGAGTATGTCATCAGTGCCTACCATATTACCTGGCATCTATTTGGAACTAATAACTAACCAATATTGATTAACAAACGAGCCAACATGCACTGCTTTTTGTCTTTGAGATGAGTCTCACTCGCCTAGGCTGGAGTACAGTGGCACGATCTCGGCTCCTCCTCCGCCTCCCACCTCCCAGGTTCAAGCGATTCTTCTGCCTCATCCTCCCTAGTAGCTGGGATTACAGGTGTGCACCACTACACCCGGCTAAATTTTTTGTATTTTTAGTAGAGACGGTGTGCCCAGCCTTTTTGTTTGTTTTTTGAGACAGAGTCTCACTCTGTTGCCCAGGCTGGAGTGCAGTGGCATGATCCAGGCTCACTGCAACCTCCACCTCCTGAGTTCAAGAGATTCTCCTGTCTCAGCCTCCCAAGTAGCTGGGATTATAGGTGCCCACCACCATGCCAGGCTAATTTTTGTATTTTTAGTAGACTAATTTAGTACTTTTTGTATTTTTAGTCTTGAACTCCTGAGCTCAGGTGATCCACCCGCCTTGGCCTCCCAAAGTGCTGGGATTACAAGCGTGAGCCACCGTGCCTGGCCCTTTGCCCATTTTTTGATGGGGTTGTTTTTTACTTGTAAATTTGTTTAAGTTCCTTGTTCTCTCTGGATCTACAAGAATCTACAAGATTCTGGATCTGGCCAGGCATGGTGGCTCACACCTGTACTCCCAGCACTTTGGGAAGCCGAGGCGGGCAGATCACGAGGTCAGGAGATCAAGACCATCCTGGCTAACACAGTGAAACCCCATCTCTACTAAAAATACAAAAAATTAGCTGGCACGGTGGCAGGGGCCTGTAGTCCCAGCTACTCGGGAGGCTGAGGCAGGAGAATGGCGTGAACCCGGGAGGTGGAGCTTGCAGTGAGCCGAGATCATGCCCCTGCACTCCAGCCTGGGTGACAGAGCAAGACTCCGTCTCAAAAAAAAACAGAAAAAGATTCTGGATCTGACCTTTGTCAGATGGGTAGATTGCAAAAATTTTCTCCCATTCTGTAGGCTGCCAACTGTTCACTCTGATGCTAGTTTCTTTTGCCATACAGAAGCTCTTTAGTTGAATTAGATCCCATTTGTCAATTTTGGCTTTTGTTGCAATTGTTTTTGGTGTTTTAGTCATGAAGTCTTTGCCCATGCCTGTGTCCTGAATGGTATATTGCCTAGGTTTTCTTCTAGGATTTTTATGGTTTTGGATTTTATATTTAAGTCTTTAATCCATCGAGTTAATTTTTTATAAGGTGTAAGGAAGGTCCAGTTTCAGTTTTCTGCATATGGCTAGCCAGTCTTCCCAGCACCATTAAATAGAGAATCCTTTCCCTATTGCTTGTCTTTGTCAGGTTTGTCGAAGATCAGATGGTTGTAGATGTGTGGTGTTATTTCTGAGGTCTCTGTTCTGTTCCATTTGTCTATGTATCTGTTTTGGTACCAGCACCATGCTGTTTTAGTTACTGTAGCCTTGTAGTATAGTTTGAAGTCAGGTAGCATGATCCCTCCAGCTTTGTTCTTTTTGCTTAGTATTGTCTTAGCTATACAGGCTCGTTTTTGGTTCCATATGAAATTTAAAGTAGTTTTTCTAATTCTGCGAAGAAAGTCAGTGGTAGCTTGTTGGAAATAGCATTGACTCTGTAAATTACTTTGGGTACTATAGCCATTTTCACAATATTGATTCTTCCTATCCATGAGCATGGAATGTGTTTCCATTTGTTTGTGTACTCTCACTTCCTTGAGCAGTGGTTTGTAGTTCTCCTTGAAGAGCTTCTTCATGATTTATGAGAGTGTCTGAAAAGTCTTTTTCTGCTAAGTCCAATGTCTGGGCTTCCTAAAGGCCGATTTCCATCAATTTATTTTGTTACTTTGAATACGTTCCTTTGTCTTAGCATGATTTGTGCCTGTCATTGAAACATGGACATTTGAATATTGTAAGGTAGTAACTCTGGCATTTAGATGATTCTTCTCATTGCATTTGCTTGTGTTTGTGAGTGTGTGTGTTTTTAATCATACATACGTTTATGTAGTAGTACATACGTATAGTGACTTCCGAACTATTTTTGCAAAAATTTATCATTTCCATGTGTGGTCACTGAAGTCTCTGATTCTTTTAGCTTGTGTTCAGCTCACATTTTGATAGAGATTTCCTTGAATACTAGGAGCTAAAAATGGAAGAAAACACCTCTCCCAGTCTTTGAAGCTTGCCTTTGCACTACGGCTTTTCTTCAGCACTTAGCTAGGCCTGCACTGACCCTCGTGATCAGGCCAAGGTGAAAGCATAGGGTCTTTGTCAGGTGTTTCTGAGCAAGCATCCCACCCTGGGCAAAGCTCCTGTAACACCTGTAACACCTGAGTGCTTGTGACTGCCCTGCTTTCCCAAAGGAATTCTCTCCAGCGTTCCTTCTCAGATTTAGGAAGTCTCTATTAGTTTTCTAGGGCTACCATAATGAAATGCCACAGACCGTGTAGCTTCAACAGCTAGAAGTTATTTTCTCACAGTTCTAGAGGCCAGAAGTCAAAGATCAAGGTGCCAGCAGGGCTGACTTCCCCAGAGTCTTCTCTTGTTGGCTTCCAGATAGTTGCCTTCTTGCTGTGTCCTCATGTGACCTTTTCTCTGCATGTCCCTGGCATTTCTGCTTGTTTCTTTTGTGTGTGTGTGTGTGTGTGTTTTTTTTTTTTTGAGACGGAGTCTCACTCTGTCGCCCGGGCTGGAGTGCAGTGGCGCAATCTCGGCTCACTGCAACCTCACCTCCCAGGTTCAAGAGATTCTCCTGCCTCAGCCTCCCTAGTAGCTGGGATTACAGGCACCCGCCACCACGCCCTGCTAATTTTTGTATTTTTAATAGAGACGGGGTTTTGCCATGTTGGGCAAGCTGGTCTCAAACTCCTAACTTCAGGTGATCTGCCTGCCTCAGCCTCCCAAAGTACTCGGATTACAGGCGTGAGCCACCACACCCGGCCATCCCTGGCATTTCTTCCTGTTCTTTAAGGACACCAGTCATACTGGCTTAGGGTCCCACCCTTCTGACCTCATTTAACCTTAATTACCTCTTTAGAGGCCTTATCTCCAGGGAGGTCCTGTGGGTTAAGGGTTCAACATATGCATTTAGGGAACACAATCAAGTGTGTAACAGTAGAGTGTTGTAGCAATGCAAGAATGGCCACATTCAAAAAAAAAAAAGAAAAAGAACAGTGGAGGCCGGGCACAGTGGCTCACACCTGTAATCC
>NW_012113142.1:2402324-2405719 GCF_000951035.1 Colobus angolensis palliatus
GTCTGGTCTCAAACTCCTGACCTCAGGTGATCCACCCGCCTTGGCCTCCCAAAGTGCTGGGATTACAGGCATGAGCCACCACACCCAGCCTTTTTTTTTTTTTTTTTTAATGTTTCTCTTGGGTGATGGAAGCTTGGAGCTGTCTACTCTGCCCTTTTGCTGATATAACTCCTCAATTATATTTTAAAGAGATTTAAAGAAGAAGGAAAAACAGGCACATATCTTTACCCATATAGTTACCATTTTCAATGCCTGTCATTCCTTTGTGTGGATCCAGATTTCCATCTGGTATTTTTCTTCTGCCTGAAGGACATCCCTTAACATTTCTTATAGTCTTTGTTGGTGATGAATTCTTTCAGCTTTTTATTTGTTTGAGACAGTCTTGCTCTGTCACCCAGGCTGGAGTGCAGTGACACAATTATGACCCACTGGAACCTCGACCTCCCAGGCTCAAGCAAACCTCCCAGCTCAGCCTCCCGAGTAACTGAGACTCCAGGCATGTGCCACTATGCTAGGCTAATTTTTGTATTTTTTTTTTAGAGCCAGGGTCTCACCATGTTGCCCAGGCTGGTCTCGAACTCTGGGGCTCGAGCGATCTGCCCGCCTCAGCCTCTCAAAGTGTCTTCCAGCTTTTATGTGTCTGAAATATCTTTATTTCACTTTGTTAAAATATGTTTTCATCAGGTATAAAATTCTAGGTTTTCAGTTTTTTCCTTCAGCACTTTAAAGATCAAGTTGCACTACTGTCTTCTCACTTGCAGTATTTCTGACAAGAAATTTGCTATCATTCTTATCTTTGTTCCTATGTAAATAACATGTCCTTTTGTCCCAGCTGCCTTCAGGATTTGATCTACATCATTGGTTTTGTGCAATTTGATTGTATGACTTGTTACAGTTTTCTTTGTATTTCTTGTACTTGACGTTGAACCTCAGGTCTATGGGTTTATATTTTTCATTATGTTTGGAAAATTTTCACCATTATTTCTTCTAATATTTTTCCATGTCTCAACTT
This sequence comes from Colobus angolensis palliatus, assembly GCF_000951035.1. Classification (NCBI taxonomy): domain Eukaryota; kingdom Metazoa; phylum Chordata; class Mammalia; order Primates; family Cercopithecidae; genus Colobus; species Colobus angolensis. The sequence goes on from NW_012113142.1 coordinate 2,403,337, forward strand.
TGTAAACATAATGGATATAGTTAAAATTAATATTAATGTCTTTCTCTGCTTATTTTAATATGTGTCAGTTCGGGGTTAGTTTGGATCAAAGTAAGGATTAATTGGTTGCTCTTATTATGGGCTGTGTTTTCTTGCTTATTTATATGCCTAGTAATAGGATGTCAGGATGCCAGACTGGAAATTTTACCTTGTTGAGTAATGGTCTTTTTTTTTTTGAGTTGGAATCTCGCTCTGTCGCCCAGGCTGAAGTGCAGTGGCACGATCTTGGCTCACCACAAGCTCCACCTCCCGGGTTCACGCCATTCTCCTGCCTCAGCCTGCCAAGTAGCTGGGACTACAGGCGCCCGCCACTGCGCCCAGCTAATTTTTTGTATTTTTAGTAGAGATGGAGTTTCACTGCCTTAGCCAGGATGGTCTCAATCTCCAAACCTTATGATCCGCCTGCCTCAGCCTCCCAAAGTGCTGGGATTACAGGCTTGAGCCACCACGCCCAGCCAATTTTTAACGTATATACATTCTCTTGAGCTTTGTTTTGGGATGTATTTAAGATCACTGGAAAGTTGGATCCTTTCAGGTCTTGTTTTTATGATTCATAAGGTGGGTCCAGAGCAATGCTCAATCTAAGACTGATTCTTTCCCATTCCTGGGGTGCTTAAGTACTCCACGCACAGCCCTATAAATTGTGAGTTTTTCTAGTCTGACTTGTGGTGACCCCCAGCTCTACAAAAAAATAAAGAGGCTGGGCACAGTGGCTCATGTGTGTAATCCCAGCACTTTGAGAGGCCGAGGCGGGAAGATCACCTGAGGTCAGCAGTTTTGGCCACCATGGTGAAACCCAGTCTCTACTAAAAATACAAAAAAGTAGTTGGGTGTGGTGGTGGGTGCCTGTAATCCCAGCTACTCTGCTGAGGCTGAGGCAGGAGAATCGCTTGAACCTGGGAGGCAGAGGTTGCAGTGAGCCAAGATAGCGCCACTGCACTCCAACCTGGGCAACAAGAGTGACACACCATCTCAAAAAATAAAAATCAGTAAATAAATAAATAAATAAAAGACTACCTCATCCAGAAATGCCTTTACAGACACACTCATAAATAAATGTTTAACCAAGTATCTGTGCACACCATGGTCCCTTCAAGTTGACATATGAAATTACCCATCACTCCAGCCTTCAGCCATGGGTTTGTGTCATGCATAGATTCCTAGAACTCCTCTTTGCATAGTGCCCTCCTTTCTTTTTTCTGCCCCATTTCTCTGCCATTTCAGCTGTCTCAGCCTGATATCTCTCCTCAGCCCAATAGGATCTCCCTACTCTGCTCAGACTCCAGCTCTCTGCACTGCAGTTGGGAAATTATCCCCAGGCAGAGAAACCAGATGACTTTGGGGCTCATCCCACAAGTTTCCTTTCTCCTAGGGATCAGTCTTTTGCTTCCTGTTGTCCTCTGCCTGAAAGTAGTTGCCAAGTTGTACTGTTTTATGTATCCACAATAACATGAGTTAAACCAAAGTCTGGATCAGCAGACTACTAGATTTTTTTTAACGGCTTTATTAATCAATACATTTTGTCCATGTCTACAGTTGTTCATGGTGGGAGGACTAACCTATAGCTGGAAGGATTAATTTTCAGCTGCTTTATAGTATTTTATTATATGAATTATATCAGTTTGCCCATCCTTATATTGATAAACATTACCCATGAAGTGTGTTCAAATTGTCTGTGATACAAATAATGCTTCAGTGATTACCCAGAATGGGATTGCAGGTTTATAGGATACATACTTCTTCACCCTTATTTTTTACTAGATATTGCCAATTGCTTTCCAAATTGTACTGTTTCATATATCCACAAGGGCATGAGTTCTGTTTGATACACATCCATGCCAATACTTGATCTTGTTCAATTTTTCTAGTGTGTAAATGAGTGCAAAATCCATTACTTTAGTTTTTCCTAGATTACTAGTGTATACATATGCACATATATTTTATTAGGTATTTGTGTTTCCCATTCAATAGCTTTTTTATATCAATTGTCCTTTTTAAAAATTGGGTCATCTTTTTGTTATTGATTCTTTGGAGTTCTTTATAAATTCTACTTACTAATCATCCTTTGGTTATATGTATTAGAGTTGTTTTTCCCAGTCTTGACTTGTCTTTTAGATGCATATCTTGCCTTTTCCCATATAGAAGTGTTAACTTTTTTGGAGGGGACGGAGTCTCACTCAGTTGTCCAGGCTGGAGTGCAGTGGTGCAATCTCGGCTCACTGCAACCTCTGCCTTCTGGGTTCAAGCGATTCTCCAGCCTCAGCCTCCTGAGTAGTTGGTACTACAGGCACGTGGCACCACACCAGGCAATTTTTGTTTTTTTTTTTTATTTTTATTAGAGACG
>NW_012113142.1:2408605-2461837 GCF_000951035.1 Colobus angolensis palliatus
CCGGCTGCAGCTGCGCTGGCCTGGCTGGCCGTGGGGGCTACCGCGGCCTGGTGGGGACTGAGCCGCGAGCCCCGAGGTTCGCGCCCCTTATCCTCCTTCGTTAGGAAGGCGCGACATCGGCGAACACTGTTCGCTTCGCCTCCGGCCAAGTCGACAGCCAACGGAAACCTCCTAGAGCCGCGGACCCTGCTCGAAGGACCTGACCCTGCCGAACTGCTACTCATGGGCAGTTACCTGGGCAAGCCCGGGCCGCCGCAGCCCACCCCCGCTCCGGAGGGCCAGGACCTGCGGGATAGGCCTGGCCGCCGCCCACTCGCCCGCCTGGCGCCGCGCTCCCCGCCGCCGCATCGCGTTCACCACGTTTACCCCTCTCTCCCCACTCCTCTTCTCCGACCCTCCGGGAGGCCTTCCCCACGGTAAGATGCGCTGATTTTCCCAGAGCATCCTGTGGTTCGGCTAGCTTGAAATCGAGGACTTGACTTTTAAATCCGATTTGCTTTTTCATCTAGTCCAAAGGGGATTGTGTGTGGTTTTGCCCTCCTTAACACCTTGGTGTGTGCCAGCCGTCTCCTGGCCTTGTCTCACTCTTGGAATGAGATGTTATGTTGCCAAAACGATTCCCTTCTTTCCAGTTTTAAAAACTCCCCGAATTTTAGTGCAGTCTAGATTTAGTCTAGATTTAGATTTTTCCCTCTCAAATTGTTGAAATCCATTGTTGAGACAGCTGTTAAGCAGCTGTCACTCTCTGCCCTTAGATGGAATAGGGGAAAGTTGCCATAAAAACACCGTGTTCTGTGTTGCTTTGAAAGAGACTTAAGTTCTTTGGAAAATGTCTGAACTGGTGGATTTTTAGCCGTTTAAAATTTTGACATTCTTTTATGCTTTGGTTCCATGATTTGTCTCACATTCTCTGCAGGGATTGTGGGACTTTACCAAATCGGTTTGTAATAACACCTCGAAGACGCTATCCGATCCATCAGGCCCAATATTCCTGTCTGGGGGTACTTCCCACAGTGTGCTGGAATGGTTATCACAAGAAGGCTGTGCTGTCCCCTCGCAACTCCAGGATGGTGTGTAGCCCAGTTACTGTGAGGATCGCCCCTCCCGACAGAAGATTTTCGCGTTCTGCGATGTGAGTATTATCGTTGGAAGAATACTCTCCCTTTTCGTGTCCACTTTATTCTTTTCCAGTTGTTCCTATGACAACATGACTACAACGCAAAAAAGAAAAGACAAAGCTGCTTATTTGAATGAGAAATACCAAATTCTAGTAATTGTGTTTTTCATTTTTTGCCCTTGACGAAAAAGTAGCTTTACTTGCTAAGGGGAACTGCTGTGAGTGTATAAATTATACTTTGGTCTGTTGGTTAGCTTCTGATTTCCCGTTTCTGAAATCTCTGCTATATGGCGTGGGAATTAAAATATCTTACGGCTAGAATCTTGTCTTTCATTATAGACCAGAGCAGATAATCAGCTCAACACTGTCCTCACCATCAAGTAATGCCCCAGACCCATGTGCAAAGGAGACTGTACTGAGTGCCCTCAAAGAGAAGAAGAAGAAAAGGACAGTGGAGGAAGAAGACCAAATATTCCTTGATGGCCAGGAAAATAAAAGAAGGTAACAGACGCAGGAGAGGAGTAAGCCGGTTTCCTGGTTAGACTCCTATGGGATGAGATGTAGACATTCCCATAAAGATACAGAGGCCACCTCCAGTTTGTGAGCCTTTGTAGGCCCCCTTCTTTGGCTTTCATGGAAGAACCGAATAACAAGCGTTTTACTGCTGTTCATTTCAAGGCACAGGTTAGATCGATGTTACAGTTTACCTTTTCCATGAGTGGTAGAGATAAGCTGACAGCTATTAGCCATGTTAGTTAGCCTCATGCTTTTGTAGAAATGTGTTAAAGTTTATTTTCAAGATAAAAGGCTTTAAGTCTTCCCATTGGAATTTTATGGTGTTCAGTTATTTGGGTAACCACCAGTTCCAGTGTCTTAATTGTGCTGAAGGAAATGCTTGTGAAAGAAAAATGAAAACTAGACTTTGGTAGATTTAACAGTAATGAGATTAAAATGAATTTCCTGGCGGGGCAAGGAGGCTCATGCCTGTAATCCCAGCACTTTGAGAGGCCAAGGCAGGTGGATCAGCTGAGGTCAGGAGTTCAAGACCAGCCTGGCCAACATGGTGAAACTCTATCTCTACTAAAAATACAAAAATTAGCGGGACGTGGTGGCAGGCGCCTGTAGTCCCAGCTACTCGGGAGGTTGAGACAGGAGAATTGCTTGAACCTGGGAGGCAGAGGTTGCAGTGAGCCGAGACTCCTGCTGCACTGCAGCCTGGGCGACAGAGTGAGACTCCAAAAAAAAAAGAAAAAAAAATTACTTTTGTGGTTTATAGAATAACCTAATGAAAATGGGATAGTTTTCTAAGTATAGAAAGAAAGGAAGTTGAAGTGGCTGAGCATTTATTGAGCACCCACTGTGTATGAGACCCTACTCCAAATGATATGGATAGAGCAGTAGACAAGACAAATCTCTGCTCTCATGGGACTCTTGAGGGAAACACCATTTTATAAGGCTGGGTGTGGTGGTATGCGCCTGTACTCCTGACTCTGTGAGAGGCCAAGATGGGAGGATCGCTGGAGCCCAGGAGCTTAAGACCAGTCTGGGCAACATAGTGAAACCTCGCCTCTACAAAAAATTAAGAAATTAGCCAGGTGTAGTGGTGCATACCTATAGTCCCAGCTACTCTGGAGGCTGAGGCAAGAGAATCGCTTGAACCCGGGAGGCAGAGGTTTGTCGCACTGAGCCAAGATTGTGCTATTGCACTCCAGCCTAGGCAACAAGAGCGAAACTCCGTCTGGGAAAAAAAAAAATTTACCTTTCAGAAACTTAGGGATTTTAAACAACCGTTTACTGGTCTAGCGTGGGCTCTGTGCTCCATAGAGATAGTATAAGGTCCCAGAAATGTGAGAATACACTTTAAAGGGACAAAAAGAAGTCATGTCATTTCATTGAGACTTTTTTGATTTGTCACAGGCGCCATGATAGCAGTGGCAGTGGACATTCAGCGTTTGAGCCCCTGGTGGCCAATGGAGTCCCCGCTTCTTTTGTGCCTAAGTAAGTACGAGTCCATCTGGATGAAATACCACTGTTTGGAAAAAAAGCATGATCAGAGCTGTTGCCCTATAGATTTTCCTGTTTGTTTTTTGCATTGTTTAATTAGTTCAGGTTCACATCTTTGAAATTAGGAACATTTTGAGTAACTTTCCACAATTAACTGCCTTCTGTCTAATTCTTTTTAATGTTCTTGCATTAAGATGGATGAAATATGTTGCGACTAAGAGGTTTTACAAATATATTTAATAACCAAGCACATAGAAGGATTGCAAAGTTTGTGCAGTGGATAAAACAGTATGAAATTAAATGTTAAATTTCTACATATCAGTTTAAAAACAAATTGGAGGAAGAATTGGATGGAAAGGAAAGTGGCTCAGAAGTGTGTGTGGAAAGACTTAGGATAACTTAGATGCCTCATCTGAGTCAGCAGTGTGATGTGGCCACCAGGAAAACTAATGTGCTCCTGGTCTGTGCTCTTAGAAGAAAGATTGGAATGAGGCAGGTAGATGGTATTCCTGCCTTCCGTAGTTCTGCTTACTGTCCGTGGAGCACTGTGGTCAGATCAGTGTACTGCACTGCAAGGGAGGATGTACACAAACGGAAATTCATTCCCAGTGAAGCAACGAAAATGTTAAGGAGATTTTCAACAGCCCACAGTGGGGTTGGTGGATGATGGGGTTTTGGAGGTATGGAAGTATTAGCCCAGAGCAGAAAAATCTCAGGGGGAATAAGGAAATAAGTGACAGAAGGATAATGGTCCCTAAAAACCAAAGGACTGTCCCTTGAAAGGAGCAAAATAACTTGCTCTGACTTCAAATAGGATCCGTGGGTGAAAGTTAGAGGAAATACATTATAAACCATGTGGTTCATGGTTGACGTGGGTCACTCTAGGAGAGAGTTGTCTATATTGTAACAGGTTGGATGTCTGTCCTACAGAAAAGATGCATAGGAGATTTCTCTTTCAGTTGGAGGTTTAGAAAAATGATGGGTTCCTCTTAACTCTGATTTTTTTTGACAGCTTTGTTGAGGTATAATTGACATACAATAAACTACTTGTTTAAAGCATGTGACATTTTGATACGCATTCACCTGTGGAACCATCCCACCACTAAGATAATGAACATCCATCACCTCCAAAAGTTCCCACATGCCTGTAATCCCTCACTTCAGTTCCATCCCTGTCCCCAGGCATCCACTGATCTGCCTTCTGTCACTGTAGATAGGTATGCATTTTACAGAATATTCTGTACATGGAATCATACATTTAAGTTTTACATATTTGGCTTTTCTTACTGACTTTGTCAGATAGATTTGGCCAGATTGTTAGCAGTAAAAATTAAAAGCATTATTCTCTTCCCTTCATGTTTATTAAGAAAGATGTTATGACCGTGGATGAAACCATAGAAGAATGTTGCCTTCAATAAAGCATCTGTCTTCTTCCCTTTTATCAGGCCTGGGTCTCTGAAGAGAGGCCTCAATTCTCAGAGCTCAGATGACCACTTGAATAAGAGATCCCGAAGCTCTTCCATGAGCTCCTTGACAAGCGCTTACACAAGTGGCATCCCTAGCTCCAGCCGCAATGCCATTACCAGTTCCTACAGCTCCACTCGAGGCATCTCACAGGTACAAGTACAGCTCTTGTAATGTGGGGGACATGAATTCCCAGCATTCCCAATGTGGTAGCTTAGCCCTGTCATCCCAGCACTTTGGAAGGCCGAAGCAGGAGGATTACTTGAGCCCAGGAGTTCAAAACCAGCCTGGGCAATATAGTGAGACCTTGTCTGTACAAAATAATTTTTAAAGAAATTTTTTTAATAAAATAATTGATGAGCAAAGGTTTGCTAATCACCTTCTATCTGTCAGACATTAGAATTGTCTCTAAGCTAATAGAAAATACAGATAAAGGCCGGGCGTGGTGGCTCACGCCTGTAATCCCAGCACTTTGGGAGGCCGAGGCAGGCGGATTACGAGGTCAGGAGATCGAGATCATCCTGGCTAACACAGTGAAACCCTGTCTCTACTAAAAGTACAAAAAATTAGCCGGGCGCAGTGGTGGGCGCCTGTAGTCCCAGCTACTCGGGAGGCTGAGGCAGTAGAATGGCGTGAACCTGGGAGGCGGAGTTTGCAGTGAGCCGAGATCACGCCACTGGACTCCAGCCTGGGTAACAAAGCGAGACTCCATCTCAAAAAAAAAAAAAAAAAGAAAATACAGATCATTGAGTGATCAATATGGGCCAGCAGAATGGAGTAGAAAGCCGGGAATGTAAAGCAGTGCACGTGTGCGAGCTGATTCAAGACAGAGCTGTGATGCAGATAAATGGACAGAAGGTGATTGGAGAGGTACACTGAGTCCATTTTGTATTGGGTCATAAAAGAGATTTATCCTGTAGGCATTTAGAATTGAGTGCAGGGTTTTTAAACAAGTGGTCATGATTTTTTGGAAAAGGGATTATCGCACAGTATAGGGAACAGAGCAGGCTTTGCTGCTGCACAGACTTAGGTTCTAATCTTAGCTCTGAGGCTGGGTGGGGTGGCTCGTGCCTGTAATCCCATAACTTTGGGAGATCAAGGTGGGAGAACCTCTTGAGCCCAGGAGTTCAAGACTAGCCTGTGCAACAGAGGAAGACTGTGTCTCAAAGAAAAGGAAAAAAAAATGCTTGGCTCTGACATCTAGTAGTTACAAGGTCTGGGGCACACAAATCACATAATATCTCTTTTTCTTATCTCTGAAGTGCTGTTGCAATGATTGAAGGTAATATTTAAAAAGCACCTATTACAGTGACTGTTGATAAGTGGGTACCCAGTATGCAGCAGCCAGACAAAAAGATGTAAAGCATGTACGGAGAAATGTTTTTGAGAGGAGGAAAATTTTGAGACGAGTTCATCAACCCAGAAGGCTCTGACAGTCATATAAATGAACATTAATAACCGTAATATCATTATCCCTCTTAAATTATTAGCCTTGATGTTATGTACCTGCCTCCGCCTCCCCAAGTGCTGAGATTACAGGTGTGAGCCACCACACCTGGCCCATGCAATTTCCAAATAACGGTATCAGTGTCATTATTAACACTGTCTTTATTAAGACTGCTGTAGTCAGTTTAAGAATTGTTTGTGATTCTAGTTATTATTTTGGATATGCAAACTTTTTCAGCTTTGGCCTGTGGAAGCCAAACTGGCTCCTGTGTCCTTTGTTTTGACCCCGGCCGTCTTCGACAGATAGCTTCATTGCTTTCTGCCCACCTTCCCAGAGTCCTTTTTTAGCCTATACTGAAGTTGGCTGTTTCTTCAAAAAGTTTTGGTTTCTTCCATTTAGAATTGTAGAGACTATAGTCTTAAGTTTTAGGAGAGAGAAGATAGATCTTCTAGAAAGAGGAATGTAAATAATTAACTCTTAATATTCCAAATTCAAATTTATGATGGCAGGATTTTCTATGTAATTGATTTTGTATTTTTATGTATTACACTGAAAATGTTGGTTTATAGTTACTTTGATCCTAGTACACGCAATTTTTTTTTTTTTTTTTGAGACGGAGTCTTATTCTGTCGCCCAGGCTTGAGTGCAGTGGTGCAATCTTGGCTCACTGCAATCTCTGCTTCCTGAGTTCAAGCGATTCTCCTACCTCCGCCTCCCAAGTAGCTGAGACTACAGGCACCGTCACCATGCCCAGATAATTTTTGTATTTTTAGTAGAGATGATATTTCACCATGTTGGCCAGGCTGGTCTCGAACTTGTGACCTCAGGTGATCCACCTGCCTCCACCTCCCAAAGTGCTGAGATTACAGGTGTGAGCCACCACGCCTGGCCCATGCAATTTCCAAATAATGGTATCAGTGTCATTATTAACACTGTCTTTATTAAGACTGCTGTAGTCAGTTTAAGAATTGTTTGTGATTCATTTCGTCATTATATCCCTCTGAATCCTAGGGACATGGAATCAATATATCGTGTTTTAAAGTAATGTTAATTGTCCTTTGGTACACCAGCTTTATATACAGTGAGGTTCATTTGTTCAGTATGTTTGAAAGTTACAGGGATTTCTATGTTTTCCTTCTTGAAATAGTTCTGTTTTAAATTATGTAAAATACTTAAGTTGTTTCATAAAAACAAACAAGATACACTCAAAAATTCAATTTCCGTCCCTTTCTACTCTGCATTTTTCCTTCCTCTCCATTTTTATTATTTTTTCATTATCCTTCATTGTTCTTTTTTAAACGATACACATATCAGTGTATCTGAAAACCGCCACTTTCTAACATTTAAGGTAGTAGACAGTATATACATACTTGAGCCTTGCTTTTTCACATAATGTACAGTTGAGGTCATTCCATAGCAGTACACAGAAACTCATCTTTTGTCTTACAACTAGATAGGCACTCTAGTCCTTTGTTGACAAAGGTTGGGTTGTTTCGGTCTTCTGCTATCACAAATAATGCTGCAAAGAATACATTTGTTCATATGTCATTTCACCCTTAGCAATTTTGCCTCTGGAAAACTCCTAGAAGTCAGATTCCCAAGTTTAAGGTTAAATGCGCGTGTAATTTTGCTGGATATTGTTAAATCCTCCTACAGAGCGTGTACCACTCAGCATTCCCCTCAGTGTTGTATGAGAAGGGACTGTTTCTCCATGGCCTCACCAGCAGATTTGGTTATTGTAGCTCTGGGCTTTTACCAATTTGACAGGTAAAAAATAGTATCTAGGACTTCACGCCTGTAATCCCAGCACTTTGAGAGGCCGAGGAAGGCAGATCACCTGAGGTCAGGAGTTCGAGACCATCCTGGCCAACATGGTGAAATCCTGTCTCTACTAAAAATATAAAAATTAGCTGGGCATGGTGGCACATGCCTGGAATCCCAGCTACTCAGAAGGCTGAGGAAGGAGAATATCGGGAACCTGTGAGGCAGAGGTTGCAGAGATAGCAGCACTGCACTCCAGCCTGGGCGACAGAGTAAGACTCTGTCTCAAAAAAATAAAAGGTAGCTAGCCAAGCGCGGTGGCTCACACCTATAATCCCAGCACTTTGGGAGGCCGAGGCAGGTGGATCACCTGAAATCAGGAGTTTGAGACCAGCCTGGCCAACATGGCAATACCCCATCGCTACTAAAAATACAAAAAATTTAGCCAGGCATGGTGGTGTGTGCTGTAATCCCAGCTACTTGGGAGGCTGAGGCAGGAGAACTGCTTGACCCCGGAAGGTGGAGGTCAAGTGAGCCAAGCTCGCACCACTGCCCTCCAGCCTGGACGACAGAGTGAGACTCCATCTCAAAAAAAAAGTATCTAATTTTTGTCCCTTATGAGTAGTTTGATCATCTGTTCGTGTGTTGAATGATTATTTTCAGTTCTGTTTCCATGAATCTTAGTTCATATCCTTTACCCATTTTTCTGAAGGGCTAACAGTCAAATCTCACATTCGAGAGTTTTTCCTATAGTAGAGAAACCTATTCCAAATGAAGCAAGTTTTGAACGTAAAGTAGAAACCATAGAAGTGCAGTGTTAGAAGAAACAGGCTCCTCACACATTGCTGGTGGGAGGGTCAGTTGGTACAGCTCTCTAGAGGGCTGTGTGGCAGGAATTGTCCAGATTAGAGATACACGCACCCTTTGATCAAGCAGCTTTACCTTAGGAATTTATCCTACCCACATACTGGGAAATGGATATAAGGATTTAATGTAACATTGTTTTAATAACAGCAGCTTGGAAACAATGTACATATTTTTTTTCAGGGAGCTGGTTGAATAACTTACAGTGTTTCTATAAGTTGAAATATACTATGTAACTATGAAAAAGAATAAGGCAACTAACTGAATAAGTACTCATGAGAATGATCTCAAAAAGAAATTACATAAAAACAAGGCTCAGAACTGTATAGTATCCTCTATTATTTGGGCTTTTAAAAATCTTTTAATATGCATAAGATAATTCTTACAGGATATATTAGAAACTGGTAATCGTTATTGAGATAAAAAGGAAATTTACTTTTTACTGTACTTTTTTTTTTTTTTGAGACGGAGTCTCACACTGTCGCCCAGGCTGGAGTGCAGTGGTGTGATCTCAGCTCACTGTAACCTCCACCTCCTGGGTTCAAGCAATTCCCCTGCCTCAGTCTCCCAAGTAGTTGAGATTACAGGCTCCCGCCACCATGCCCAGCTAATTTTTTATATTTTTAGTAGAGACAGGGTTTCACCGTGTTGGCCATTGCTGGTCTCGAACTCCTGACCTCGTGATTCCGCCTGCCTTGGCCTCCCAAAGTGCAGGGATTACAGGTGTGAGCCACTGTGCCTGGCCTACTGTACATTCTTATTGTTGGAATCTGTAATGTGCAAGTATTACCCTTCCTGGTTTTGGCTTTTTTAAGTAAAAAAATAAAATTCCTCTCCCAGCAGTCTGAGTCTCCATCCAGTAGGTACCCATTGTTAACATTCTTACTGTGTGCAAACACAGATAATACCCAGAATTTTTTGACTGTTCTACATAACAGAGTCAAAGCATATTTGCTTTTTAAAAAGCATCTTCGTTTCTCTTTTGTCCATTACATCTTGCATAGCATTTTGTGTCGTGTAATTTGCCTCACTCTTTAGATGGCCTTTTTTACTAGAGTATAATATACAGAAAAACACAAATTGTAACCACCACCCAGGTCAAGTAATAAAACATTTTCATCACCCAGAAACCTCCCTCCTGCCCACTCCCCATCACTGCTCCTTCTTTCCTTCCTATTAGCACCTTTTATAGTGTACCCTGTTTTTGAATTTTATATGAATGCAAATAAAGCGTGCATTCTTTGGTGTTTGACTTAACATTTTGCTTGTGAGATTTGTCCATATTCTTGCACATAGTGGTGGGTAATTCATTGTCATTGATGTATATACTGTTCCACACTATGCATATAACCACAGTTAATTTATCCATTCTGCCATTGGACATTGGGGTTTCCAGTTTGGGGTTATTATACATAGTACTGCTTTAGACAATTGTCTAAGTCTTTTAGTACAATAAAGTATGTGTACATTCCGTTTTAGTAGATATTGCTAACCATTTTTTTTGTGTGTTTTTTTGTTTGTTTGTTTCTTTTTAGATGGAGTCTTGCTCTGTCACCCAGGTTGGAGTACAGTGGTGCAATCTCGGCTCACTGCAACCTCCACCTTCTGGGTTCAAGCAATTCTCCTGCCTCAGCTTCCCTAGAAGCTGGGACTACAGGCGCATGCCACCATACCCAGCAAATTTTTGTATTTTTAGTAGAGACAAGGTTTCACCATATTGGTCAGTCTGGTCTCGAACTCCTAACCTCAGATGATCCACCTGCCTCAGCCTCCCAAAGTGCTGAAATTACAGGCATGAGCCACCATGCCCAGCCATTTCTTTCTTTCTTTCTTTTTTTTTTTGAGTTTCATTCTGTCACCCAGGCTGGAGTGCAGTGGCACCATATTGGCACTCACTGCAACATCTGCCTCCTGGGTTCAAGTCATTCTCATGCCTCAGCCTCCCAAGTAACTGAGATTACAGGTGTGTGCCACCATGCCCAGCTACATTTTTAAATTTTTAATAGAGATAGGGTTTTATCATGTTGGTCAGGCTGGTCTCAAACTCCTGGCCTTAAGTGATCTGCCTGCCTTAGCCTCCCGAAATGCTGGGATTACAGCCATGAGCCACTGTGCCCAGCCTCTAAGCAATGTATTAAAAAGAGTGTTTCGGTTTATTTTTATTTTATTTTTATTTTTTTTTGAGGCAGAGTTTCATTCTTGTTGCCCAGGCTGGAGTGCAATGGCACAGTTTCAGCTCATGGCAACCTCCACCTCCTGGGTTCAAGTGATTCTCCTGCCTTCAGCCTCCCGAGTAGCTGGGATTATAGGCATGCGCCACCACACCCAGCTAACTTTGTATTTTTAGTGGAGATGGGGTTTCTCCATGTTGGTCAGTCTGTTCTCAAGCTCCCAGCCTCAGGTGATCCACCCGCCTTGGCCTCCCAAAGTGCTGGGATTACAGGCATGAGCCACCACGCCCAGCCTGGTTTATATTCTTACCAGCAGTATATGAGATTTTTGTTTTATGTTTTTCCATATCCTCATCAATACTTGGTATTGCCAGTCTGTTTAGCCATTCTGGTAAGTGTGAAGTAATATTTCATTGTGGTTTTAATTGCATTTCCCTGATTGCTAATATAGAAGTACCAACTGTTTATTGGCTATTTTTATAGCCTCTTTTGTGAGATGCCTGTTCAGATTGCTTGGCTCTTTTCTGTTAAGGTGTCTTTTAGAGATTTGAATACACTCTTTATATATTCTAGATACAAGCTCTCTGTCATGTATGCGTTGCAACAAAAAAGTGTCCTGCTCTTGCCATTCTGCTTCCTTGTGGTTAGCATATTTTGTGTAGTATTCAGGAAATCTTTGCCTACCTAACCTAAGGTCATGATAATTTTCTTCTATGCTCTCTTCTAAAAGCTTTATTATTTTATTATTACTTTTATATGTAAATCCATAATACACCTGAACTTGATTTTTGTGTATGGTGTGAGGTTGGGATCAAAATTAGGGTTTTTGTTTGTTTGTTTGTTTTGTTTTGTTTTTTAAACTGTAGAAATACCCATTTCTCTCAGCAACATTTATTGAAAGGACCATCCTTATTTCTCTGCAGCACTGTCTTTGTCTAATTTAAGTGTCCGTATATATGTGGGTCCATTTCTAGACTCTTGTTTTGTTCCATTGGTCTATTTTTTTACCTACCCTTGTGCCAGTCTTCGTTTTACCCCTACCCTTATATTTTGAGTCTTGATAGAGTCAGTCATCCCACTTTCTCATTTCTCTTCAGGACTGTCTTGTATCTTGGCCTTTTGCATTTTCATACAATTTTTAGATCAACTTGTCAATTTTCACACACACACACAAAAGAGTTCTGAGATACTGATTGGGATTGCCTTTCATCTACTTATTACTTTGGATGGAATTAACATTGTTGTAATATTGACCTTGTTTACTTCTAATCTATGAACATGAATGTTGTTCTTGCTCTGTGGCCCAGGCTGGAGTGCAGTGGCATGATCATAGCTCACTACTGCCTCGAGCTCCCAGGCTCAAGCCATTCTCCTGCCTCAGCCTCTTGAGTAGCTGGGAGCACAGGCATGCATCACCACACCTAGCTAATTTTTAAAAACTTATAGTGGAGACACGGTCTCACTATGTTGCCTGGGCTGGTCTCAAACCCTGAGCTCAAGCAATCTTCCCACCTTCACCTCCCTGAGTGCTGGGATTGTAGGCCATGTCCCACCTCCTTCATTTATTTACATCATCTCTAATTCTCTGTAGAGGTTTTACTTCTCTTTTATTAGATTTATTTCTAGGTATCTGGTTTTTGTTTTGTTTTGTTTTTTGAGATGGAGTCTCACTCTGTCTCCCAGGCTGGAGTGCAGTGGCACAATCTCGGCTCACTGCAGCCTCCACCTCCCAGGTTCAAGTTATTCTCCTGCCTCAGCCTGCCAAGTAGCTGAGATTATACGCACGCACCACCACACCTGGCTAATTTTTGTAGTTTTAGTAGAGACAGGGTTTCACCTTGTTGGCCAGGCCGGTCTCAAACTTCTGACCTCAAGTGATCCACCTGCCTTTGCCTCCCAGAGTGTTGGAATTACAGGGGTGAGCCACGGTGCCTGGCCCTAGGTATGTGGTTTTGATGCTGTTATAAATAGTGCCTTCAAAATGTGATTGTGCTGATGTGTAGAAATACAACTGATTTTGTATTCAGAAAGTTTGCTAAATCTCTGTGTTCTTTAGGATTTTAGTATATACACTTATGTGTATGATAATGAGTTTTTCTCTTCCTCTGCAATCTTACTCTGTTTATGTCTTATTGCACTTGGCTAGGACTTTAAGTTGAATAGACATGATAATAAACATCCTTGTCTTGTTATATCTGAAATGAGTGTGTATGTACAGTCGATGAAGTAGAGGAGTAATACTTTTTTCCCCAATTGTTAAACTAGTTGTCCAGTCGTCTTCCAATCCTAGCTAATCATTACAGTCTCCTTTGGCATTTCTTTTTTTTTTTTTTTTTCCTTGGTAGAGATGAGACCTCACTATGTTACCTAGACTGGTCTCAAAACTCTTGGGCTCAAGTGATCCTCTCACCTTGGCCTCCCAAAGTGTTGGGATTATAGGTGTGCACCACCATACCTGGCTAATTTTTGTATTTCTAGTAGAGATAAGGTTACACCATGTTGCCATGCTGGTCTCAAACTCCTGACCTCAGGTGATCCTCCTGCCTCAGCCTCCCGAAGTGCTGGGATTACAGGTGTGAGTCACCTCATCTGGCCCCTTTGGCATTTCTGAAAACCTTTGCATGCTCAGTGATGTGTATCCCTCAGTGTCTGGAGCACATTGTGAAGAAAAATGCAAGGCTTATGTTTTTGTTTGTTTTAATGTTATTGCTTTAACTACAGATAGGGTCTTGCTATGTTGCCCAGGCTGGTCTGAAACTCCTGGGCTCAAGCAGTTCTCCTGCCTCAGTCTCCCAGAGTACTAGGATTACAGGCGTGAGCCACTGCACTTGGCCATCTGTGTGCTTTTAAAGTTCCACGGTGGCTAGGCGTGGTGGCTTACACCTGTAATCCCAGCACGTTGGGAGGCCAAGGCGGGCAGATCATGAGGTCAAGAGATCAAGACCATGCTGGCCAACATGGTGAAACCCCATCTCTACTGAAAATACAAAAATTAGGGGGATGTGATGGCATGCTCCTGTAGTCCTAGCTATTCAGGAGGCTGAGGCAGGATAATCACTTGAACAAGGGGGCAGAGGTTACAGTGAGCTGAGATCGTGCCACTGCACTCCAGCCTGGCGACAGAGCAAGACTCCATCTCAAAAAAAAAAAAAAAAAGTTCCACAGGTGACTGATGAGCAGTCGTGTGAGAACCAGCAAGCTAGTGTCAGGGATCTGAAGTGATTGAAAATGCCGCTTATGTATTCAATCTTTGGATCACTTTGGTGAATTTTTGTATTCTGCTCTTTTATATGCCTGTAATCCCATGTTTTTTAAACCATGTGCTCTAGCCTTTCTTGCTGTTTGAGCATAACTTCAACTGTTATTGTGGTGAGCAGTTTTCTCAAGCTCCTCCCAGGCCCGGCTTTCTGATGGTAGCCTCACCAAACTGTTCCGCTGCTTACCACTTGTCTGAAGCTTCCTCTTTTCGCTTTTGAACTCTTATTAAGCATTGTTGGCTTCCTGTTTGTACTTATGTGATGTAGCTGGTACTGGGAGCACAGCCATGCATCACCACACCTAGCTAATTTTTAAAAACTTATAGTGGAGACACGGTCTCACTATGTTGCCTGGGCTGGTTTCAGACTCCTGAGAAATCACTAGCAGCTTTTCAAGCAGGAAAGACGGTCTGAGGTGACAGTTTAGTGGCTTTGTAATTAGGCTCAGCACTTAGGAGACTATTTGCAATGTCCGCTCTATGCCAGCTACTTTGCTGCTGGTCTGTGGAGGAAGCAGAGATGAAAACACCATCTTTGCTGTCAAGAAGTCGACTGGTAGAAGATGTATAGGTAATCATCACATGATGATAAATGCTAGTTGTTGCAAAAGTCATAAATGCTATGACGGCATATTTTTAAAATGAAGTTAGTAAATTAAAATTGAAAATTTAATGAAAGCAAGACTAAATTAGTTTACTGAGTTGTCTTTAATTTACTTCTGTCCTTTCCATAGAGAGTCTAGCGTAGGTTTGAATGTGTCCTGACGCTTCATTACTGAGTCTAACGTTCCACTTAATATATGCAAAAAGTGCGTCCATCCTTTCTACCTTTATTCACATTCCATTACTTTTATAGACTTCTTTTTTTTGCTTTCATGATTAATACTGGCAGTTGACTTTCTTTTCAGGGCTCTTTCTTCACAAACAAATTTTTTTCTTTTTTTCTTTTTGAGACAGGGTCTCGCTCTGTCACCCAGGCTGCAGTGCAGTGGGGCAATCTCAGCTCACTGCAGCCTCCTGAGTAGTTGGGACCACAGATGCAAACCACCACACCCAACTGATTTTTCAATTTTTTGTAGAGACAAGCGTCTCACTATGTTACCCAGGCTGGTCTCAAACTCCTGGACTCAAGCAATCCACCTTGGCCTCCCAATGTGCTGGGATTACAGGCATGACTAACCATTTAACCACAAAAAATATTTTTTTAGTTACTTAAAAAGAGACTTTGTCATGTTGAAGGTCAGATGCTAAGTTATCAGCAGGCTCAGTCATGTCCCTCTTGATTTTTAGCTCTGGAAGAGAAGTGGCCCCAGTTCATCACCCTTCTCTAGCCCAGCCTCATCCCGCTCCCAGACACCAGAGAGGCCAGCAAAGAAAATAAGGTACTCGGCATTCTCCTGCAGTTTTCATTTGCTGCGTGGACAGATGGGGGTAAGGAAAGGTGGGAAATGAACCTGGCTCTTAGGCTTTATGCGGCTGTGACTTGGAGAATCAAGAGGGACACCGCAGCACCCACCCGAACCGCTGTCATCCCTACAGTCTTGGATACTGACTCCAGTGGCCTCTGGCTGTCGCCTCCCACTCCAGCATGAGGGATTAGGTGCAAGCACAGAGGCCATGCAGAGTGGAGAGCAGAGTCAAGTCAGTGGGCAGTTGCCTTCAGGTTCTTGGCTCTAGCTGACCCCCTGGGTGCTGGCAGTTGGCTGGAACGCCACTCCCTCAGGGATCACATGTGTGTCTAGAACCCCCAGGAACTTGGTAGGTTGTAAGTAAGGTTTGAAGATTATTGTTTTGTGCTTGTTTTAAGACAAAAGCTGTCTCCATGGCCTCTGTGAATAGCCTCCCTTTATTCTGTTGGAATTTCCTTTTGACTTTTTTTATCCTGGCATGCTGAGATCTTAAATTATGGTTGTTTTAGACATTGGCCACTTGGTAGTTAGGAGGGTGTGAGAAATTATTTAATACTTCGGCCAAGAAGTCTTTCTAGACTAAACTGTTCCTTTTCTGCCCACAGAGAAGAGGAGCTATGTCATCATTCCAGTTCCTCAACTCCATTGGCGGCGGACAAGGAGTCCCAGGGAGAAAAGGGTAGGTTGCTGAGCCAGGAGGAGGGGCTGCTGCTGCTGGTGGTGGAGGTGTTTGTGGAGGATATAGAGATTAATACCTATTGGGAAAATGTCTCGAGCATTACTATGTCTAAGGCATGCTAGATACAAGGAGAGATTTCTTCTCCTTCAGAAGTTTATAGTCTGATGAGAGAGAAAGGTTGCAGATGGGTATTAACGACTGGATGGAGGTAAGCTCAGTTTGAGTCACCTGTGGGTAATCTCGGTAATGACGGCGCAGTAAGCGGTTTGTGTGCACGCCTTAATCTTGCAAACACCAGCCAAGCAACCAAACCAAAGAAGATCGAATCTTTTCAGAGATACCCAGTGAAAACTCAGTGTTAAATACGAAGTGGGTAGACAAAACCATCCATTTCTGGAAGACGGAAGAAAGCAAACGAGTCTTGATTTCTTTCTTTAGTTGCAGATACAACCCCAAGGAAGAAACAAAACTCGAATTCTCAGTCTACACCTGGCAGCTCTGGGCAGCGTAAGCGCAAAATTCAGCTGCTGCCTTCTCGGCGTGGGGAACAGCTGACCTTGGTATGGTCTTGTCCATCTACTACTCCTTCCCTCCCGGCTTAGCTCTCCTAAGTCTTAGGAACACTAAGGACAAGTTTCTTCTAGTTTTTTCTATTTTGTTTTTGTTTTTTGAAACAGCATCACTCTGTCACCCAGGCTGGAGTGCAGTGGCTCTATTTTGGCTGTTACCTCTGCCTCCTGGGTTCAAGCAGTTCTCCTGCCTCAGCCTCCCAAGTAGCTGGGATTACAGACGCACGCTACCACGCCTGGCTGATTTTTTGTATTTTTTAGTAGAGATGGGGTTTCACCATGTTGGCCAGGTCGACCTCAAACTCCTGACCTCAAGTGATCCAGCTGGCTCAGCCTCCCAAAGGGCTAAGAGTACAGATGTGAGCCACCGTGCCCAGCCTTCCCTTTTTTTCTGATTGGCCTGACTTCTTCCTTTTCTCTTTGGTAGCCTCCACCTCCCCAGCTTGGCTATTCGATCACTGCCGAGGACCTAGACTTAGAGAAGAAGGCTTCATTACAGTGGTTCAACAAGGCCTTGGAGGACAAGAGTGGTAAGGAGCACAGATCGTTGCACACTCGAGAGGTGTCAGGTGTCTTGTTTTCTTTGGTTTTATTTCGGTGTTTGAAAAAATGGTTTCTCTGGGAAAATCCCAAGTAGGGTTCCATGTTTTCTTGTGCTCTTTCTCACCTGAGAAATCTGTGTTGGTCTTCACAGGACAGCAGGGACCACTGCAGTTAAGGGCAGGCAGTCCTCTGTGAGCTGTGCTGAGACCCTGCTCTCCAACAGGCATCTGAAAAGAAGTCCCAGACAAGCCAGGACTGCTTCACCTTTCTTTCTTTCTTAGATGCTGCCTCAAACTCTGTCACTGAGACCCCACCTACCACTCAGCCTTCGTTTACTTTTACCCTGCCTGCTGCTGCAACTGCCTCCCCACCCACCTCCCTCCCGGGCCCAAGCACCAACCCACTGTTAGAGAGCTTGAAGAAGATGCAGAGTCCCCCGAACCTGCCACCTTGCTCAGGTGAGCTGGAGTGGGGCCCTTGGATCCAGCCTTCTGATTAGCATCCCCTGCTTGGGTTAGAGTAAGGGCGTCATGCCTGTCAGTCACTGGAGATTGCTCTGCAGGCCAAACGCACCCTGACTCAACACACCGGAGTGGGCCCACGTTTAATGCGCTGGAGCCTGCATCAGGGAGTGTTAGGGAAGGGGTGCTGTGACACTTAGGATCTGAAGCCTGGCTCGTAGCTGCCCTGAGCCTCTCCTTCCTCATCTGTCAGATGAGAATGATCTTCCCGGTGTAGCGCCTCTGAAGTGTGAATGTGGGTGGTGTGGTCAGGATATCCTTGCCTATCAGAACCACCAGTCCAGAACAGCACTGCTTCCTTTTCCTCCAGCACTTCGAGGGCTGCTGGTGTTCCCAGCCCAGGCCTTCATGGCCCTGTGCGCTCACAGTCTTGATCAGACGGTAACCTGGGAATCATACTCCCCCTCCCTGCTCAAGGGCAGAGACTTCCCCATTCAGAGTTGTATGCTCTTCGTGCTTGGCAGGTGAGCTTAGTAGGCGAAAAATAAAGTATATCTAGATTCGTACGTGAACTTCAGAGTTCAGACAATTGGATTGTCTTAATCTCTACACATTAGGCCCCCATTTAGGCCCCATTTTATCCTCTTCTGTCTGATGATCTGTGGTGGTAGAAATAATGAACACGTCCTTGATTTACTGTACAGGCCTGTAGTGTAGACTTAGCTGAGGTTTTTGACTGACTCTTGGATCCCAGGCTCTGTGGTAGGCGTGGGGAGGGTACTGAAATACTGAATACCATCATCTTCGAAGTATTTATTCCAAATTCACATTTTCTATTCTTCTTCCAGAATCTGCTGGAGCAGCAACCACTGAGGCCCCCTCGCCTCCAAAGACGCCCAGCCTCCTGCCCCCGCTGGGCTTACCACAGTCAGGGCTGCCAGGGCCCCTCCCCAGCCCCTCCTTAGACTCCAAACCCCCGACCACTTTGCTGGGGCTGATCCCTGCTCCATCCACGGTACCAGCCACTGACACCAAGTCACCTCCAACCCTTCAGGCAGAGACGGCTGCCAAACCCCAAGCCACATCTGCCCCATCCCCCGCCCCCAAACAAAGCTTCCTGTTTGGAACACAGAGCACCTTATCTTCCAGCCCTGCCGCCCCTGCCACGTCTTCAGCATCTCCCATGTTCAAGCCCATTTTCATGGCCCCACCCAAGAGTGAGAAGGAAGGCCCCACACCGCCTGGCCCCTCAGTCACAGCCACAGCGCCCTCCAGCTCCTCCCTCCCCACGACCACCAGCACCACAGCCCCAACCTTCCAGCCTATCTTTAGCAGCATGGGGCCACCTGCATCTTTGCCCTTGTCTGCTCCCTTCTTCAAGCAGACAACTACTCCCACCACTGCTCCCACCACAACTGCCCCGCTCTTCACTGGTCTGCCCACCGCCACCTCTGCCGTGGCTCCCGTCACCACCGCCAGTCCATCTGCAGACTCTGCTGTGAAGCCTGCGTTTGGCTTTGGCGTAAACAGTGTGAGCAGCAGCAGTGTGAGCGCCACGACCAGCACCACCACTGCCACCTCACAGCCTTTCCTTTTCGGGGCACCCCAGGCCTCTGCTGCCAGCTTCACCCCGGCCATGGGCTCCATATTCCAGTTTGGCAAACCTCCTGCCCTGCCCGCAACCACCACAGTCACCACCTTTAGCCAGTCCCTGCCCACTGCCATGCCAACGGCCACCAGCAGCAGCACTTCCAGCTTTAGTGCTTTCGGCAGCACCCTTACCACTTCCGCCCCGGCCACCAGCAGCCAGCCCACTCTGACGTTCAGTAACACAAGCACCCCCACGTTCAACATTCCCTTTGGCTCAAGCGCCAAGACCCCACTCCCATCATATCCAGGAGCCAACCCCCAGCCTGCATTTGGGGCCGCTGAGGGGCAGCCGCCAGGGGCCGCCAAGCCGGCCCTTGCCCCCAACTTTGGCAGCTCTTTCACTTTTGGAAACTCTGCAGCCCCGGCCCCAGCTGCTGCACCCACACCTGCACCTGCGTCCACGATCAAGATCGTGCCTGCGCATGTGCCTACACCCATCCATCCTACCTTTGGTGGTGCCACGCACTCAGCATTTGGGTTGAAAGCCACGGCTTCGGCCTTTGGCACTCCCGCCAGCTCACAGCCCGCCTTTGGCAGCTCCACTGCTGTCTTCTCCTTCGGTGCAGCCACCAGCTCCGGCTTTGGAGCCACCACGCAGACCGCCAGCAGCGGGAGCAGCAGCTCGGTGTTCGGCAGCACAACACCATCACCCTTCACATTTGGGGGCTCGGCGGCCCCTGCTGGCAGTGGGAGCTTTGGGATCAATGTGGCCACCCCAGGCTCCAGCACCACCTCTGGAGCTTTCAGCTTCGGAGCGGGACAGAGTGGGACCACAGCCACCTCCACCCCCTTTGCAGGGGGCTTAGGTCAGAACGCCCTGGGCACCACCAGCCAGGGTACACCGTTTGCCTTCAACGTGGGCAGCACGCCTGAGAGCAAACCTGTGTTTGGAGGTAAGGAGGGGTGTGGACTTGGGCTGCCAGACCGGACACTGAAGAGCTGTGCCTGCGCAGCCTGCCTTCTCAGGGAGCTCATGATGTGGCAGTAAAGAGACAGGCATTGAATATAGAACTAAATGAAATGACAGGGCATGATACATGTTTTGCTAACATGTAATAAGGACTGGAGGAGCTGTTGTGGATTTAGCTGGTCAAAGAAGGCCCTTCTGAGTAACAGTTGCAAGCTGAGGGTTGGGTGTAGTGGCTTACGCTTGTAATCCCAACATTTTGGGAGGCCAAGGAGGGTGGATCTTTTGAGGCCAGGAGTTCGTGACCAGCCTGGGCAATTTGACGAAACCCTGTCTTTACTAAAAATACCAAAAAATTAGCCGGGTGTGGTGGTACCCACCTGTAATCCTGGCTACTCTGGAGGCTGAGGCACAAGATAGGTTTGAACCCAGAAGGTGGAGGTTGCGGTGAGCCAAGATCATGTCACTGTACTCCAGCCTGGGTGACAGCAAGACTGTCTCAAAAAACAAAAAAAAGTAAGCTGAGTAAGGGTGGGGTGGGGGCGGGCACAGCACAAGTGGACATGCTTTTCACGCACAGGATGGTGCATGCAAAAGCCCAGAGGCAGAAATGATGTTTGGTATGTTCAGGAGCAGAGCAAAGGCAAGCGTGGCAGGAGGGTGAAAAGCAGAGGCAGTGGTGTGGAAGGAGGCCAAGAGGCGAGGATTGTTTGTGGCCAGGGCTGGGTGTTTGGGTCTTAAGTGTTCAGGAAAACCATTGCAGAATCAGGCAGAAGGATGCAGGGATGGTTCCTCCTGTGTGGAAGATGAATGTAGACCTCATGGGTTCTGTTTTCTTCATGAAGTAGGAGAGAAAATCTGGGAGAGAGAGGGTCGGGATAAAGTGTATAAAAAAGGGGCCTTTTGAAATAGTCATTTTGGACAGTGGGGAAAGGAACATCGTATTAAAAAGTGTAATCACTTTTCAGGCAGTTTGTGGGCTGGAAAATGGTGATTGTGAAGTTAAAGTGAGGCCAGTTAGCATGATGTGTGTGTTTCCCAGCAACACTGTGGGTGTAGACCTAAGGTCAGTGGACAGCTGGTGCCACCCTGCCGTGGAGACCACAGCAAGCAAAGCAAGAGGGGCAGCGGGTCAGTGCCCCAATGCGGCTCAGTGGGTGCAGGAATGGAGAGCAGGTGAAGTCAGATGCAGGAGGGGTGATGCCTGCAGGAGATTCAGGAGCCAGAGCAGTTGTGGTGACAATGTGACCACAGGAATGGTGGCAGGGGTCAGGGAGAGGAGGTCATGGGGGTGGCAAGGTCGAGGGGCTGAGAGGACTATCAGTCAGCCTCACAGGGTGAGGTCACCACACGTGGTGATGGGGAGGAGGCCAGTGAGCCAAGGGTCCTCTGTGAATCGGGAAGTGACCTGGCATTTGACAGGTGACACAAGGACATGGCAGATTAGAATAAAGTGATGATCCGAACTTGAGTTACGGTATTTAGGGAAGGAAGAGAAGCTGTGTGGAAGCAGCGTGGAAGCACAGGGAGCCTCCCCTGCCTGGGCCGGAGGCCAAGCCCTGAGAGCAGCCTTCCCTGCGGAGGGGCTGCCAGAGAGGGCATCAGGCAGGCAGCCAGAGCCAGTCAGGCCCAGGCCAGGGAGGGAGGGCACCAGGGGACATCACAAAAGATGAGGGGTGGACAGAGCAGGCTTCAGAGGGGAGGGACAGTGGCTAGGGGGAAGAGGCCTGAAGAGAGGAGGTGGCCAACCCGAGTACACTAGGAGGCGGGGGCCCCAGAGTACTCCCCTCTACAGCGCTGGTCAGGAGGCCCACGAGGCGGCTGCGGGGCAGGAGGGCTTTTTCTCTGCCATGGCGTGGCCATTAGCAGGTGGGAGAAGCAGGCTGAGCTGGGGCACCAGGCATGAAGACTTGGTTGTCTGGCTCAGTTGCTGATGAAGGAGTGCCCAAGGAGCAAGAATGGGGCTGAGGGCCCTGTGGGAGGTGCCCTGCAGAGTGCAGGCTCCTGCCCGGTTCCTCGCCTGTCCCCGCCCTCTGCTCACTGGCCAGCTCTCTGCAGCTCTCTGTTCTCTTCATTCCAGGCACCGCCACTCCCACCTTTGGTCAGAACACCCCTGCGCCTGGAGTGGGCACATCAGGCAGCAGCCTCTCCTTTGGGGCATCCTCAGCACCTGCCCAAGGCTTTGTTGGCATTGGACCGTTTGGTAAGCAGCAAGCTGCCCTGTAGCCCTGCTCCTCTGTCTGAGGAGGGTTTGGGTGGGGTGGCAGGCTCCTGGCCCTCTGAGGTCCGGTGAAGATCAGGTACAGCACAGGAAAGACAATTAGGGTTAGGAGTACAGCACAGCCCAGGGATGGGAGTTGGATGGCAGAGATCAGAGAGGAGCCGTCTGGGGCGGAACTTTGCCGTCCCATGGGAAGCCAGGTAAAAATAGATTCGTGGGCCTTGCTCTGAGACTCTCTGGGAGTTTGCATTTCAGGAGGCTCCTCCCGTACAGTGTTTCTGATGCAGCGGGGAAAGCCCTATTGAGGCACCCTGTGTGTGTTACTGGCCTAGCCTTCCAGAGGTTGGGGCCCCTAGGGCCGGAGTCTCAGGTAGCAGCTGCCCTGATGAGGTCTTGTTGAATCTTTCCAGGATCGGCGGCCCCTTCATTTTCCATTGGTGCGGGATCCAAGACCCCAGGGGCTCGACAGCGACTGCAGGCCCGAAGGCAGCACACCCGCAAAAAATAGCCTTTGTCCCCTGTCCCTGTTCCCCCAACCCCTTCCCTCAATCTGGACCTTGGCACCTGCTGGGAAGAGCCTTTGACCCTTCGAGTTGCATAAAGTAAACCTACCCCGGATCTCTGGCTTCAGCCGCCAGGGGGTAGTGGCAGCCCTGGGGCCCTTTCCCTTCTCCTGGAGGAAGCACAAGCCTCAGGGATGGGGAAGCAGGATACGGAGGGCCAAAGCCCGGGACCTCTACTTGAACAGTTCCACTGGGGAGGCTGGAGAACTAAGGAAACACCTGTACATAGCGTCCGCTGCCCTGACTCCCGCTTAGCACGCCCTTAGGCAGGCGCCCCTTCCACCTTTCCCCAAGAGCCGTCGTCGCTGGAGGGTGCAGGGTCCAGCCCGCCTGGATCGCTGGTGTGCACCTGATGGGATTTGGGAAATGGGTTATCCCTAAGGCTTGACCTTGCTTGGCTTAGCTGTGAGAAGTGGTTCTCTTCCTTTGGTCCCTTCTGGGGACTCTGTTTCCCCATTTCTTGCTGCTGTGTCCCTCACCGGTTCCTTGCAGAATTGATTCCTTTTTAAATGCCCTTGAATCTAGCTTTGCCTTGGAGACCCCAGTGGGTGCTGCTCCTGCCGTTTTCTTCCTGCCAAGCCTGAATCAATGTTTCATCTCCAACCCTCTGCCAGTTTGGCCCCTCAAAGCTTGGTGGCTCAAGACTGTTAGCCTGGCAGAGCCAGGGGTGAGATACCTCGCTCCAGGAGGGAGAAGCTCTTGGAGCAGGCAGGATGCCCACCGCTGCTTCAGCTGCCTCCTCGCCCAGCCACCCTTTGGCCCCATTGGGCCCTCGTCTGCCTCTCCAGGATTGTATGTTTCAAGCCTTGTCCTGTGTTCCTTTGTCTGATGCTCTGTGTATTGCTCTTTGAATCGAGTTTGGAGGAAGAATTGAGTTGTATGAGTGGCGGCATGTTGGTAGTGCCGGACTTCCTGTTTCAAGTTTTCTGGGGCCTCGCTAATTGAATGTGGAAAGTAGCACCACTTGACGGCTACAAGTGCCGACTCCTGAATTTTCCAATGGTGTTCTGACTTCAAGGGCTGGCAGCCCGGGAGGATGGGGCCCGGGGGAAGCAAAGACCCTTCTTCTTCCCTCTGCTGTTTCTGTCCCACTTACCTGACCTCACTGGAGGCTACATCACCCAAAGTAGATGTTGGAAAACCTAAATTAATGAACCATATTTTTAAAATCCTGTTTTTCCCAAACAGGGTCCTCCTCTGCAGCCCATCCTTTCCTTCCTTCCTTCTGAAACCACATACCCCAGGCCCAAGAGCCTTGCTGCCATGCCCAACCTCTTTGGGAGAAGTATGAATGCGTGTGTCTAAATTAAAAGAAAAAAATATTTAAACATTTTTTAACAAAAATTTATTTTTGTATTTAAGCTAAATTGCCTTTTAAATTCCTTCAAGCTTGGTTCATTGAGGTGGTTAAGTATAAATGCTATTGACTAGGAATTAGCTGTATAGTTAAGTTATGCCTGTGCAAAGAAGAGGCTCAAATGCTGTCCCGGGCAGCTTTCCTGGGGGACTAGAGCTCCTTCTGGCCACGTTATATAAAATGTAATTCTTATTTTATAAATAATGTGATGTAGATGTAACCGGTGCCCCCTCCCCGTTGTGACTGAGGGTGAGTGTTCGGTGGCGGGGCTGCTCCTTCCTACCCCTCAGAACAGCTCTGATCCGTGTTCATACCCGGCTGTGTGCAGCTGAGGAGGGAGTGAACCTCAAGCCTAAATACCTGTTAGGATTGGAGGGTCGGGGTGGGCCCGGGCCTGGGCCTAGAAATCAAGCTTCTACCTGTACCTTACGTAAGGTAGACCCTCCTAGTGTCAGTACCTGAGCTAGTTTACCTCAGTTCCGCAGGCAGGACAGCCGGTCCGGGAGCCCTGAGTGAGTGTGAGTGTGGATGTGTACAGTACGCGCACTGGACAGGAGCGGGAGGCTGGGACTTTCCATTACAAATAGAGACTTCATTCCTGTTGAGTCTAGTTGGAATTTTTAGTATGAATGTGAGATTTTTCTCCTGCTTATGTCATTAAGAATAAAAAACTGTGATCTACCATAGAGTACGTTCTGCATTTTATTTTATTTCTGCAGGCACTTTTCTCACCAGCAAGAACACAGTCCAAGGAAAGGATCCAATAACCTTTCAGAACCCAAATTGCTGCGTGCAGTGAGGGCCCAGGGTCCTCCACGGAGAGGACAGGCATCTTCCTTTCCTACCAGGAGGAGTCAGCCCGAAGCCTCTGCTATGTGCAAGGCTGCGTGCAAGCACCGGCTCCGGCTTTTGGCTGTCTCTTCTTTCTCTTTGGGGCTGGGCTGGGTGTGCATTCTGGTGCTGATGCTTTGGCCTGTGAGGCTGAACTAGAGAAGTGTAGATGTCAGATGTGCCGGTGCCATCCTGCATCCCCCAAACATGCTCCCACTCACTCACCTCAGCACCTCGACCCGTTCAATTACGGCAACGAAGAAGCCACCGCTGAGCGTGGTCTCAGGGGAGGCCCGGAGGCAGTGCTCGGCACCCGGGAACGTGCTCAGGCCTCGGTGGGGCCAGGCAGGCAGGGCAGGAGCTAGCCTGCGAGGGAAACAGCCCTAGTTCTGGGTAAGACAGCAGCTCACCCCCGTCCCCCCCTCCCACGACCCTGGCGCACGCCCCGTACCTGAAGGCACCGGGGTTCTGCTGCAGCGCATCTCGCACCACATCTTCATTCTCCTCCTGGCAGAGGGAGCACGTGGAGTAGACGAGCCGCTTCAGGGAAGGGAAAGTGAGCGCGTGGCACAGGGCTCGCTGCTGGAACCCTGCCAGGGCATGCAGACGCGCCGGGCTCGGTGTGCCTGCCCCGGGCTCCTCCAGCTGTCTGCTCGGCATACCTAAGGAAAAGCGTGTCTCGGTTACACAGCTTCATAGGCTGCCTCAGTCCTGAAATCCTCACTTCACAGAGAACCTTTGCCACAGGGTCCCCAGCCCATTAAAAAGTGTCAGAACCAAGACCAAAACAAATGATGACTCTGGGTCTAGGCTGCTGTGGACCTACGAGTCCCTCGGCCACACTTTCTCCCCATCTCACCCGAGCCACTACAGGAAGGATCCAGCAGGATGTGGTGGACCTCACGGTAGCGTGGGTCTGAGGGGGAGACCGCCAGGAAGTCCTCCTGAGCCAGCTCACAGCAGGAGATGCCAGCCCGGGCCAGCAGCGTGGCCATTGATGCCAGCCGCTTGGCATCCAAGTCAAAAGCAAAGATCTTCCTAGGGCAGAGGGCAGAGCAGGGGTGAGCTGTCACAGCCAGCCAGAATGTGCAGGTTAAGCTAGGACACACAATATCGAAGAA
Source organism: Colobus angolensis palliatus (assembly GCF_000951035.1). Classification (NCBI taxonomy): domain Eukaryota; kingdom Metazoa; phylum Chordata; class Mammalia; order Primates; family Cercopithecidae; genus Colobus; species Colobus angolensis. Next base: position 2,435,001 of record NW_012113142.1, read on the forward strand.
TGTGCAGGTTAAGCCAGGACACACAATATCGAAATGGCCTACGTTTAAAGGGCCCAGGGTCGGAGGTAACTGGCCTGGGGTCTCTGCCCCAAGGGCTAAGGGATCCACATCTCACACCTGCAGTGGGGGAAGCTTAGCTTGGGCCAAATACCATTAACTGCTTTGGTGCAGCAGGAAAGAGTAAGCGGACGCCATCCTTTCAGCCTTCATTACCCACTGAAAGGCATAGAATCAAACCCCATGTCCTCCTCCCACTCCTGACTGTGGCACTCACCCTTGGTTCTTCAGAAGAGCAGCCAAGTGACTGGTCTTATTGCCTGGGGCGGCACAGGCATCAATGACATGGGAGCCTGGCGGAGGGTTCAGCAGCATGGCTGGGAGACAGCTTGCCTGGCGGGCAGAGCACAGGGGCCGGCTGAACAGAGACCCCAGACTAGGCCCTCCCCACACCTATACTTTCTTCTCTTTTCTGTTCCTCTTGCTTACCCTGTCCTGCAGAATGAGGTGTCCAGCCCGGTACAGTGGGTGTTCATGTAGATCTGTCTGGGCGGGAAATACCAGCAGCTCCGGCATCAAGGGGTCCAGGAGAAAATGCTTCCCCTTGAGGGCTCGTAAGTCGTCGAGGCTTCCAGGGAAGAAGAACCATTCATCATTTCCTGAATTTCTCCCTGCCAGGCCCCATTTCAATATGCAACAAATGTTACCACAGCTACGGAGAAATCAACAGGGTGATAAGCTAGAGGCTGTGGAATCCTACGGAATCCGCAGTTGAGGGAATGGGTTGTCAAGCCAGACTGATGGCTCAGGAGCCCCCTCTCCTGTTTACCAGCAGTGGGAGCCTGGGCAAGTGATTCAATCTCAAGGCCCACTGGCATCTCTGTAAAATAGTAGGTGTGAGGATTCAATGAGCCAATATATCCAAGATACTTACTTGGCACAAATTAATAAATGTTAGCTATTCCTGTTGAAGCATAACCTTCGAGAAAGGTTACTTTACGGGGGGTGAAGGGATGCAGGGAGGTGAGAGCTGAGCTCATTCTTGATGGATGAGGAGTGTGAGGCGCTTAGGTTAAAACTACATTCACTGTAACTCAGTAAAGGAGTACCGCCCACTCTACCCGATCCATGCAGAAATGGGCCTAGAGAGTCACATGTCTCAGTTCAGAAATCTATCAAAGTGGTAGAGCTAGAATTCAAACACAAGCAGCTGTTCTCTGCTATTCCAGCCCGGTGTCCAAGCAACATGGTAGAGGCAGAAGAAAGGATCTTACAAAGAGTGGGGGAAAGGAAGAGGGGCAAAGGCTGCTTCTCAGAGCCACCAAAGGACAAAATGAGACAGGTGTGAGCCCAGTGCTAGTGGCATGGGACAGGGACCAGCCACTGTTGCTGGCACACTGGTGCACACAGCACTGGGGCAGATAGACCTGGAGAGAAGGCAGGAGGGACAGCACAATGAAGCCAAGAAAGGGCTTAGCATGGCCGGGCGCAGTGGCTCACACCTGTAATCCCAGCACTTTGGGAGGCCCAGGCAGGCAGATCACCTGAAGTCAGGAGTTTGAGACCAGCCTGACTAACATGGAGAAACCCCGTCTCTACTAAAAATACAAAATTAGCCAGACGTGGTGCTGTATCCCTGTAATCCCAGCTACTCAGGAGGCTAGGGCAGGAGAATTGCTTGAACCTGGGAGGCAGAGGTTGCAGAGAGCCAAGATCGCGCCATTGCACTCTAGCCTGGGCAACAAGAGCGAAACTCCATCTCAGAAAAGAAAGGGCTTAGCAGGGGAGTAACAGCATCAGATCTGCCTTTAGAGCTTCCTACAGTCAACCTCAAGGAGGAAAATGCAGTGAGACAGTCTGGAAGCAGAGGGACCAGTCTGGGAAGTTCTTGTGGTCATCCCATTAAGAAATGAGTGCTTAACCTAGGCAGTGTCCAAGGGGATGAAGAGAAAGGAGTAGAGGCCAGGTGCGGTGGCTCACGCCTGTAATCCCAACACTTTGGGAGGCCGAGGCGGGCAGATCACCTGAGTTCAGGAGTTTGAGACCAGCCTGGCCAACATGGTGAAACCTCATCTCTACTAAAAATACAAAAATTAGCTGGGCATAGTGGTGGGAGCCTCTAATCCCAGCTACTTGGGAGGCTGAGGCAGGAGGATCGCTTGAACCTGGTAGGCAGTGAGCCAAGATCATGCCACTGCACTCCAGCCTGGATGACAGAGTGAGACTCAGTCTTAAAAAAAGAGAGAAAGGAGTGGAGCTGAGAACGATGCTTAAGGTAGAGGAGTAAATGATTGGAGGGAGGGGAAGGAAGTACCTAGGATGACTCAGTTTCTGGCTTGATCAAATGGGTGGATGATGGGACATCTGTTAGATTAAACTGGGGATGCACTAGGTGTAAAGTTTGAGAGGAGAGATAGCGAATGCAGCGACTGTGGCATCTGTGGTGCATTCGTATGAACCTGAGGAGGGAGGGAAGTTTACACTGGGCAGTGAGAATCACCAGGTCGGAGGCAGGAGTTAAAGCTAGAGAAAAAAAAGTAGAGATCCAGAAAGAATGTAGGATGGGACTCCTAGGAGTTCGATGTTTAAGGGATGGGAGGAAGACAAACCTTGAAGATGAAGAAACTGCTAGAAAGGTAGGAAGAAAGCCCAGAGAGCAAAGTCACAACTATCCAGCCACTTCTCTTCCCAGTACCCCACCTCCCTAGATGAGGACAGCCAGGGCTCGAAGCTCTCACCTGGAAGCCCGACCCTGATAGGAGAAACCTTGTCTCTTGAAATAATCAACTACATCATCGGAGCAGGTCTTGAGAGTATTCACACGCACAAATCGAGGCAGCTGGGAGACTGGGACGCAATGAGCAGTGAGTAGGCAGAAGCAAAGTTCCCCGCCTCCCCCACCCCCCACCTCCTTCCAGCTCACCTCCTCCAGGCCTGGATCCCACTTCCAACAGGTCCTCATTCCGGCTCACACCCCGATGAACCTTAAGCCGAGCCAACTCAGCCCTGAGCCTCGCCTGGTGCCGGCCCAATAGAGCCTTCCATCGGCCCCCACCACCTCGAAAGCCCTTTCCCAACAACAACTCATACACTAGCACCTGGGGATGAGGAAACAAACACGAAAACAAAAAAGCCCTAAGCATGACGCATAAATGCCTTAGAACCAACTCTAACAGAGCCCCGGCACTGGAATGGCTAACAGATTACCTGGCAGATAAAGGTGGGATACCTCACCCAAGATCACACCAGAAATTAACTACAGAACAGGATCAGAACCTGGCATCTTGCTTCCCAGCCTTAGACCCTTTCCCCACAGATGTTCACCAGTAGACCTCTGCACCCAACTTCTTGCCAACATTACCCTTTCGTGGGTTTGGGGTTTTAACAATTGGGGTCTAGCTCTGTAGCCCAGGCTGAAGTGCAGGGGCCAGATCATAGCTTACTACAGCTTCGAACTCCTGGGCTCAAGTGATCCTCCCCCCTCAGCTTCCCGACTAGCTGGGACCACAGGTGCGCGCCGCCAAGCCCGACTTCCTTACAGTCTCCGCCACTACTACTTTGTACTTCGGTTATTTAATTCTTCAAAACACTCTAAGTTTAAGCATTTTCATCCCATCTCAATTCGCTACCCAGGGAAGGTCTGCTCATACTCATTTCAGATGAGCGACTTGCTCCAGTCCCGCCGTGCACGGCAGCAGAGCTAAGACCAGATGACAAAGCGCACACCGTCGGGGTTCACTTCCCCGCCCCGCCCCTCCGCTCCGCTCACCTTGGCCAGGTGCGGCCGCAGCTTCTTCTCCGCACGGAGGAGGCCGGCGCTGGCGATCACGGCATCCAGCACGGCGGAGTAGCGCTGCGTTTCGCACACCAGCGCGTACAGCTGCTTCACGTTCTGTAAGGCCGAGGGAGACAGGCTGGGACCCGAGCTCCGCCGGCCCTCCTCGCCGGGCCCCACCTCCCGACCCCACTGGGGCCCGTCCCACCCCACCCCGGGTTCCTCACCCCACACCCCTACTTCTTGCGCCCGGGCCCGCTACCTGGAAGTTGCTGGAGTACACCAGCCCCTTGATGGAGCCCTGGCGGTTCTCCACGCCTGCCAGCACGCCTGCCGCGGCAGCGTACAGCCCCATATCCCCGCGCGCCTTTACGGCTCTATCGCAAAGCGCACCCGTCTCTGCGCACGCCCGAACTTCCGGTGTCAAAGAGCACGACCTTCCGGGACCGGAAGTGCCGGTCGAAGTCCCCCTGCAAGGAGTGTGTGTGATCGCGCACCTGCCGGGGTGGGGAGTGCGACTCTGCGAGCCCGTTTGGCCATTTCTTCTCTAGTTCTTCAGTCTTTGCCAATCTGATGGGCAAACAATGGGATTTTACTGCTGTTTGCAGTTACTGAGGTTGAATATCTTCACATGTGTATTGGTCATTATATATATATATAAATTTTTTTGAGATAAAGAGTCTCACTCTGTCGCACAGTGTCGCGATCGGCTCACTGCAACCTCCGTCTCCTGGGTTCACGCCATTCTCCTGCCTCAGCTTCCCGAGTAGCTGGGACTACAGGCACCCGTCACCACGCCCGGCTAATTTTTGAATTTTTGGTAGAGGGTTTCACCATGTTGGCCAGGCTGGCCTGGAACTCCTGACCTTAGGTGATCTGCCCGCCTCGGCCTCCCAAAGTTTTGGGGTTACAGGTGTGAGCCCCGAACCCTGGCCATAATTATGTGTCTCTGTGTATTGTCTTATCTTCCTCTGCCATGTGTCCTCCAATGGCTGTGTTCTCAGGGAGGCTTTTTCTGTGCAATGGCAGAGAAGGTCCTAGCAACTCCAGGTCCACAATGTGGTTCACAATACCTGCCACTCACCCTGCACCAGTGACCACATTAGTCCCAGAGCCAAGCAAGAAAGCACATAGGGTATTTGGGCACCTGAATGGGCCGGTTTGGCCAAATACAGTAAGTGACGTAGGCATGATCCAGGCCTCAAAGCCACAATAATGGTTTGTTTTTGTTTTTGATGAGGTCTCACTCTGTCACCCAGCCTGGAGTGCAGTGGCACCATCGTAGCTCATTGCAGGCTTGAACTCCAGGGCTCAAGCGATCCTCCCACTTTACCCTCCAAGTAGCTGGGACTACAGGTGTGCACCACCACACCCAGCTAATTTTATCTTTTGTAGAGATGGGATCTCACCATGTTGCCTATGGATGGTCTTGAACTCCTGGCCTCAAGCGATCTTCCCACCTCAGCTTCCCAAAGCAGTGATTACAGGCATGAGCCACTGTGCCCAACAAGGATTCTGTTCTTTTATCTTGAGAGAAATGGTAGTCCTCTTAAGGGTTTTAAGTCATGGAGTACTGTGCTCACATACACTTCTTTAAAAGATCAATCTGGCCAGGTGCAGCAGCTCACACCTGTTAATTCTAGCACTTTGGGAGGCCAAGGCAGGTGGGTCATTTGAGGTCAGGAGTTCGAGACCAGCCTGGCCAACATGACAAAACCCCATCTCTACTAAAAATACAAAGATTAGCCAGGCATGGTGGCAGACACCTGTAATCTCAGCTATTCGGGAGGCTGCAGCAGGAGAATCGTTTGAACCTGGGAGGCGGAGGTTGCAGTAAACTGAGACGGTGCCACTGCACTCCAGCCTGGGGGATACAGCGAGATTCTTTCTCCAATAAATAAATAAATAATCAGTCTGGCTACAATGTGGGTATATAGGATGGAGGGAGCAGAGTTGAGGAAGGGGGAGACTAATGGGGGTCATGGCAGTCACCTAAAGCAAGAACTGGTAGCCTGGACTGAGTTGGTAGCAGTGGAGTTAGGTTGAAGTTGTCAGTGCGACCACTAAGTTAAATCCACAGAACTTGCTCAGGAAAAAGGACAGGTCAAGAGTAACTCATAGGTTTTCGGTTTGGGCAGTTGACACAGTGATGCTGTGTCTTTTGGTAGGATGGGGAAACCCAGGGTGGTAGAGTGGACAATGGCCACCCAGAGAGACCAGGTCCTAATTCCTAGAGCCTGGAAATGTCACCTTCTATGGAAGAGATCTGTAGGAGTGATCAGGGGAAGGATTTGGAGAGAAGGTTATCCTGGATTATCTGGGCAGGCCCTACGTGGCATCACAAGTATCCCTATAAGAGAGAGGCAGAGAAAGGCCACGCGCAGTGACTCACACCTGCAATCCCAGCACTTTGGGAGGCCGAGGTTGGTGGATCCCTTGAGCCCAGGAGTTCGCAACCAGCCTGGCCAACATGGTGAAACCCCATCTCTACTAAAAATACAAAAATTTGCTGGGTGTGGTGGTGCATGCCTGTAATCCCAGCTACTCAGGGGGCTGAGGCAAGGGAATTGCTTGAACCCGGGAGGCAGAAGTTGCAGTGAGCTGAGAGAGCAACATTGCACTCCAGCCTGGATGACGAGAGAGAGACTCTGTCTCAAAAAAAAACAAAAACAAGAGAGAAGCAGAGGAAGATTGGACTGACATATACAGAAAAGGTCACATGAAGACAGAGGCAGAGATCGGAATGATGCAGCCACAGGCCAGGAAACACCAGGGCGTGGCCGCCACCACCTGAAGCTGAAGAGGAAAGGGGCAGGTTTTCCACCACAGTCTCCAGAGGGAGCACGGCCTTGCCATCATCGTGATCTTGGATGTCTGGCCTTCAAAACCATGAGAGATTATATTTCTGTTGTTTAAAGTCACCAAGTTTGTGGTTATTTGTTACAGCAGCCACAGGACACCACAGCCACAGGGCAGGGAAGATCATGAGTGCAGTTTGGGACATGCCCTTGACGTCCAGGTGGAGCTGCTGAATGGCTGGAGCGCTAGTGGATGTGGCATGTAAGAGACGAGTCTCCTGGAGAGGGAACTTCTGAGTCATCCCTGTGGAAGTGATGACTGGAGCCGTGGGTGTGGAGGTGTAGACAGTCAGGAGAGGAGCCTGGAGACCCTCAGACCATGAGTGGCGAGGAGGAGAGGCTGAATCCTCGAAGGAGACCAAGGAGAGGCAGGAGGAGAGTCCGGGCCGTGGGGAGGCTAAGGGCTGCTGTTTGCCCCTGCTAGGCTCCCTCAGGCCTTCTTACTGGACTGTGCACGCAGTTTGACTTCCAGTGGCCAGAGCCAGCATCTTGGTTACAGGGCTACCCTGGAGCTTCCAGAACCCACTTAGCCTGTCGTATGGTGAGTCAAAGGGGTATGGGAGGCTGGGCCCAGTGGCTCACACCTGTAATCCCAGCCTTTTGGGAGGCCAAGGTGGGAGGATTGCTTGAAGCCCAGACCAGCCTGGGTAACATAGCAAGATCCCGTCTCTACTAAAAATTTAAGTATTAGCTGGGCATGGTGGCAGACACTTGTCGTCCCAGCTACTCAGGAGGCTGAGGCAGGAGGATTGCTTGAGCCCATGAGGTTCAAGCCCAGGCTGCAGTGAGCTATGATTGCACCACTGCTCTCCAGTCTGGGTGACAGAGTGAGATCCTGTCTCTAAAACTAAAGACTTGAGGCTGGGCATGGTGGCTCACGCCTGTAATCCCAGCACTTTGGGAGGCCAAAGCTGGTGAATCATTTGAGGTCAGGAGTTCGAGACCAGCCTGGCCAACACGGCGAAACCCCATCTCTACTAAAAATACAAAAATTAGCTGGGTGTGGGGTGCACGCCTGTAATCCCAGCTACTCAGGAGGCTGAGGCAGGAGAATCACTTGAACCCAGGAGGTGTAGGTTGCAGTGAGCAGAGATCATGCCACTGCACTCCAGCCTGGGTGACACAGTGAGACTCCATCTCAAAAAAAAAAAAAAGACTGAAGCATAAAGCAATATGTATGTACAGCAACTAATATTTGCAAATCATTGAAAGAGAAAGAAATAATGTCAAATTTATTATCCTTGATAGTAGTTGAAAGTTCACAGTAATAAGGAAAAAGTATACATGGGACTATTTCTGCCCTCAGCTGGAAGCGTCTGCGCAGACAGCGTGGTTAGCCGGGACCATGGGGAGCTCTGTGTGTCCCGTGGCTGCCGAGGCCTGGGGGCCGACGTTTACAAATACACCCCTGGCTGATGGCAAAGGGAATGGGGTCCTGTTCCCTATCATTACATGTTCCAGGGACACACAGGCCTGAAGATCTTCCTGAACAGTGAAGATACCACCTTGGGACCCAGAAGCCCGTGAGTCCCTGGTGCCCTGTGGGATGGGCCTGTGGGCCGGCAGGACCCTGGGTGGCCCTACAGCTTGGTGGGCTGCTCAGGGCTGAGGTGGCCAGGCCCACTGGGCGGGGACAGCACCATGGGCAGCGAGTTGCTGCCCCTCTCGTGCCAGCAGGTGTCCAGGATGGGGTAGAGCTTGCCCTGGAAGTCGGCCTGGAAGGTGTAGAGCGGCCGCAGGTCATCAGGGCGGTCAGCGTCGAAGAAGGTGAGCTCGCCCTGCTCATAGTGCAGGTAGAGCCCAATGCGGTGGGGGTGGCCTGCCACGGGCAGGGGCACCCGGGGGCAGGCAAAGGCTTCGTACACCCGGCCCTCCTTCAGGCCGATCAGCCACACACCATGCTCAGGGGACCTGTTCAGCTTGCCCTTCCGGCTGGTTGTGCCCTTGATGACCCCCAGGCGCCAGTCGCTCTTGCTGCCCACCACCACCTCCCAGTAGTGGCGGCCGCAGGAGAAGCCGCGGCTGGCCAGGACACAGGTGCTGTAGTCGAAGCGCTCAGGCTGGCTGGCGCGCCGCTGGGCCAGGAGCCCACACTGCACCACCGTGTTGCCCTTGGAGAGCTCCAGGAGTGGGTGGGCAGTGGCAGGGTCCAGCTTGAGAGGCTCTGGGGCTGGGAGGGAGATCACACAGGGCCTGTGAGGCAACGTGGAGGGCAGCAGACCCCGCCCACAGAGGCTGACAGAGGCCCTGAGCTCCCCAAGGAGAGGGGCTGTGTCTTCCTCATTTCTCTATCCCCAGGACCTAGAAGGGGCTGGTACAGGGCTGCTCCCTGAATGAATGAATGAATGAATGAATGAATGAATGAATGAAGTTTTACATAAGGGAGATCAATCACAGACTGATGGCATTCACCAAAGGCAAAAGCAGGGTTTATATAAAAGGGAGTGGCTTGGTGGGCTGTCGGGGGCTGAGGTGGCTGGAAAAAGAAATGGACACTGGGCTCAGGGATTCTGGCCCACCTGCCTGAGGCAGAGGTGCTGTGGGAAGGATCCAGAAGACACCTGTCCCATGAGCTTACAGCTCAGCCCTCAGGGTTTTCTGGAGAACCCATAACAACTGCAGCTGTTGGATTTGCTAGCTAGTCAGCCTATTCAAGGACAAACTAGCCCACCTGAGCTTTTTGCTAGCTACCAGCTGATCTGTTTACCCCAGAAATGTGAAATGTGCTCCCCCGCCCCCCGCCTTCCCCACCCACTTCCTGCCGCCCAAGATGCCGCAAGGAAAGAAGGCCAAGGGGGAGAAGGTGGCTCTGGCCTCTGCTGGTATGAAGAAGCAGGAGGCCAAGAAAGTGGTGAATCCCCTGTTTGAGAAAAGGCCTAAGACTTTTGGCCCTGGACAGGACTTCCAGGCCAAAAGGGACCTCGCCCGCTTTGTGCAATGGTCCCGCTCGGTCAGGGTGCAGGGGCAGACAGCCATCCTCTATAAGTGGCTGAAAGTGCCTCCCACTATTAACCAGTTCACTTGGGCCCTGGACCGCCAAACAGCTATCCAGCTGCTTAAGCTGGCCCACAAGTACAGACCAGAGGCAAAGACAAGAAGCAGAGACTGTCGGTCCTGACTGAGAAGAAAGCTGCCGGCAAAGGGGACGTCCCCACTAAGAGGCCACCTGTCCTTGGAGCAGGAATTAACACCGTCACCACCTTGGTGGAGAACAAGAAGGCTCAGCCGGGCCCGGCGCGGTGGCTCACGCCTGTAATCCCAGCACTTTGGGAGGCTGAGGCGGGCGGATCACTTGAGGCCAGGAGTTTACAAGCAGCCTGGCCAACATAACGAAACCCCATCTCTACTAAAATATGAAAATTAGGCGGGCATGGTGGCACGCGCCTGTAGTCCCAGCTACTTAGGAGGCTGAGGCAGGAGAATCCCTTGTACCTGGGAGCCGGAGGTTGCAGTGAGCTGAGATCACACCACTGCACTCCAACCTGGGTGACAGAGAGAGAGTCTGTCTCAAAAAAAAAAAAGGCTCGGCTGGTGGTGACTCCACACAAACTGGGTCCCATCAAGCTGGCTGTCTTCCTGCCCGCGCCTGTGTTGTACAATGGAGTCCCTGACGGCATCATCAAGGGGAAGGCAAGACTGGGACGTCTAGTCCCCAGGAAGACCTGCACCACCGTCGCCTTCACACAGGTGAACTTGGAAGACAAAGGAGCTTTGGCCACGCTGGTGGAAGCTGTCAGGACCAATGACAACGGAGGTGATGAGATCCGCCGTCACTAGGGAGGCAGTGTCCTGGGTCCCAAGTCTGTGGCTCACATTGCCAAGCTCGAAAAGACAAAGGCTAAAGAACCTACCACTAAACTGGGTGAAGCGCACACTGCTGAGTTAAATGTACGAACAGGATTCACAGTTCACAAACTGCAATTTCTTTCCTCCTTTCCTTTCCTTTTTTTTCCTTCATTCTTTTCTTTCTTACTGATGAGGTCTCCTCTGTCGCCCAGGCTGGAGTGCAGTGGCGCGATCATAGCTCACTGCAGCCTCCCAACTGCTGGGCTCAAGCGATCCTCCTGCCTCAGCCTCCTCAGGAGCTGGGCCCACAAGCACATGATACCACACCCCACTAATTATTTTTTGTAGAGATGGCATCTCACTATGTTGCCCAGGCTGGTTTTGAACACCTGGCCTCAAGTAGTCCTCCCACCTTGGCCTCCCAAAGTGCTGGGATTGCAGGCGTGAGCCACCGCGCCCAGCCCCTTCTTTTATACAAACCCTATTTTTGCTTTTGGTGGATGAAATCACTCTGTTAGCAATCTCCCTTATGTACAAAACAGCATGCTAGTAATAAAGGAATGACATGTGTTTGAGTTGTTTTCGACAGAGAGCAAGAACTAATAGGTTGGTTCAAAAGTAACTGCGATTTTTGCCATTACTTTTAAGGCCACTTGTCCTTCGAGTAGGAAGACATTTTTTAAAAGGACATCACTTTTTGTTGTTTTTTTTTTTTGAGATGGAGTTTTGCTCTTGTTGCCCAGGCTGGAGTGCAATGACGCCATCTCAAGTCACTGCAACCTACGCCTCCCCGGTTCAAGTGATTCTCCTGCCTCAGGCTCCCGAGTAGCTGGGATTACAGGTGCATGCCACCATGCCCGACTAATTCTTATATTATTAGTACAGACAGTGTTTTACCATGTTGGCCAGGCTGGACTCGAACTCCTGACCTCAGAAGATCTGCCCTCCTCAGCCTCCCAAAGTGCTGGGATTACAGGTGTGAGCCACTGTGCCCAGCCAAAAAGTATATTACTTTTAAAAGTAATGGCAAAAATCGCAATTACTTTTGTACCAACCTAATATCATTCATGAAGCACTAAACTGCAACACACGTATGTCTACATACAAACTCTGCAGCCTGGCTGGGTGGGTGCTAATAGCCCCACTTTACAGATGAGGAACCTGGGGCTCAGAAGTGACACAACTTGCCCAGCCACCAGCTAGGAAGGGATGAAGTGAGCATGAACCCAAGCTGTTCAGAAACTCAGTCCCATGTCCTCACCAGGACCCTCCGCAAACCTCCGTCTGAGTGCTCTGTAGCTTATTCTCTGATACAATCAATGAACTGCTACCCGCCCTGGGCGGCAGCCCTCAGGAAGGAAGATGGGTCAGGGCCTCACCTGGCAGAACTTTCTGGAAGAGCCTTTTCCACACAGTCAGCTTTATGTCAGCCTGGTGGAGGCCTGGCTTGAAGGAGATGGGGCTGAATGCGCCTTCCAAGGTCCGGGCCTGTGGCAGCTCTGCTCTGCAGGTGACAGTACACAGTACAAGAGAGCAATGTATCATGTGGCACCCCATCCCTCCATCCTATCTACGTCTGCCCAGCCAGATTCACAGCGCAGGACTGCAGTCACAATGCGCATCAATGCCCATCGTCCCCTCCTCTGCACAGCCCTTCAGAGAGGACCCATCTCCTTCCGAGAAGGGGAAACGCTCTATAGTGGTGCTTCTCAGAGTGCAGGTTTGGGGACCAGCAGTGTTGGTTGGAAAATGGTCCAACCTGTTCCCAGTGGAAAGCCAATGGTCCACCTGGGAAATGGGCAGAAATGCAGGTTCTTAGACCCCATACCAGATCTGCCAATCAGAAACCAATTATGGGGGCCAAGTAATGTGTCTTTTTTTTTTTTTTTTTGAGTCAGAGTGTCACTCTGTCACCCAGACTGGAGTGCAGTGGCGTGATCTCAGCTCACTGCAACCTCTGCCTCCCAGGTTCAAGCGATTCTTGTGCCTCAGCCTCCTGAGTAGCTGGGATTACAGGCATGCACCACCACACCTGGCTAATTTTTGTATTTTTTGTAGAGACAGGGTTTCACCATGTTGGCCAGGCTGGTCTTGAACTCCTGACCTCAAGTCATCCTTCTGCCTCAGCTTTCCAAAGTGCTGGGATTACAGGCGTAAGCCACCTTGCCCAGCCTCTGTCCCTTCATTTAAACTCATGTCTCCTGACATGTAAGACTAAATAAATGTGAGAAACAAGGAGTCTCCCAAAAACAGGGAGTGAGGAAGGCGTGGGAACTGCACGTGTTCATTTGTTGGGTCTAGAACATGGATCCACTCTCTTCCCACAATCTGCAGAGCAAGTTTCAGGCAGGGCTGATACTGCCTGCTGCGCAAGGGTGAGGAGGGCAAGCAAGGGATGGCCAGCGCTCCTGGATGTTGCTTCTGGCCATTTCCCACCTCTCCCAGCTCCCACTCCTCCTTATATCCTGCCTTACACCCAGCCACCCTGAACTTCTCATAACCAGAGTCTGCACACCACTCCCCCTTTTACAGGACCGTTCCCTTGGCTTGCCTGGCAAACTCGGGTCCTGGGCCCTTCTCTGCCAGGCCCCCCAGACACCTGCTCCTCCTCTAGTGTTTTGTTTTGTTTTCTGAGACAGGGTCTCACTCTGTCACCCAGGATGGATCATGCAGTAGCATGATCACGACTCACTGCAGCATCACACTTTTGGGCTCAAGCAATCTTCCCACCTCAGCCTCATGAGTAGTGGTAACTCTAGGCGCATGCCACCAGGCCCAGTTAATTTTTTCTATTTTTGTATTTTTTGTAGCGATGGGGTCTTACTACGTTGGCCAGGCTAGTCTCGAATTCCTGGTCTCCAGCAGTCCTCCTGCCTTGGCCTCCCAAAGTGCTGGGATTGCAGGCATGAGCTACCCTCCTCAGTATTTCTGTAGCTTGAGTGAACTTCTGCTGTTCTAGGTACCCACAGTTCACCATCTGCCTCCCCACTCGTCTACGAGACCCTTGAAGGTAGGGATGTGACTTTCCTCTGTTTTCCCCAGGATCAGTTATAGAGTCAGCTGTGGGCAACTGCTTGGGAGGCGCTGGTTAAGCCAATGGAGGAACCAGTGGAGCTGAGATGCCTGTGCCTGCAGCCACCAGACCCTGGCTGAGCTCTCTCCAAGGTTGTTACCTGGAGGCCATGGAGTGGAACTTCTGGAAGGCAAGAGAGAGGGAGGTTAAGGCTAGAAGGTGCGAAGCCAGGGCACTGTTGGGAAGGGGAAGACCCTGGCGGGTATGGGGACAGGACACCCCCCTGTCCACTCACCCGGATGAACTCGTGGTGGCCCTCATTGCCGAACTCTTCTAGCACACACTCGGCTTGGGCCAGCCGCTCCCGGGTTCCCTGGGCCTGCTCCAGCTGCATGTCCAGGGAGGCCACCAGGCCACGGGTGTGACCCCCTATCCCCTCCAGGCAGCGGGCCTTCTCCTCGTCCACCAAGTGGTGCAGCTCCTGGAACTCACGGCGGATCACCCAGCTGAAGACATCCGACTCATTCTGGGACAGGGAGGGCTGGTCACTGCAGAGTCACAGCCAAGCTGCCAGGCTCTGTCTGGCTGGCCTCAGGGTCCCCAGGACCTTCCTGACTGGGCTGGTCCTGGGACCTGAGACCCAGGGGAGGCTGCATGGCCTGACGCTGGGCAGGGAGTTCACCCCATGCTTGGGGAGCCCTGGAGAAGGCCAGGGGGAGGGTGACCCCAGCTCCCATTTCAAATGGAGTGGCTCTGCTTTGGCATGTTTTAATTTTTTTTTTTTTTAAGAGACAGGGTCTCACTCTGTTGCCCAGGCTGGAGTGTACTGTCATGATCATAGCTCACTGTAGCCTCGACCTCCCAGCCTCAAGCAATCCTCCCGCCTCAGCCTTCTGAGTTGCTGGGATTACAGATGCATGCCACCACACCCCACTTTGCCTATGTCAGCTATCAAATGTGCATGTAAGATTTTGTTTTATCACAGAGTTCCACACCTGAAGGAAAGCAGGAAGGCCCCGGGCAAGCAGGCTTTGCTGTGAGGGAGCCAGAACTCCCTGCAGAACCCTGAGCTCTGCCTCCACCAGGCAGGGCTGATACCGCCCGCTGCGCAAGGGTGAGGAGGGTAAATGAGGGATGCCCAGTGCTCCTGCATCTTGCTCAGCTCCTGTTTCTGTTTCACAGCCACCTCCAGGGCCGGGGCTCCACACCTCCCAGCCCCATATGCCTCTTATTTCGGGAGATCTGCCTAGGGCCCAGGACTGCCAGCCTCTCCATGCCTATGCACCCAGGTACTGGGAGGGCACCATGACAGGCTGGCAAGGTCAAGTAGACACAGGTGGCACAGGGGCAGAGGAGTCACACCCATGCTTTGAGCTGTTTACCCCCTGGGACTCAAGTCCTGGGTTATCTCAGTCTCAAGGACACAGAGGGCAAAAGCCAACCTGGAGCCAGTCCTGACAACAACTGGATTGAATTCCCCTGAGAGGATTTGCACTTTCCCCACCCTGCCCCGGAATGCTTTGAGCTCTGTCTTTCTATGGAAGGCCTGGTTTTCTGTAAAGGACCAATGAGAACTGAGCTGTACAGGAAAGTGAAGGTGGCCGGTCCCAGGCAGGGGGCAGAGGGAAGGGCACTCACGACAATTCGGGTCCGGTTGTTCACCAGTTTGGCGATGAGCTCATCCACCTTCTTCTGCTCCTGCTTCAGCTCAGAGATGAGGGCTGCGAGCTCCTCCTGGAGGCAATAGGCCGTGGCCCCATGAGCAACTGATCTCTCCTCCTCTCAGCTCCTTGGGTCACGTTCTTGGGAGTATCCCAATGGCCACAAGCACTCCCAGGGAAACCAGGGTGGGAACCAGAGCCACCCAAGTATCCTTGAGTCCAAAACAGGTTAAATTGTTCAAGAATAGTCCAGGCACAGTATCTCATGCCTGTAATTCCAGCACTTTGGGAGACTGCGACAGGACTTCACTTGAGGTCAGGAGTTTGAGGCCAGCCTGGCCAACATGGTGAAACCCCATTTCTATTAAAAATACAAAAATTAGCCAGGTGTGGTGGTGCACACCTGCAGTCCCAGCTGCTTGGGAGGTTGAGGCACGAGAATCACTTGAACCTGGGAAGCGGAAGTTGCAGTGACCTGACACCATGCCACTGCACTCCAGCCTGGGTGACACAGTGAGACTCTGTCTCAAAAAAATAAATAGATAAATAAAATAAGATAAGATAAAATAATTCAAGAATATTCTAGTCTGGGCACAGTGGCTCATGCCTGTAATCCCAGCACTTTAGGAGGCCAAGATGGGAGGATCACTTGAGGTTAGGAGTTTGAGACCAGCCTGGGCAACATAGTGAGATCCCATCTCTAAATTTTTTTTTTTTAAGAATATTCTGCATTGACAGCAGGAACTTCCCAGGCATAACAGGGTCTCGATGTCACCCCTCTGCATGACATGGAGAGAGTCACTAAATGTTACAGCTACTGGAAGTCACCATATGATGCTGGCAATTCCTGGATTGAATGCTGCCTGTAGGGGACCCACCAGATGGACTCTGTGGTCACCAGCAGATCCTGAATTAGTGGGTATTTAATCAGGAGCCATCACCAAAAGGCCAGCGCCAGGTGAGGCTAATTCTAGGGCCAGTGCTTCTTACCTAGGCCTGGGTTAAACCTGATGAATCCCCACGCCTATAAACACCTGAATCCATTCCTGGTGGACTTGGACACAGCATGGATTTGCAACCTCCCCAGGCTGACATAAATGCACTTCTCCTGGACTGCCCTGGCCCCAAATCTGGCCTAGCTTTGGGGGTGCCAACCGGGACTCCTGGACCACCAGCTACTCCATGACTTGACCACAGCACCCATTGGTTTGTACTCATGCAGTGTACGGAATCTTTGGCTTGGATCTTGCCCAAGCACCAGAGAGCTGCAAGGGGCTTTCAGGAAGGGAGTTGGGTAAAGAACAAAGCACTTGCTGGCATAAATGGACAGAGTCCTTGCTCTGGAGAATGAGGCTTCAGAACATCTCACAGTGGCCCCAGAAGGGCATTCCAATGCCACCCTCCCCAGGCAGACAGACGGGACTCATTCCTTCCCAGTGACAGGAACTAAGTTATGCAAATCAATGCACCCATCAATCGAGCATCTCAAGATCTCAATAAACAGGAGGCAACAGGAACACCCAAAAGAGGGCAATAAATGAGTGCAATTTAGTTACATTCTGTGTTGCAGCAGAGAAGAGCCTTGGGATCATCAAAACCCAAATCTGGCTGGGTGCAGTGGCTCATGCCTGGAATCCCAACACTTTGGGAGGCCGAGGCAGGAGGATCACTTGAGGCCAGGAGTTTGAGTCCAGCCTGGACAAAATAGTGAGACCCTGTCTCTCCAAAAAAAAAATTAAGCCCAAATCTAAAACAGGGACCCAAGCTGGGCCGCTGGATCCTAACCACAAAGGACAGACAAGCTCCCAGCCTGTTTCCCTCCCTCTTTCCCATCAACTAATAAAACATAAAGTCAGCTTCCTCACCTGCAGTTGGCATCCACCTTCCAGACTCCCCTAAACCTGCTCTTGCCAAGAGAATCAGTTCTTACTGCTACATCTAACACTTTTCAGTCCTCAGAGATATTTCACACAAGTGACCTCCTCCTTCAGTGCTCTCTCTGATTTCCGGGAGGCCACACTCAGCCAGTGTTGCTGCTCTGAGGATTCTTTCTATCCCTTTTTCAGGGCTCTCTCTCGCTCAATCCAGATTTTAAGCCTGGTACCCCTTGGGGTCATCATCGATGTCTTCCCTTATCACTATGTAGACTCTCCTGGACTGGTCTTCTCCATCAAAGGGGACTTTAGTGACCTCTTGCCCTGAGCCGCATCGCTGTCCTGGTCTACACGCCCCCCACCCTGACTGCACATCCCCAGGCACCTCCTGCTCCACCTGCCCATGACAGATCCTTCCCTGCGATCACTTCATCTGTGCAAGGGGAGATTACAGAGCTGGAGTCAACCTCCCCGTCCCTCACCCTCCTTGCCACACACAGTTGTCAGGGTTTTTTTCTTTTCGAGATTTGTCTTTGGTCTGCCCCAGGCCTTTGTCCCAGTTCCCACCGACTTAGGTCCTGGCACCCTCATCTCTTGCTGTCCTTCTGCCTCACCCTCAAAGCTCCCCTCTGCCAGAGGGATCTGAGCACATCACCACCGGCTTCAAACCCTCCAGCCCCCACCTTGCTCCCTCATCCTGTGAATAAACTCCAAATCCCTTCCTGGGTCACACTGGCCTCTCCAAACCCTGGCCGCAGCTTACCTCGCTGGCCCTATCTTGCCCCCACCCATGCTCCCTCCAGCTTTATGCTGGGATTACAGGAGTGGCCATTGCGCCCGGCCAACCAGGCTAATTTTGAAACTTTTGTAGAGACAGGGTCTCACTATGTTGCCCAGGCTGGTCTCAAACTCCTGGACTCAAGTGATCCACCCACCTCAGCCTCCCAAAGTGCTGTTATTATAGGCATAAGCCACCCAGCCACGTGTTTTATAACAGGTGGTTTATATATATAACACCCAGCCAGGTATTACTATTACTCATCTTAAAGAATGATCTGCTAGGTTTGGTGATGGCCTACAAAGGCAGGAATTCACTGATTCAGCATTTTGGACATTTACAGTGTGCCAGGTATGGCTCCAGGCACTGAAATACACCAGGGGACAAAATGAAGGCCCCATCCTCATGCACTAGAGAGTGCAAACAGGGGAGTGTCCAGAAACAAACAAGGAGCCTAGGGCAGTGCCACATGCCTGTAATTCCAGCACTTTGGGAGGCCCAGGCAGGATTGTTGGAGGCCAAGGAGTTCAACACCAGCCTGGGCAACATAACAAGACCCCATTTCTACAAAACATAGAAAAATGAGCTGGGCATGGTGGTGTGCACCTGTAGTCCCAGCTACTGGGGAGGCTGAGGTGGGAGGATTGCTTGAGCCTAGGCGTCGGTGGCTGCAGTGAGCCATGATCACACCACTGCACTCCAGCCTGGGCAACAGAGTGAGACGCTGTCTCCAAAAAGAAAGAAGAAAAAGAAAGGGGGGGGGAAGAGAGAGAGAGAGGAAGAGGGGGGAGAGAGGGGGGACAGAGGGGAGAGAGGGGAGAAAGGGGAGAGAGAGAGAGGGAGAGGGAGAGAGGGGGAGGGGGAGAGAGAGAGAAAGAGAGAGAAGAGAGAGAAAGAATAAAAACAACCAGAACTGCAAATAAAAAAAAAAAGGGGGGTGAGCGCGTGACACCAGGGAGCTCCCCATCCTGTGCATGTGGCTTCAATCCTCGGCACCTGGGTTGAGCTGCCGCTCAAATGCTAAGGAATGAATGCGCCAGGGCAGGGCTGGAGGGAAATCGAGGATAGCTGGATGCTTTTGGTGCCAGGTGATGGCGCCAGAGAGCACAGGATCCGGTCCCCGCGGACCCCGCCAGCCCCGCTGCACCGTCGCTCCCCACCTTCATGCGGCTGTAGACGGTGGAGACGGGCGTGACCGGGTGGTGCTGGTGGGAGCCCAGCAAACCGCAGAGGCCACAGATGAGCTCCTGGTCCTTCTCGCAGAAGAGGCTGAGCGGGTTCCGGTGGTGCACGCAGACCTTGGGCTCTGGGTCCCCAGGGAGCCTCAGGGCTTCGATCACCCGAGCCAGGGAGACGTTGGGCGGCGGGGAGCTGCTGCCGTCCACCGCCTGCCGGCACACGGGGCAGCGCAGCTCGGCGTCCAGGTGGCAAGACAGGGAGACCAGGCAGCCCTTGCAGTAGGAGTGGCCGCACCGCAGCATCAGGGGCTCCTTGAAGACCTCCAGGCAGATGGGACACTGAAGCCGGTCCTCCAGCTCCGGCAGGCTCACCTGCCAAGCCATCCACACTCACTGCCCGGGATGAAACACAGGCATCGGTCCTCAGTCCTGTCCTCTCCCCTCCCTCTGTCCAGCACTCACCCACCACCCTCAACCCTAAGGAGCACCAGAATTTTAGAGGAAACACTTTCAGTCCTGGATCCCAGTCCTAACCCATATGACCTTGGGCCCCAGTTTCCCCAGCTGTAAAACAAAAGACTGCAATGAAAAAACTGGTCCCTTGAAGATACACGTGTGTGTGTGTGTGTGTGTGTGTGTGTGTGTGTGTGTGTTTACATTTTTTACTCAGATTTGGAGACAAGCATGAAAGGGGCCATCTGCAGGGTCATTTGCAATGACACTAATAATGCAAGGTCCAGCCCCAGCAGGCATCTGGACCTAGAACTGGACAGCAAAACCCAGGCAAGCTCTCCACCTTCCAGATCAGTTCCCAAACTTTTGAGAAACTGTTGAAAGCATAGGTGTAATAGATCTAGAGGCCCACCTTCAAAAGTGCTTCAAGAGGTCTCCAGTGAGACCCAGAACTCTACATTTATAGGTGACACTCCCAGGTAATTCTAGAGAGCCTGGAACCTACAAGGCCTCTACCCTGATCTCCCACCTGCTCCCCTACTAAAGCTTGTCAATGAGACAGGAAAAGCACCAGCAGCCCCCAGGGAGAGCCCAACATTGGAATACCTGGCTTCTCAGGATCTGCTGGGCCTCCCACTACGGCCTCAGGCTAGCATCACTCATCCAGATGGATCAAGAGATTGCTCAGCCTTTTCTTCTTCCCAGCAGGGAAACAGCAGGTACAGAGACAGAAGTGGGGAGTGCAGCTGGACGCCTGCACCACTGCCTGGTCTCTGCCCCTTCTCTCCTCCCCTTTCCCAGCAACACTCCTGTGTCCCCAAGGTCAACAGAATCAGGTGGAAACTGGGTTATATCACGGGACTGGGAAGGCAGCCTTTGTTGGGCCTGCTCTGATAACATTCAGGTGCTGGCCTTGGCCGCTGTGGGGGAAGGGCAGAAACAGAGGAACTGGACACACCGTCCACACCTCACGACCCTGACAGGAGCAGACAGGTGCTGGGAAACAGTTCTTTCTGAATCTCAAACTCTTGCTCTTACTCTCCTTTTTTGCGGGGAGGGGCTTGGGGGGCAGGGCAAGACAGCATCTTGCTCTGTTGCCCAGGCTGGAGTGCAGTGGCGTAGTCACAGCTCACTGCAGCCTCCAACTCCTAGGCTCAAGCCAACCTCCTACCTCAGCTGCCTGAGTAGCTGAGACTGCAGGCGCATGCCACCATGCCAAGCTAATTTTTTAAAAAAATGTTGTAGGTACTGGGTTTCAGCTTCTGGGCTCAAGCAATCCTTCCTCCTTGGCCTCCCAAAGTGCTGGGATTACAGGCATGAGCCTTACTGCACCCAGCCTTCCCTCTCTCTCTTTTTTTCTAATACAAACTGGCAGATGATGGTTCGATCTATTTAATTTTTTTATTTTATTGTTTTATTTATTTTAGTAGAGACAGGGGTCTTGCTTTGTTGCCTGGGCTGGTTTTGAACTCCTGGGCTCAAGCAATCCTCCTGCCTCAGCCTCCCAAAGTGCTGGGATTACAGGTATGAGCCACCAAGCCTGGCCTCTTTTTTATTTTTTATTTTATTTTTTGAGATGGAGTCTTGCTCTGTCACCCAGGCTGGAGTGCAGTGGCACAATCTCAGCTCACTGCAACTCCGCCTCCTGGGTTCTTGCCATTCTCCTGCCTCAGCCTCCCCAGCAGCTGGGACTATAGGCGCACGCCGCTACACCTGGCTAATTTTTGTATTTTTAGTAGAGACAGGGTTTCACCATGTTAGCCAGGATGGTCTCGATCTCCTGACCTTGTGATCCGCCCACCTCGGCCTCCCAAAGTGCTGGGATTACAGGCGTGAGCCACTGCGCCCGGCCACTTAGATTTTTTTAATTGAGGTATAACATATACAAGTGTGCAAATCTTAACCACACAGCTTGATAAACACTTGATGTTTATCCTCCCACCTCAGCCTCCCGAAGTGCTGGGATTACAGGTGTGAGCCACCGAGCCTGGCCTCTTTTTTTTTTTTTTTTAAAGAGATTTGAAGGTACCTTTTTTAAGATTTTTAAAATCAAGGTATAACATATACAAGTGTGCAACTCTTAACCACACAGTTTGATAAACACCTGCTGTACGTACACACACGCTGAAGAGCAAGATGTAGTGTTTCCAGAAAGCTCCCTCCTGCCTCCTCCCAGTCATAACTCCTAACAAGGACAGCCACTGTCCTTATTACCATGTTGTCATGTGGCCTGTTTTTGAATTTCACATGAACAGCATCATATAGAATGTACTCTTTTGTGTCTGGTTTCTTTCACTCAATAATATTGAATTGTGAGTTTTTTTTTTTTTTTTTTTTAATGTGAAGTCTTTCAATGTTTAGAAAATCAATGACACTCTGCTATACAGGTTTTGTTTGTTTTTTAAGACAGAGTTTCACTCCTGTTGCCCAGGCTGGAGCACAGTGGTGTGATCTCTGCTCACTGCAACCTCCACCTCCCGGGTTCAAGTGATTCTCCTGCCTCAGCCTCCCAAGTAGCTGGGGTTACAAGCGCCCGCCACCATGCCCAGATAATTTTTTGTATTTTTAGTAGAGATGGGGTTTCATCATGTGGGCCAGGCTGGTCTCAAACTCCTGACCTCGAGTGATCCACCTGCTTTGGCCTCCCAAAGTGCTGGGATTACAGGCGTGAGCCACCACACCTGGCCTGTTACACAGTTAATGAATATTATGGTCATGGTATATTGCTGTGGTTTGAATGTATCCTCCTAATTTCATGTGTTGGAAACTTAACTCCCAATTGGGGCAGTATTGAAAGTTGGCTACAGCCTACGCCTATAATCCCAGCACTTTGCGAGGCCAAGACGGGAGGATTGCTTGAAGTCGGGAGTTCAAGACCAGCCTAGGCAACAAAGCTACAAACCATCTTTCCAACAAGTTAAAAACTGAAAAATAAATTAGCTGGGCCTGGTGGTGCACATCTGTAATCCCAGCTACTGGGGAGGCTGAGGCAGAAGGATCTCTTGAGCCCAGGAGGTGGGGACAGCAGTGAGCTGAGATCCATCACTGAACTCCAGCCTGGGCTCAGAGCCAAACTCTGTCAATCAATCAATCAGTCAATCAGTGTCTCGTCTGGGCCTAAATTTCTCCAGAACACAATGGAAGAAGGAAAGTGGAAGAAGGTGGAAGCAACCCACAGCTGGGAGCCCTGAACTCTGCTGGTGGCAGATGGCTCTCATGTCCTCACCAGGTTGCCCTGCAATCACATGCTGCATCCTTTTTCCTGAACCCGCCCCACGTGCCCCACCACGCAGCCACTCCGAGGGTTCCTTCAAGGGCGGCAGCCCTGTCACGTGTTCCAAAAGTGCTCCCCTGTGCCCTGACGGCCTCGCCATGTGTCCCATCATGCCCCACACGCTTCCACTGTGTGCCCCACCATGCACCCATGCCCCATCATGTTCTGCGTGCTCCTTAGGTGCCCCAATATTCCCCGCGGGCTCCCATTACGTACCCAGCCTCACGCCCCTACAAGTTCCCCATCATGCTTTCTGTCGCTCCAGTTAGGTGCCCCATCATGCCCCGCGCGCTCCAATTAGGTGCCCCACCTCACCCCCCAACGTCCGTGCTCCATCATGCCCCGCACGCTCCGGCTACGGGCCCTGCCTCGCGCTCCCTCACGTGCCCCATCATGCTCTGCACGCTCCCATTCTGTGCCACCACCTCACGCCCCTGCACGTGCCCAACGTGCCCTGCGTGGTCGCGTTACGTGTCCCATCACGTTTCGTGCGCTCCCATTACCGGCCGCACCTCGCACCTCACGGCGCGGCATAAGTAGTTCCAGAGCTCGCGAGAGCCAGGGCGGTTGGCGGCAGTTGGAACGAAATGATGAGTGCCTTCTCGTGGCCCGAGAATGGAATGCCGCCATCGGTAGGGTCTGCCGGGTATAAAGGGGGCTTCGGAACCAAAGTCACAGCTAGGGAGGGCAGCGGGGCGCACCAGGCTGAAGGCTCACGCCACGTGGGGGCAGCAAGGACATGGGGGAAAGCGCCTTAAACCAGGGAGTCCTGGAAGGGGACGACGCCCCCGGCCAGGTGAGGGCCCAGACGTTTCGGGGCGTCAATGACGAGGGGTGGCCGGGTGGGTCTGAGGCTCTGACACCTGGCTTTCATTCTCCACCAGTCCCTGTACGAGCGGTTAAGTCAGAGGATGTTGGACATCTCGGGGGACCAGGGCGTGCTGAAGGATGTCATCCGAGAAGGAGCTGGAGACCTGGTGGCGCCTGATGCTTCGGTGCTAGGTGTGCCCTGGGGCGGTTTGTCCGCAGGATCCATGTCATCGCACTCTCTGTTGGGGAAAGAGAGGCCACATTTTCAAAAAGCATTTAATGGGGTTGGAAATGCTTTGTTTGAAGTGGATTTTTGGTTTTGAAATGGGGGCTCGCTGAGTTGTCCAGGCTGGAGTGCCGTGGTGCGATCATAGCTTACTGCAGCCTCCACCTCCTGAGCTCAAGTGATTCTCCAGCCTCAGCCTCCCAAATAAGGGATTTACAGACGCGATCCACCATGCTCGGCTAATTTTTAATATTTTTGTAGAGATGGGGGACTCTGTATGTTGCCCAGGCTGGTCTCAGACTCCTGGACCCAAGTGATCCTCTCACCTCAGCCTCCCCAGTAGCTGGGATTACAAGTGTGAGCCGCTGCTTCTGGCCTGAATTAGTTTAAGAGGAAAGCTAGGGACCCCTATGTCCCCTTTGCGTGATGCTTCCACGAAGCTCTTGAACCTCTGAGCCGAAGGGCAGGCACCCAAAATGCAGAGAGAAGATTTATTCCTGTACCTCAGGGTGTCGGGCAGCTTAAGCTCATCTGATCGTGTTGTTTCTGTGTGATAATGAGACTGGATATTATGGAGGCATGGGTGTTTTGGGTCCATTTTCTTTACTTTCTTTCTTCTATCCTAGTGAAATACTCTGGATACCTGGAACACATGGACAGACCCTTCGATTCTAATTACTTTAGGAAAACTCCTCGGCTAATGAAACTTGGAGAGGGTAAATTCAGAGTGGGAGCTGGAGAAGAAGGGATTGTTTAGGGGCGAGATGAGGCAGAATACCTCAGGCTGGGAAGTCTGCTCAGAGCACAGGTTCTTTGAGTTGACTTTGCTGAGGTTGAGTTTTGGTGAAACAGCCATGTTCTCTCCCCTTGAGACCTGGGCATTTGTGAGATGGCTTAACAGGCAAGTTATCTTTGCACTCTGACTTAACTAACCACTGGGAATGTTTCTTTGTTCATTTATTAAGTAAAAATCGATCGAATGCTTACTTCTCACAATACATGGTGAAAAGAGAGGATGTACTGAGAAGATTAGAACATCTCCATCCTTAAGGACCTCACAATGTAGTGGAGGAGACTGACCTGCACTCAGCTCACTTGGTAGAATCAGATGAGTGCCTGGGAGGTGAAAGCAGTGTTGTGGGTCTGCTTAATGGAGGCATGATTAATTCTAGCTGGGAGGTTCAGGGAAGGCTTTCTGCAATAGGGGGCATTTGAACTGAGCCCGGAAGTTTGAATAAAATTTCTATCGGTAGAAGCTGGGCATAGGCTCAGGAGGAAGACATTGCAGGAAGAGGGAACTGTGTGAGGGAGACATGGAAGCCAAAGTACTGCTGACTTAGAAGGGGAAGAAACTGATAGCATTGAGCAGGATACTGAGCAAGCTTCACTCACCTTCTTTGTGTCTTCTTACAGATATTACACTGTGGGGCATGGAGCTGGGTCTTCTGAGCATGCGGAGAGGAGAGCTGGCCAGGTTTCTGTTCAAACCGAACTACGCCTATGGAACTTTGGGCTGCCCTCCCTTAATCCCCCCAAACACCACTGTCCTGTTCGAGATTGAGCTGCTTGACTTCCTAGACTCTGCTGAGTCGGACAAGTTTTGTGCTCTCTCAGCTGTAAGTTCCAAAGCACAGATGTCAGCACTTTACAGAGAGATGAACGGGTTGCTGTTTTTGGTAATTCTTCTAGATAGCCTGCCCTGCTGCTGATTGTCCGCTCCAGGGTCCCCCCGCAGCACCTGTGCGATGGTGGCGGCGTTCCTCTGCTTCCTAGTCTGTGTTTGTCTTAGTAATAGCTCTCATGTGTAGATAAATGCGCTGGGGCGAGGTAAGGCTGTGAGTTTAAGGATTTGTGGTTTGAACTGATTTTCTGGTCACCCTTTGCCTAGTTCTCCCTGTGAGACAGCACTTGCTTTTCGTCATTATTTGGTTTCCAGCAAGGCAGGCATTGGTAGCTCATAACTAGGGTGACTGGATAATTGATTGTCCAGCCCAGCACAGGTGAGAGTAAAAGGGGCTATTCACTGGAGGGGTTACCCATGACGTCGGGTTTAAACTGAGACAGTCCCAGGCAAACTGGAATGTATGGCCACTGTCCTTACCACTTAAGTCTTGCCTCCTCTTTGTAGCCTTTCACTTAACCCTGTCCCTTAGATGCAGGGCTTCTGACCCCGTCAGCAGTCACAGGCACTGTCTTTATCATGCCATCTCACACTGACTCTATCTGTGGCCTTAGAGGTCCTTCCCAGGTTTTATATCTTCACATGGTATCTCTCCAGCTAAATTGTCAGCACTCCAAGTGAGGGAGCTCACCCTTTTTTCATCCTTCCAAGATTAGAGTTTCTTGCAGATGCCTGGTCCCACCTGTGGTGTACTGGTTTAGGATCTGTGGGAGTGGGGCCGGGACCAAAGAGGCTCTATGGGTGACTCTGAAGATGGCCAGGGTAGAGCATCACGACCATAAAGACCACCAGGGAGGGCCCTGAGCAAACCAAGACCTGTTTGATGCTTGGTGGCCAAATAGTGGTTTTGAGCACTGACTTCTGTGCTTGGCAAGCTCCATCAGTTTCTAATTCCCTGGGAGACTGCTTTCTCAGAGAACATCGGGGGAAGACTGAAGAAGCAGACTTCCTTCTGGCTCTAGTGTGTAAAATGGGACCGGTTGTAACACCTGTGTGGCCCCTGTCAGATTCAGAAGTGACTCCAACACAGAAGGCTGTATACAGAAGTGCATGATCTGAAAAAGAAGAGCTCACAGCTGTAGTAACACTTCTTTCTTTCAATTACTTTTTTTTTTTTTTTAAATGGAGACATGTTCTCACTGTGTTGCCCAGGCTGGTCTCGAACTCCTGGGCTCATGTGTACTAACACTTTGCTTGTGGTGTTATGGCTTTTGGGTTTCCCTGCTGAGTATTCCTGTCTCTGGTCCTCAGGAGCAGCAAGACCAATATCCACTTCAGAAGGTCCTTAAAGTGGCAGCTACAGAACGGGAGTTTGGCAATTACCTTTTCCGCCAGAATCGTTTCTGTGATGCCAAAGTAAGATATAAAAGGGTAAGAATGATTTAAAAGTTAAGTGTAAGTTTAGATCCTGAAAACTTCGTTGTTTAAAAAACAGACTTTTTTTTTTTTTTTTTTTTTTTTTTTTTTTTTTTT
>NW_012113142.1:2461887-2478396 GCF_000951035.1 Colobus angolensis palliatus
TTTTTGAGGCAGAGTCTTGCTCTGTCGCCCAGGCTGGAGTGCAGTGGCACAATCTCGGCTCACTGCAAGCTCCACCTCCCGGGTTCACACCATTCTCCTGCCTCAGCCTCCCAAGTCGCTGGGACTACAGGTGCCCGCCAGCTAATTTTTTTATATTTTTAGTAGAGATGGGGTTTCACCATGTTAGCCATAATGGTCTCGATCTCCTGACCTCATGATCCACCCACCTCGGCCTCCCAAAGTGCTGGGATTACAGGCATGAGCCACCGCGCCTGGCAAAAAAACAGATTTTTGTCTTTCTCCCTACTTTCCATGAGCAGCCATTAAGAAAAACCTCATTTTAAAAAACCCTCATGCCAGGCCAAGGCGGGTGGATCACCTGAGGTCAGGAGTTTGAGACCAGCTTGGCCAACATGGTGAAACCCCATCTCAGATACAAAAATTAGCCAGGTGTGGTGGTGGGTGCCTGTAATCCCAGCTACTTGGGAGGCTGAGGCAGGAAAATTGCTTGAACCTGGGAGGTGGAGGTTGCAGTGAGCCAAGACAGCATAATTGCACTCCAGCCTGGGGAACAAGAGTGAAACTCCATCTCAAAAAAAAAAAAAAAAAAAAGTCTTGTTCTGAGCTCAAAGCTAACAACAACAACAAAATCTTATTACCACTTAGGTTCCTGTTCCTTTCTACGTGACCTGTGTTTTTCCTCTGTAGAGATGAAGATCATTTTTCCCAGCGTTCCTAAATTTTACAGTGATGTGCCTCTGTGTGTATGTATTTTAAAATTTGTGTTGAGCCCATGGTGTATCTTTTCATTCAGGAAACTTTTCCTCCACTCTGGGAAACTTTCTTGAGTTATTTCTTTGATACTTTACTCTTGTTCCCTCTGCCATCTTTTTCTGGAACTCCTATTATCAGACCTCCTGCACTGAGCTTCTGGCTGTCCCTACCCACGCAAACTAGTTTCCATCTTTTCTCCTGTTTGTGTCATTGTCTGGAAGCTTTCCTTGACTTTTGGCCACCTCTTCTGATGAATTTTTCATTTAAAATTGTGGGGCCAGGCACAGTGGCTCACACCTATAAGTCCAGCACTTTGGGAGTCCAAGGTGGGAGGATGGCTTGAAGCCAGGAGTTAAAGATCAGTCTGGGCATCATAGCAAGATCCCATCTCCACAAAAAATAAATTTTAGGAAATTGAAGGGCTTTTTGTTCTTCCCCTCCCCAGCATTCTGTTCTTGTTTCATGACTATATTATTTCATATGTTTAGACTGTTGATGATAATTTAATCTCATTCTTTTTCTGTTTGGTTTTTCTACATATTGGGGACTGTGTCCTTTTGCACTAAGTTTGTCAATGACCTAAAGATGGTTTATTTCTCACTCATGTAAAAGGTTAGAGTAGAGGTATGCAAGCCAGGGCCAGTTGGTGACTCTGCTCCAGACATTTTCACATACCCAGTTCTCATTTCTAGGGTGGGACTCTGGCCTTGTAGTCCAGGATGAGGGTCTCTGAGTTCTAGCAGCAGAAGGAAAGAAAGGCTGGGGACATGTACAGCTCTGTTAAGGAAGGTTCTTGTCATATGACACTTCTACTGAATTATGTTTTCCAGAACCTCTTTTCCAGGCCTTGCCTAGCTGCAAAGAAGGCTAGCAAATATCTATATTCTGGTTGTACATATTCCTGGCCAAAAAAAAAAAAAAAGTCCTGTTACTATGAAGGAAGGGAGAGCAGCTGCTGGGAGACAGGAGGCCCCCTCTTTCACGGAGGCTTTCCTCAAATGGCTGGTGATCTTTGATCACTAAGATTTAAAAGAGACATCACAGAGCTGATTGGGAACTCCAGGTACTTGGTGGGGCAGGTGTCAGTGTGGTGAAAGAGAGACTGCACACGTCAGAGTGCGTAGGTGTTTTCTCAGGGTCCATTGAGTCCTCCTCTTTCTGCGCCGTGCACATGCCGAGGGACCAGCATTCTGGGAGCCGAGCAGGGCTGCAGGACAGAGGTTCTCACTGTCTGGTGTTGAGATTCCCTTTCATAGCCCCATTACCAGTATACTCACCTTCCTTCCGTCTGCTCCAGCCTGCCCCCAAGTCAAGGGCCTCATTGGTTCCATTTTCCCAGAAAGTAGACCTCGTGTTTCCTGAGGCCATCTGGACACATGGCGCAATGAGGGTGGGGGAACATTTTGCCTGACCTCCTTTTTTCAGCCCCACCAGATAGCTCTAATTCCTGGTTCCATCGGTTCCCAGGTCTTTCCAGGTTCTGAGGGGCAGATCAGTCCCTTTTACATTGTCACCACTCTGCGAAGTCACCACACTGCCACCCACCCTGACCCCTTGGTTTATTGGTCCTTTTCCTGTCCTTTGCTCATGTTGGAGTACTACCTGTCTTAGTCCCTTAGGGATGGAGAAAGTAGGGATGTGTGTGGAGCCTGCCTTGCTGAGCTAGAGGTTTTGCATGTCTTTTCCTAGTGCAAAGTTTCTCAGTCTTTGGAGCAGCGGACTAACATTGTCACCACCACTGTGTCTCCACCTTTTGCTCAGCATTTTCTGGGTCACACAAGAAGTATTGGGGTTCCTGCTTTCAAGGGATTTGAATCTAGGGAGATAAAATGCAGTTCCAACAGCTAACCAATATCTGTGGTCTGAATGTTTGTGTCTCCCCAAAATGTGTATGTTGAAACCTAATCATCTGTGATATTAGGAGGTGGGGCCTTTGGAAGGTGATGAGGTCATGAGGATGAAACACTCATGAATGGAGTTAGTGGCCTTATAAAAGAGGTCCCTGAGCGCTGTCTTGTCCCTTCCACCATAAACTCTCAGCAGGAAAAAAGATGAGCAAAGGTACGGAAGTGATCAGAACCTATTCAGGCCACAGTTGGTAGATTCCTAGTCAGAAATATAGGTTACATCTAAGGAATCATAGGAGGCGGCCACATTCAGGAAGACATTCAGATATGCGTGGGTGGATTTGGACTTGAAGAAGTGGATGGCAGGGAACCACTGAGGAAGAGTGTGGTTGATCAAAGTCATATTCGGGGAAGAGGTAGTAGTTGTGCTGGAGCTCGTGAAAACTCAAAATTTCAATTGTAAAATTTTCAGGAGTTTTGTGCCCTGGTTAATGTCACTTTGGTAGCTTGAAATCAGCTCTGGTAGGAATATTTACAGCACAGGAATAGGCAAATGCTACAAAGCAGGGCTCCGCCTCCCCCCGAGAGCTGGCTATTAAACATGTACCATCACACCACTGTGTGCAGGACATGTCAAATGACAAACTTCATTTTAATGAGGATCTGTTTCATGTTAGGCACTGTGCTGGGTGTGCTGCGCCTAAGCCTGTTAACGGGATCCAGGAATGTGTTAAAGCAGTTGTGAGTTGTGCAAATAGAAGAAAAAGCTCTGGAAGTACTTCCACAAAATGGATGGTTAGACTTGATGAAGTTGTATATATAAGAGATCAAGGAAACAGAAGAAGGGAATTACTTGAAGCTTCCTGGTATGAGAAAAAATTTTAAACCAAGGAATAACTGGGAAATGAATGTGTTACTTTCAATTTTGATTACTCATGGGAATGAGCAGGTAAGCGGGCCTGTAGAAAACTGTTTCCAGGTGACAACTGGCTTCACAATTTCATTTGGGTATGAGAGCAGAGTTCAGGCGTGAGGTTCCAGCTTGTGATGTGAACGGGACCCGAATCCATTCGGTAGGTGTGGAGACAGTTGATGTGAACTTGCCTGGTGAATGCCCAGAGTTTAGAGATGGAAGGGAAGACCAAGGAAGGCTCATGACTTTCTGCCTGTGCTGCCATCTCCGGACACATTTTCCAGTTCTTCTGTTTTTTGGGTTTTTTTGTTTGTTTGTTTGTTGGTTGGTTGGTTTTGTTTTGTTTTGAGACAGAGTCATGCTCTGTCTCCTAGCCTGGAGTGTATTGGCGCCATCTCAGCTCACTACAACCTCCGCCTCCCGGGTTCAAGCGATTCTCCTGCCTCAGCCTCCCAAGTAGCTGGGATTACAGGCACTCACCACCACGCCCAGCTCATTTTTTGTATTTTTAGTAGAGACAGGGTTTCCATGTTGGCCAGGCTGATCTTGAACTCCTGACCTCAGATGATCTGCCCACCTCAGTCTCCCAAAGTGCTGGGATTCCAGGTGTGAGCTCCCCGCTCCTGGCCTTCCAATTCTTCCATTCTACTTGCACCTTCCAAATGGAGTCCCAGGGAGTGCAGGCTCTGCCTTCACCCATTTTTATTGTTTTACTATTTTTTTGTTGAGATATGATTCACATGCCATAAAATGTGTGCTTTTAAAGTGTCCAATTCAGTGGTTTTTAGTATATTAACAAAGTTGTGCAACCATCACCACTATCTAATTCTGGAACATTTTCCTCACCCCGAAATGAAACTCACAATTCTTTGGCCCCAGATAGCCTCTGTTCTCCTTTGTTTCTATGGATTTGCCTATTCGGGACATTTTGTGTAACTATAATTGTCAAATATCTGTCATTTTGTGGCTGGCATCTTTCACTTAGCATGTCTTTGAGGTTCATCCATGTTGTAGCATGTACAAACCTCATTCTTTTTTGTGTTTTGTTTTTTTTATGAGATGGAGTCTCTGTCGCCCACGCTGGTGTGCAATGGCATGATCTCAGCTCACTGCAACCTCCGCTTTCTGGATTCAAGCAATTCTCCTGCCTCAGTCTCCCAAGTAGCTGGGATTACAGGCGCCCACCACCACACCTGGCTAATTTTTGTATTTTTAGTAGAGACGGGTTGTCACCATGTTGGCCAGGCTGGTCTTGAACTTGTGACCTCAGATGATCCGCTACCTTAGCCTCCCAAAGTGCTGGGATTCCAGGCATGAGCCACCGTGCCCAGTCCCTCGTTCTTTTGTGAGGCTGCTTTTCTGTTGGATGGCTCTGCTGCTCTTTGTCCATTCGTCAGCTGGACATGTGGATTGTTTCCACTTCGTGACTATTATGACTGATGCAGTGAGCATTTATGTACAAGTTCTCATGTGAATGCCTGTTTTCAGTTTTCTCGGGTATGTGCCTAGGAGTGCCATTGCTGGATCATGTGGGAACTGTCAAGATTTTTGAGGAACTGCCAAACTTTCCTACAACAGCTGCACCATTTTACATTCCCACCAGTAATGTGCGAAGCTTCCAATTTCTCCACATCTTCACCAATACTTATTTTATATTTTTAAAGTGAGGCATCCTAGTGGGGGTGAAGTGATGTCTCACTGTGGTTTTGATTTCCATTTCCCTGATGACTAATGACATTGGACATATTTTCATGCATTTAATGACTATTGTCTGTCTTTGGAAAAATGTCTATTCAGAGTCTATGCATATCAGAAAATTGGGTCGTTTGTCTTTACACTGAGGAGTAAATGTTGTTGATGTTCTCTGGATACTAGACCCTCAACAAATATAGGTTTTGCAAATGCTCCATGCCATTCTGTGGGCTGTCTCTTCACTGCCTTGGTAGTGTCCTTTGAAACATAAAAGTTTTATATTTTGATGAAGTCTAATTCTTTGGTTATTTGTGCTTTTGGTGTTATATCTAAGAAACTGTTTTCTAATCCATGGTCACAGAAAGTTACACCTATGTGTTCTTCTAAAGTCGGATAGTTTTTTTTTTTAAATATGAAATGCTTCATGAATTTGCATGTCATCTTTGCACAGGGGCCATGCCGATCTTCTCCCTGTCTTTCCAGTTTTTAGCATACGTGCTGCCGAATCGAGTGCAGAGTCTTGGAGTGTTAACTTCTACTTTTAGGGCTATGCTTCACTTCAGTTAATTTTTACATCTAGTGTGAGGTAAACATTCTTTTGTATGTTGATAGCCTCTTGTCCCAGCACTATTTGTTGAAAAGACAGTTATTTTCTCCCATTGAAGGTCTGGACACCCTTACTGAAAATCAGTTGACTATAGATATATAAATCTATTTCTGGACTCTGTTTGATTTCATTCATCTGCGTGTCTGTCCTTATGCTAGTGCTACACTGTCTTAATTACTGTGGCTTTAAGAAGTTTCATTTTTTGTTTATTTTTTTCTTTTAGTAAGTTTTGAAATTGGGAAATATGAGTTCTCCAGCTTTGTTCTTTCTCAAGAGTATTTTGGCTATTCGGGGTCCCTTGAATTTCCATATGACTTTTTTTTTTTTTTTTTTTTTTTTTTTTTGAGCTGGAGTCTGGCACTGTCGCCCAGGCTGGAGTGCAGTGGTATGATCTCGGTTCTCCACAACCTCCGCCTCCCACGTTCAAGTGATTCTCCTGCCTTAGCCTCCCATGTAGCTGGAATTACAGGCACCTGCCACCACGCCCAGATAATTTTGTATTTTTAGTAGAGATGGGGGTCTCACCATGTTGGCCAGGCGGGTCTTGAACTCCCAACCTCAGGTGATCTGCCTGCCTCGGCCTTCCAAATGCTGGGATTGTAAAGGCGTGAGCCACCGCACCTGGCCACCATATGAATTATCTAATCAACTTGTCTGTGTCTACAAAAAAGGATGTTGAAATTTTGGTAGGGTTGCATGAATATGTTGACCAGTTGGGGAAATATTACCATCTTAATATTAAGTCTTCCAATTAATGAACATGAGATGTTTTTCCATTTTAATTGAATCAACTTTAATTTTTTTTTTTTTTTTTTTTTGAGATGAAGTCTCACTCTGTAACCCAGGCTGGAGTGCAGTGGCGCCATCTCAGCTCACTGCAAGCTCCACCTCCCGAGTTCATGCCATTCTCTTGCCTCAGCCTCCCAAGTAGCTGGGACTACAGGTGTGCACCACCTGGCATGGTGGTGCGCACCTGTAGTCTCAGCTACTCGGAAGGCAGAGGTTGCAGTGAACTGAGATCACTCCAGCTTGGCGACACCACCGCACCCGGCTAATTTTTTGTATTTTTAGTAGAGATGGGGTTTCACCATGGTTTCGATCTTCTGACCTCGCGATCAGCCTGCCTTGGCCTCACAAAGTGCTGGAATTATAGGCGTGAGCCACTGCACCTGGCCATCTTTAATTTCTTTCAACAACATTTTGTAGTTTTCAGTGTGCAAGTGTATCATTTGTTTTAAGTTTTTTGCTACTTATGGTATTCTTTTTGATGCTATTGTAAATGGAGTTGTTTTCTTAATATCATTTTTGGGTTGTTCGTTGCTAGAGCACAGAAATATACCTGACTTTTGGCAGAGTGTGGTGGCTCACACCTGTAATCCCAGCACTTTGGGAGGCCGAGATGGGCGGATCACAAGGTGAGGAGATCAAGACCATCCTGGCCAAAATGGTGAAACCCCATCTCTACTAAAATATGAAAAAATTAGCCAGGCATGGTGGTGCACACCTGTAGTCCCAGCTACTCGGAAGGCGGAGGTTGCTGTGAACTGATACCACTCCAGCTTGGTGACAGAACAAGACTCCGTCTCAAAAAAAAAAAAAAAGAAGAAAAAAGAAATGTGCCTGACTTTTTAGGTTGATCTTTCTTGTGTCTTACAACCTATAACAGCCAGTTTTTAGTTCTGATAGTTTTTGTATGTGGACTGCTTAGGGTTTTGTAGGTAAGGCTGTTAATCCTCTTGACCGTCTGCCTTGCCTCTGCACAGGCCTTGCTGCTTCTGCGCCGGCGATCAGCACCCTCTGAAGAGCAGCACCTGGTGGAGGCCGCCAAGCTTCCTGTTCTCCTGAACCTGTCCTTTACGTACCTGAAGCTAGACCGACCCACCATAGCCCTGCACTATGGAGAGCAAGCTTTGATCATTGACCAAAAGAATGCCAAGGCCCTCTTCAGGTGTGGACAGGTGAGTTGGAAGCCAGTGACTTGGGAATAAACACCCAGAAAAAGGTAATAGGAGTGCTCAACTCAGCTACTGCATAAATGCTGTCTTTTTTTTTTTTTTTTTGAGACAGAGTTTTGCTCTTGTCGCCCAGGCTGGAGTACAGTGGTGCAAATTTGGCTCGCTACAACCTCCGCCTCCTGGGTTCAAGCAATTTTCCTGCCTCAGCCTCTCAAGTAGCTGGGATTACAGGCGTGCACCATCACGCCCAGCTAATTTTTGTATTTTTAGTAGAGATGGGATTTTGCCATGTTGGCCAGGCTGGTCTCAAACTCCTGACCTCAGTTGATCTGCCCACCTTGTCCTCCCAAAGTTCTGGGATTACAGGCGTGAGCCACCGCACCCAGCCAGATGCTATCTTTTCTAACTGTGCTTTTAAAGTTCTCTCCTTGGGACAGGCTTGTCTTCTCCTGACTGAGTATCAAAAGGCCCGGGATTTTCTAGTTCGAGCCCAGAAGGAGCAACCCTTAAATCACGACATCAATAACGAGCTGAAGAAACTGGCTAGGTGAGCTGTGTTTGCAGGAGCATGAAGAGAGGAGATGGGTGGGGTTGCGACTCTGGTCTGTCCACCTGGGTAAAGAATGGTCTGGCGGTGTTGCACAGAGTGTTAGGAGGCAGCCCCCTCTGCAGCTGGGTTTCTGAAGTGCTTAGCAGTGCGCTGCACCAGCAGTTCCCAGCAAGCAGGTGGGACAGACTGCCAAACTATACATCACCGTCATCGCCCTCCTTTCTGTTTCCCCTGCCGCAAATAAGCACCCCCTAGAGAGGCGGGAGGGTATAACTTTTTCTTTTCTTTCTTTCTTTTTTTTTTTTTTTTTTTTTTTGAGATGGAGTCCCTCTGTCACCCAGGCTAGAGTGCAATGGCACGATCTCGGCTCACTGCAACCTCTGCCTCCCGAGTTCAAGTGATTCTCCTGTCTCAGCCTCCCAAGTAGCTGGGATTACAGGCGTGTACCACCACGCCTGGCTAATTTTTTTTGTATTTTTAGTTGAGACAGGGTTTCACCATGTTGACCAAGCTGGTCTCAAACTCCTGACCTCAGGTGATCCCCCCACCTTGTCCTTCCAAAGTGCTGGGATTACAGTCACGAGCTACTGTGACCGGCCCTGGTGTCACTTAAAAAGAGTCTTCTGGTGTTCTCTTCCCTGCGTGCTCCACCAAGAACCACTGCTCCTAACCAAGTGCAGAAAGGCTCCTTGTAGGTCCTCGTGCAACCAGAAACGGGCCTTTCGGGTCTGACTCGTACCCATAGATTGACCTCTTTGTTACCCACATGACGAAGCACACCAGTCTTGTCGTGATGTAATTTTTTCTCATTATAGAAGTTTTGTGTTCATTGTAGAAACCCTTGAAAATATCTACGTATAGAGAGGAGTCCCCCATAACTCCATCACTTGGTAATAGGTACATGGCTTTTAAGGTATATGTTCTTCTGTAATGGTGAAATTCTCTACTTGTCTTAATATTAAACATTCAGTCCAGATTGCTAGTTAAATCTTGCTTGGCATCAGTGTCTAAGATGTGAGTATCTCTTAGGTTACATTTCAAGCCTTTTAGGACTTGCCAGCAATTTCCTTTGTGGTATTTAGAAGTATCCTGTCAGATCTGGTCATTCTTTAGTGAGAAAATCAGGAGAGGTTAGAGGCTGCTGAGGGTGTGGGGTCACTTGGTGAGACTCAGCCTGGAGCCTCATGGCCAGAGGCACCTGCCCTTCAAGGCGGCCATCCTTTCCAATTACGGGCTTCTTGTCCAGGGGCTTCGCTCCTTGGCCAGCTGTGGGAGCTTTCCCTGCCTCCCCACTTCTCCAGCTTACTTCCATCCTTCCCCATTCAGTTTGAGTCCTGATGAATTTTCAGTGTTTCTGGATGTGAGTGGAAAATTCCAGCCACCAGATGTCACCTCCTCCAAACACAGACCTCCTCTAATGAGTGTGTATTTCCCTCTCCAGCGATTACAGGGACTACGTGGATAAAGAGAAAGAAATGTGGCAGCGCATGTTCGCGCGCTGTGGCGATGGTTCTACAGCAGGAGAAAATTGAAGGTAACCAAAGGGCTGGGGTGGCACACAGGCTTCAGGATGGAGAAGCGTGCTGCTCTCCTCTGCCCCCCGGGTGAATGGTGGCTGTCTGCAGCTGAGGCTGGACGAGGGGTAGACAAGTTCCTTGCTCTACCAAGCAACACAACGGTAGTGCGGGATGCACGTGCTGCATGCCTGCCTTCCCCGTGAGAATAAAGTTCGCCCAGACCTTCAGGTTAAATGTATAGGTTCAGGGGGCCTTGCGCTATTTATTTATTTGTTTGTTTGTTTGTTTGAGGCAGAGTCTCACTCTGTTGCCCAGGCTGGAGTGCAGTGGAGCTCACTACAACCTCCGCCTCCCAGGTTCAAGCGATTCTTCTGCCTCAGCCTCCTGAGGAGCCAGGATTACAGCTATGAGCACGGTGCTCAGCCTAAATTTATTTTTTTTAAAAACTTTGTTGGCCGGGCACGGTGGCTCACGCCTGTAATCCCAGCACTTTGGGAGGCCGAGGCGGGCAGATCACGAGGTCAGGAGATCGAGATCATCCTGGCTAACACGGTGAAACCCCGTCTCTACTAAAAATACAAAAAACTAGCCGGGCGAGGTGGCAGGGGGCACCTGTAGTCCCAGCTACTCGGGAGGCTGAGGCAGGAGAATGGTGTAAACCCAGGAGGCGGAGCTTGCAGTGAGCTGAGATCCGGCCACTGCACTCCAGCCGGGGCGACAGAGCAAGACTCCGTCTCAAAAAAAAAACCAAACAAACTTTTTTTTCCATGTTTTATGTGAAACTCTCTTGCAGTTGCTTGTAACATGAGACTATGAGTAGAGTCATGAATGCGATGGTTGATAGAGCTGGGCTTTGACGTGTCAAACTTCTCTTCATCTTCTTTCTCCTGAGAACTCGAAAGCCTCCAACTTGACTGTGTCTCTAACACATTACTAAAGCAGACAAGATCTGGGTGTCGCAGGGTAGGGATGGGCTGTGGCTCTTAAATTCTGCTTCCTATTAGAGTTAGAGATTTGAAGATGCTGAAAGCAACAGGGAGCGGCATATAACATTCCTCTCAAGCACACACCTAGTAATTTCGCAGGCACGGGGCGGGAGTTCCCAAGTGCATGAGATAACCCTCCAGTCTGAACCCTCCAGTCTGGTCTACTATTTAATAAAGTTAATGGAAACAAAATCACCTGCCTGAAACACCTGCTTAGCTGCACAGATAACTCTGCTCTCTCCTGAGAGAAGTTAAACAAGGAACAACAAGAAAACAGCTGCTGAACGGGCTCATGGTGATAAATCTCTCCTTTGTTGCTTCCTCCATCTCCCTACAAAAGGGGCTTGAGAGGAGGAGGCAGTGAAAAGGCCTATTCATCCCCAACATTTTCACAGCGGTCCATAAACTGCTGCTATCTGCACTTTCAGATGCGCCCATCAGCATCACAGGTAAACGCTGCCTTCGTCACTGATGCTGGCCCTGTGAACCCCGGCCTTCAGGTCTTTCAGGGGCCTTTGGAGGACATATTTGCAGGTCTTCAGAACTGAGATGTGAGCCAGAGGACTTCCCTTGTTTGACCACTTTTAGTATCGAGTAAAGATGAAGGGCAGTGACTGTTTGCCAAACATTTTGGACTGTGACCCCACAAGTCCCATCATGAATGAAGACCCAGCTCTGCCAGGGTCCATCCCAGACCCTGCTTGGACAGCCCAGCTGGGCAACAGTTTTCCTCTGCATCATGTTTACCTCCCAGCCTTTTCAGTCTGTAGCACTGGAGGCTGCTGATCTTTAGATAGTGTCCCACATATTTCCAACTTGAGCATTTGCCATACCATCAGCAATGACTGTATTTGTGTTCGAAAATAGCCACCACGGTCATATTGCCACTGCTGTCACAATTGTGATAAGTTTTAGCTTTTGCGTCCTTGCTCTCCCTGCTCCCCTTTTTTCTGTAGTATTTGTGGCGTAGTCATTTAAAAGAAGCTAAAAATCCAGTCATCTTGACAACCTAGTTGTCATTAACCAGGACAATTTTTTTTTTTCTTTTAGAAGGGTCTCCCTCTTGTCACCCAGGCTGGAGTACAGTGATGCAATCTCGGCTCACTGCAGCCTCCGCCTCCCAGATTCAAGTGATCCTTCTGCCTCAGCCTCCCGAGTAGCTGGGACTACAGGTGTGTGCCACCACGCCTGGCTAAGTTTTGTATTTTCAGTAGAGACAAGGTTTCACCATATTGGTCAGGCTGGTCCTGACCTCAGGTGATCCTCCTGCCTTGGCCTTCCACAGTGCTGGGATTACAGGCGTGGGCCACTGCACCTGGACAATTTTAACTTTTGTTCTTTTCATCTTAGATCTTTAGATACCACTGACTTGTAAGATGACTTCCGGTGGAACGAGTGTTCTCTTAATTATTAATTATGTGCTCTAAGCCTGTGACTATAGTAGACAGCATGCCTTTTCCATCTTTGCATTTTTCTAACATCTGGAGCCTGGTGCACGATTAGTGCTCAGGAACGTTGGTTGGACTAAGTGAAATAATCGGAGCAGTAGACCAGCCTCTAATGAAAAATCCTTCAGGCTGGGTCTGGGATTGGCTGTCGGACCCTTGGTATTGCCAGGGACAGAAACCCATCTTTAGCATCAGCCAGAAGAGAAAAAGAAAAAAATTTGCAGAAGGGGGTCCTGGAAGTGGCTCACAGAGTTGAGGAGGACTTTGGCAGTCCTTGGGCAGGCAGCAACCAGGCAGCTCTGAGGGCCTTAGGGATTCAGTCTCCCCTCAGCTTTGTTTCCTCCCTCCATAGGGAGTGCCCATGCATCCCTTTCTGCAGCCTCCTCCCTAATGGAGTGAGAGTTCTGTACCCCATGCCTCCCTCCTCTTCCTGCCCCAACCATAACTCCAGTTTGAAAGACCCTGGGCAGGACTCCGGCCTGGTTGGGGGTATGTAGAAGCCCATGAATCGGAGTTTGTGTTTTGTCCTTCCTATCCTGACATGCTGGTATCTGAGGCCATTGTGATCATTTTACTGTGTCTGGAAAGGAGCTGTAAAGGGAGCTCTATAGCTATATTCAACCATTTAAATGGTTAACATACAACAGGTAAAATTTGTTCTGCGGTTTCCAAAGGTCAGGACAAGTAAGCCAACACAATAGGAAGACAGAATCTGGCCTGATAAGAGACTTACCAGTCAAATGTCCTACCATGAGTTCTCCCACCATGGAGTGCACAGTAGAAGGGGCCACTTTTGACTGCTTTTGGGGAACGGCCTTGGGGAAACATCTGTTCCTGGGCTGCTCCACTGTGTTCCACGGGGCTGTGGGGCATCTCGGGAGCTGGTGCAGTCCCTGTTAGGGTCTGTCCGAGCAGAGCTGGAGGGCCTGAGAGGTGGGTGAAGGGAGAAAGTAGATTACCTTCCTGGTCCTTTTTACCATCAGGCAGTTGCAGACCTTCAAGGCAGAGGTAGCAGCTCCCATCCCCAAGGCATGCAGCAGAGATGAAATATGACATCTTATACTTAGCATCAAAAAACACCACCCGAGGAAAGGAAGTAGCAAGAGAGGCCTTGTTCAAGAGCAGGTGAAGATTTTGTTGCCTGCTGGTCCCAAACATACCAAATGCAAGGAATGGCTGCCAAAGGAAACAGCATTCCGAATGGGGGAAAGCCATGCCTGCCCTGCCCCGCGTGGCCCGCCTTCCTCACTGTCTCCGGCCATCCCTGTGGGGAGCTGACTGTTGGGGGGCACTCTAGATGCTGTGTGGCATATAGACAGAGGTCCAGTACCACTTCTGCAGCCCTGACCTGCAGGGATTGGGAGTCTAAACAGGGACAACAAGACAAGTCCATTAAATGACAGTGTTCAAGAGTGGCTGTGGGGGAGCGCCCCTGATCAGAGAGAGGCTTTCCTGAGCCAGGCCTGAGGGATGCGCCCAAGGGGCCCTGGGAGGGAGTTGTGAGAGCTCCTGATATTGTCCCTTCATTTGGGGCCTCCTTGGAACATGGGTGGCATTCTGTAGGGCATTATAGAGGAGGGGAAGACCTGGCCAGAGCTGAGCTGCTCTGAGCGGCTGAAGGGGCAGCGTGGGGACACATTTAAAGTGGCAGGTCCATCAGGTGGCAGGTGTCTGAGTGAGAGGTGATGGCAGCCTGGAGGTGAACCTACTGGCAAGAGAGGAAAGGTGGCAGGAGCATGCGGCCTCCCATCTGGAACTGACAGTAGGGTTCTCATGTGAAGAGTTCTCATGACAAACCAGAGCTTACCTGAGGGAGCATGACCATAGTGCCCGAGGGTCTGAAGGTGCCCTAACCGAAGTCACTGATTGTGGAGGAGGGCAGCTTTAGTGATGTGTCAGCCATCTGCTAACAGAGGTGGGTGGGCAGGGGCCAGAACCGGGAGTCCAGGACTGGTCCCCATATACCAGGAGTGACTGGGAAAGCTCCATCAGGGGCGGCCAGAACTTGAGGGAGTCTTGGGTTACCTGGCAGGAGCAGGGGTGCAGGGCGAGGTGAGCACCCACACGGTCAGCTTGCCTAGGCGTGGCTGTCATTCTTTTGCTCTTGGTTTATCATAACATTTTTCTTCTAGGTTGTTTCGCTAGTATCACCTAGCATTTATTACTTTTTTCTTAGTGTATTTTTATTAATTTTGGTCAAAATTTTTATTAATCATATTTTAAATGCCAGGTATTCTTCTACATGTTTTACATGTGTTAATATTTTAATGTAAGATCTGCATAATGTAGATATGACCCCATTTTACAGTTGATGAATTAGGCATGAAAAAGCCATGTCATTGCCAAGGTTGCAGAGCTCCTAAGTGATAGAGCTGGAGCCAAATGCTGCGTATACACAGGGAACCCGATCTGAATTTCAGTTTCTTCTGGAGAGTCTTCCACAGGGCTCAGTACTATGGTTCTTTTGCCATTTCTTGATTTATGTTTGGGATATTTATCTGTTGACTTCCTGCTATAATATAACTCTTTCCTCTCTTACATTACTACTTGTAGATCCTCTATTAGATTATTATAACAAGAATAATATACTCAATACTGATGTTCTTGGCTTCATATAGCTAAAGACAGTATCTCTTGTGCTCCACTTTGTTTGTTTTTATTTTTGAGACAGAGTCTCGCTCTGTCACCCAGCCTGGGGTGCAGTGGCACGATCATAGCTCACTGCAGCCTCAACCTCCCAGGCTCAAGCAATTCTCCCTCCCCAACCTCCTGAGCACCTGGGACCGCAGGCACGTGCCACCATGTCCAGCTAATTTTTTACTTTTTGTTGCAACAGGGTCTCACCATGTTGCGCAGGCTGGTCTGGAACTCCTGGACTCGAGTGATCCTCCCTTCTTGGCATTCCAGAGTACTGAGATTACAAGCGTGAGCCACAGTACCCAGCCATATCTGTTTATTCTTGATGCATCTAAAATTCCATAGTAGCATGTCCAGGTACTTCCTGTTGCTCAAGTCCTGTAGATAGGTCCCTTACTTCTAGAGGTTTAAGCTTGTAAGAGCTGAGAAATTCCTGTGTACTATTTCTTTAATCATATTTTCCTCTTTATTCCCTGTCATCTTGTTCCAGGACACCTATTGTTTGGAAGTTGGACCTTCTTCAGGGATCTTCTATTCTGTCTCCTTAAAATCTTTTTTTCTCCCTTGTGAAATGTACTAATTTTCCAACTCTTCCATTTTGATTTCAGCAATCAAATTTTTTAATCTAAGAGCTCTTCTCAGATCTTTTTCATAATACTACACTTTTCTTCCCTTCTTTGAAAAAAATCTCAGTTACATAACTAAAGAGAAGAATATTAAGATTCTCCCATGTGCTCAACCTCCAGCTTTAACAATTACCAACATAAAGCCAAGGTTTCCTTCTATGACTCCACCCACATCCTCCCTGTATAGCGGGGAAGCCTATTTCCTTCTATACTCTCATTCACAACACTCAGGACTTGCAGAACCTTTCACTTCTGACACCAGACACGTAGGGGTTTTCCAACCAATTCTGAAAGCAGCTCAATGTCCTCCATTTCAGCTACATTACGCTGAGAGCAGCTCAGTGTCCTACATTACAGCTCTGACACTTGACCTGGACTTAGTGCATATTCCACAGGTTAAGGGCTGAGTTCCACAAGACTGACCCCATTTCAGACTCCAGTTACAATTCCAGGTTGTCACCTGTGCTTCTTACTAACGATATATACAGCAGAGGTTCTCACACCTGTTCCTTTGGGTTAAGTCATCTGGAATGGTGCTCAGAACTCAGAAACACCTACTCATAGTCACTAGTTTATTACAGAAGCTTTTAAAAGGATACAAATGGACCAGACATGGTGGCTCAAGCCTGTAATCCCAGCATTTCAGGAGGACAAGGTGGGCAGATTGCTTGAGGTCAGGAGTTCAAGACTAGCCTGGACAACATGGTGAATGAAACTCCTTCTCTACCAAAAATACAAAAATCACCCGGATGTGGTGGTGTGTGCCCGTGGTCCCAGCTGCTTGGGAGGCTAAGGCAGGAGGATTGCTGGAGCCTGGAAAGTCAAGGCTGCAGTGAACCTAGATTGTGCCACTGCACTCCAGTCTGGGTGACAGAGTGAGACCCTCTCTCAAAAAAAAAAAGGGTGGCCGGGCAGGGTGGCTCACGCCTGTAATCCCAGCACTTTGGGAGGCCGAGG
>NW_012113142.1:2482095-2488383 GCF_000951035.1 Colobus angolensis palliatus
ATTCTCCTGCCTCAGCCTCCCCAGTAGCTAGGACTACAGGCGCGTGCCACCACGTCCAGGTTATTTTTGTTATTTTTAGTAGAGATGAGGTTTTACCATGTTGGCCAGGCTGGTGTCAGACTCCTGGCCTAAAGTGATCCTCCAGCTTTGGCCTTCCTAAACCTTGTTTTAAACAAGGGTAGCAGTTGGGGTGGCACTTTGACCTTTCTTTGACCATGTATCACAGCACGGTGGCAGCTGGTGGTGGTGAGCTGCAGTTGTTGGAGGAAGTGCAGCAGAGCCACACTGTGAGGCCTGGCCCACCCCCAAAACCGGGAGGCACCTGCAAGCATTCTCGTTCCATGCCAGCCTGGAAGGGGTGGGCTCCAGACCACTCAGCTCCATGCATATTCTCATGGGACTAGGTGGCCAGCTGTGACAGTGGGGAAGTAATCGCACTCCCTGCAGAGGGATGTGGCCAAGGGAGGAGCAGAGAGCTAGCCTGGAGGACCACGAGGGCGACTGTGGGAAGTGCAGCAGTCAGCATGGAGTGGCCACCAGAGAGCCAGGGCCCCAGGGTGGGTGGGGAGAAGCAAGTCGGGGAGGCCCCACAGCGAGGGT
Source organism: Colobus angolensis palliatus (assembly GCF_000951035.1). Lineage (NCBI taxonomy): Eukaryota > Metazoa > Chordata > Mammalia > Primates > Cercopithecidae > Colobus > Colobus angolensis. The sequence goes on from NW_012113142.1 coordinate 2,482,696, forward strand.
CGGCTCTGAGCAGCTGCCTGGAGGGAGTGGAAGGGGTGGGTGGAGGGTCCAGCAGGCCAGAGGACTGCCGCCTTGCGGGCTGGCCAGAGTGTCACAGCAGAGTCCCAAGGGGCGGGGACTCCTTAAAAAAGTTTTCCCCTAAGTTGGAATTTTTGGCGATATCCAGATTCGGTTCTTAAGATTGGCTGAGTAAGGGGAAGGTTTTGGGAAGGGGAACCAGTTGAGTGGTTTCAGGAAGGTCTTTCAATCTCCATGTTTACTACGTACAGCCTTGGTTCATCTGCTGGGATTTTGAAGAGGCAGCCATAACTTTGATCAGTGCTTTTGAAGGGCTGAGTGACCCATGAAAGGCTCCAGAGTCTTCTCACCGGATGATGTTCATGGCTGAGTTGACTCTAGTTCCTCGTTGCAGGGTACAGGGACGTGCTTGAGGCCGGGGCTGCGAGGCAGGGCTGGCATGCGACACCCACCGCCACCGTGGGAACGGAACCTGCTGAGCCTTGATCCTCAGCTCTTTGTCCTCAGATTTCCGACAGAAACATCCTGGGCTCTGCAGCCTCCGCGATTACATCACTCCTCTGTCTTCTCTGTTACATTTCACACCCTTCTTTGATTACTGCTCATTATGTTGTACAATTATAGTGGACACCACTGGCATTGCTGCTTGGGTTTCTAGTTCACGGTCCCTGTGCCTTTTCCCGAGGCCTGGGACCCGCCTGCCCTGGAAGCAGCCTGGTTCATAGGAATGGATTCAGCTGGAGTCGGCTGTGGACCTTTGTCTGTATTCCCTGCCTCAGCCTGACTGCCATCGTCTTTGTCAGTCTCTGGGCTAGTTTCTCCCTGAGCCATGGATACAGCTTTTTTCTGACTTTGCACCTCTGTGTGCTACATATATTGGGTTTTCAAACTGAAATGTAAGCTGGGCTTTCCTATGTTGGTGCATTCTCGTTTATGCTAAAGTGTTACTTTTTATTGGCTCCAATTTGAAAATTCAACTACCTGAACCTCGTGGGATCCCTTCATCTGAAGGGAGCTTGAATTTTATCTCCACCCATCTGCATTTATGCCTGGAGAATATTGATTTTAGGGTTTATTCCTAAAGTCATTTCATGGGACACACCCTAGATTGAAACTTTCTTTTTTCACTTGATTATTATTAAACTTGTCATTATGGACATTTTCAAATGTCTCCAAAGGTAAAAAATAAAAATAAACATAAACATAAAAATAACATGATCACTACCCATGTATCACTACCCAGGCTTGACAATGAACATCTTTCTGCTGTTCCTGTACCCACCCTCCAATTTTTTGGTAGTACTTAATTTTGAATTATAAAAATGCCACATGCTGGCCGGGCGCAGTAGCTCGTGCCTGTAATCCCAGCACTTTGGGAGGCCGAGGCAGGCAGATCACAAGGTCAGGAGATCGAGACCATCCTGGCTAACATGGTGAAACCCTGTCTCTACTAAAATAAAAAAAAAAAAAAAAAAAAATAGCCAGGCGTGGTGGTGCACGTCTGTAGCTCCAGCTGCTTGGGAGGCTGAGGCGGGAGAATCTCTTGAACCCAAGAGGTGGAAGTTGCAGTTGCAGTGAGATCGCACCACTGCACGCCAGCCTGGCAACAGAGCAAGACTCCATCTCAAAAAAAAAAGATACCGATGAGCCAGATGGGGTGACGCACAGGGCATGATGTAAGGCGCACAGGGCATGATGTGAGGGAAGGGATGCGCCAGCACCCACAGGTGTTCTGCAGCCCAGAAGCTCTCCAAACCTCCTCCTTTCTGGCACAGAAATGGTTGGCCATTGGTGATTGCCAATTGAAGGTTGCTTCAGCCCTTCCCTAGTCCCATGCTTGGTTCCCTGGCAACCAGCCCCCTTTCTGAGGTTGTCCAAGAATCCCCAGCTACCAGTCATGTCATTAGCATACAAAGAAACACCCATCATTTCAGAGATTCTGGGGATTTTAGAAACTGTGTGCCAGGAAACGGATAGAGACCAAATATGTATTTCTGACTATGTCACAGTCCACCCCCTGCTCTCTGGCCACGGACTCCTTAACAGCACGACGATGTGCAGCTTAGGAGGTACTGGCATATTACTAGAATCCCATGTCGCCATGAATAAAGAGTCCAGTCCATCGTCATGTGGGCCCAGAGTGGAAGCGTCGTCCCATGTTTGTGGTGCTTTATCATGTCTGTAAACCCACTTAACTTTCCCAACATTCTTGTGAGGAAGAAATGATTGCCTCAGATTGGGGAAGGAGTAAAGCTTAGTGAATCAGGGCCCTTTCCCTGAGGAGGCCTCTGCATATATAAATAACTGAGCGTTTTCATTGGATTTGAAATGTTAAGCCCCAGATGATGCCTGAAGCCTTAAACATATTCAGCTGCTTTATTCAGGTGGCGCATGACCCCAGGGCGGCCATGCACTTTTATCCTTCTCTCAGATGTTGAGGAAACTCCCCCTCCTTTGCTTCCTCTGTTGAAGAGAAGCTGAAGCCTTTGGGCTGTAGAGGATTGAGCCCTGCTATTTAGCCAGCCCTGGGGAAAGAGGATCTTAACAGACTAAAAACAATGTCTTCTAGAAAGTCAGAGCAGCTCCCAGGAGACCCCAGTGGAAGTAAAGGCCAGGTTGTGGAGAGTACACTCTGGTCTGTTGAGATTCTGGGGTTTGGTCCTGGCTCAGAGGTGGCCTGAAGTGAGCCCCGGAACAGCGGGCCTCAGCCCGGTGGCAGCGCTGAGGCCACAGGAGGCCTCTGGGGCCTGGGATTCCCTGGTTCCAAAATAGCCTTCCTGTGACCCGGCTGTCCTGCTCAGTTGCCAGGAAACCCCAGGAGCAGATCATCGTCACTCACGGTATGTGACTGGATCTAGGCAGGGAATCTATTTGATCCCCTTCTTCCCAAAGAGATTAAGAACTATCCAGTATTGAGTCTCTCAGAGTTACTTCGTGCATCCAGTGAGACACTTCTGAGTCAGGACTTGTTTAAATATATTTTTATAGTTAATTTTTCCTTTTTCTTTTTTCCTTTTGATGGAGTCTCGCTCTGTCACCCAGGCTGGAGTACAGTGGCATGACCTCAGCTCACTGCAACCTTCGCCACAGGCATGTACCACCACGCCCAGCTAATTTTTGTAGTTTTAGTAGAGACGGGGTTTCACCATATTGGCCAGGCTGGTCTCGAACTCCTAACCTCAGGTGATTCATCTGCCTCAGCCTCCCAAAGTGCTGGGATTACAGGTGTGAGTCACCGCACCTGGTGATTTTTGTAATTAATTTTTTCCCTATGCCTCTACTTTTTTTTTTCCTCCTCAAAATGGAGTTGCATTTTCTGCAGGGCATCTGGGCCAGGAAGGCATTCTCTTGTTGTCAGATGAAGGCCATGCCGTGTTCCAGGCAAACTGTGTGACCTGGGCTCTTGATCTTCTGCATATCTGTGAAATGCCTCTTCTCCCAGCTCTGGAGGTGTCCCTGAAGTCATCCCTTTGTTGTGTGGCTATAAATACCTCGACTTCGGTGGCTGCCTTTTCATCATACCCCTTCCTGGGAAGGCATTTCCCCTGGAAGGGCTGCTTTGGCCGTCGTTCCCTCTCCACATCCTCTCTTGGCAGCCGTGATGGGCCTAAACCCTGCTTCCTGCTAAGATTTACTGTTGTGGATTCTGCGTTCTTTGCGGATGAGGTATGAATGACAGCTGCTAAGTTAAACTCCTGGAGATAACTGGGCTCCTTTCGCTGATCGTCCACAATCATGGACGTGCCCTTTATGATTCATGATGGGGCTGAAAGACAGAACGTTTGGATCCTCAGTTTTATCTTTTGCTATGACAGTAGCCAAGTCATTTCATCTCTCTGGGCCTTGATTTCATTGTCTGTAGGGTGAAGCTGAATCACTTTTTTATTTTAAGAGAGAAACAAGGTCTCCTATGTTACCCAGGCTAGAGTGCAGTGGTGCAGTTATAGCTCGCTGCAGCCTCCTGGGCTCAGGCAGTCCTCCTACCTCAGCGTCTTGCGTAGCTGGGACTACAAGCATGTGCCAGCAGGCCCTGCTGATTTTTTTTTATTTTGTAAGACGGGGGTCTCATTATGTTAACTAGGCTGATCTCGAACTCCTGGCCTCAAGTGATCCTCCTGCCTCAGCCTCCCAGAGTGCTGGGATTATAGGCATGAGCCACCGCACCCAGCCATGGAGCAGGTACATCTTTAAGGTCACTGTGGAGTTGTTTATGCTTCATTAAGACCGTCAGATATTGGCTTAGTCTGTTTTTAATTTCTCGGGTTCGTTAGGTGCATAAGCCCTGCCTCCAAGCACACATAATCCGAAACACCACCTGGATAATTAAGTGTACAGGCAGTGAGTGAAAGAAGTGAGTCTAAGCAATACGGAATTGACATGCAGCCAGTGCCTTGTACCTTCTAGGAAGAGCATGAGTCCCCGCCAGCTTTGCTGGCTGACCCCTGTTCTGCGGGTGCTGATCATGCTCTCAGGACCTTCGGTTGTAGCTGTTATTGACTGTCGTACTTTTGATGCTCCTCTCTGCTCCCGAGCAGCCACCGACCCAGGGTGAAGCTGAGATGAACTGGGGTGAGCCTCAGAGGCTCAAGAACCCAGAGAAAGGTTTTCAAATCTAATAGATAAAAGAAGTAAAGAGCTATGAGCAAAAGTTCTCTCTAGCTCAGAGGTTGCTCAGACATTCACAAGGTGAGAAGGATGTGGTCTGCCTGTCCCTGTGAGAGCACCTACAACAGTCATTGTCAGCATCAGCCCAAACAGAGAAGGCAGCAAGAGGCAGACCTAGGGGCATCTCCAGAATGTTTTGCATCCTGAGGTCATAGAGCTTCATTTTTTTGGTGAGCTGAGTATCATGGCCATGAATGTGAGCAAATCTGCACTAACTTCCTTTTGCTTCTCCAATAAATGGCCTAGTGAGGCTGCCTGCGTTTCTTGGCTAGTGGCCCCTTCCTCTATCTTCAAAGACAGCAGCATGATATCTTCCAGTATTTCTCTGTCTCTCCCTCCCTGTCTCTCCCTCCCTGTCTCTCCCTCTCTCACCCCCTCTGTGAATCTCTCATTCTCTCAGCCCCTCTTTCCCCTCTGCTTCCTGTCATTTTGTCTCCTCCTCTTTTTCTGACCCTCCTGCCTCCCTCTTAACGAGAATCTGATTACACTGGGCTGACCAAGATAATTGCCCAGCTCAAGATCCTTCATTTAACCCCAGAATCCCTTCTGCCATGTATGGTAATGTATTCATGGGTTCCGGGAATTGGAACAAGGACATCTTAGGGGGCATTTTCCCATCTCTCATACCCTCTTACAGATCAGCATCTGCAGGGGACTATGCATCTTGCCAATGTAGAGATAACTCAGCACTCTGCATCCTCAGCATTCTCGGCTTAATCCTTTCCGTCCCAGATGAGATCATCCTGACAGCCGTCTTTCAGAACGTTTCCTTTCTCGGGCTCCCTTCTGGTGGCTGGGGCCTGATGGACACAGCTCACCTCATCTTTCTGCTGTTTGCTTACTGCACTTGCGGGTTGCTACATTGTTTACATTGTTAACAAGTGCTAGGTTTGCTACAACCCGGCATCAAGCAAGTCCATTGGTGCCATTTTTCCAACAGCATATGCTGAATTTATTTCTCTGGTTTACATTTTGGTAATTATCACAGTATTTCTTTTTTTTCCT
>NW_012113142.1:2492098-2505754 GCF_000951035.1 Colobus angolensis palliatus
GCGTGAACCCGGGAGGCGGAGCTTGCAGTGAGCTGAGATCACGCCACTGCACTCCAGCCTGGGTGACAGAGCGAGACTCCGTCTCAAAAAAAAAAAAGAAGTGGCTGGATAGCATTCCATCCTGTCAGGATATGGAAATAGTTTTAACAGTGATTAGCAGGTAGGTAGATAGAGATTAAATAGACAGACAGAAACATGGTCGTGGAGTTATCCTCACGCCTGACTTTTCTGTGACAGTCAAAGTCCTATCACTGGTTGTGATGGGTGTGTCTTTGCCTGAACTAGGTAGTGCTAAACTGACCTCTCCAGTGGCTGTACCAGTTTGCCCTTGGTAGTGTCTGAGAGGTTCCATTCCGTCACTTTGCCGTCATTTGGATTGCCAGACTTTTTAATATTTGCCAGGTTGGTGTATCTCAAATAGGATCTCATTACTAGCATTAGCAGGTCCCTGACCAGGTCTCTGTTCACATCTTTCCAGACTGAGGTGGCCTTTCTGTAAATTGCCTATTTGTTTCTCTGTAATCAAACACCTTTCCGACGTTTTTTAGTTATTTTTGATAACTCTGTCATTAGTTCTGTGAGTTCTATCAGTAGCTTCACTGCATGCACCAGGCATGTGATACCCTATGTAGGTAACGGTCATTTTGTCTTCTCCTCTTGTATTTTTTTTTTTGTTTCCTCCACTGCAAGACAGAGTTTCGCTCTTGTCACCGAGGCTGGAGTGCAGCGGCGCAATCTCAGCTCACTGCAACCTCTGCCTCCCAGGTATAAGCAATTCTCCCTGCCTCAGCCTCCTGAGTAGCTCGGATTACAGGTGCCCGCCACCATGCCCGGCTAATTTTTGTATTTGTAGTAGAAACAAGGTTTCACCATGTTGGCCAGGTTGGTTTTGAACTCCTGACCTCAGGTGATCCCCCCCAGTTTTACTTCCCAAAGTGCTGGGATTACAGGCGTGAGCCACCACACCTGGCCCTCCTCTTGTGTCTTATTCAGAGCCTGCCTGATGGTGGGGGGTGCATGCTTCCAGAACAGGGTTAGTAGCGACAGACGTGCCTCATGAGTGTAATGGAGCTGCTGCTGGCTCCACCGTTAAACACCATGCTGGCTTTGGCTGAGCTGTATTTTTTTCTTATCATGTTACAGAAATGTTTGTTTGGTTTTTTCGTTTGGTTTGGTTTTTTGTTTGGTTTGATTTTTTGTTTTGGAAATGGAGTCTCTGTCACTCAGGCAGGAGTGCAGTGGTGCAATCTCGGCTCACTGCAACCTCTGCCTCCTGGGTATAAGCAATTCTCCCTGCCTTAGCCTCCCAAGTAGCTGGGATTACAGGTACCCACCTCCATGCCTGGCTAATTTTTGTATTTTTAGTAGAGATGGGGTTTCATCATGTTGGCCAGGCTGGTCTGGAACTACTGATGTCAAGTGATCCGCCCGCCTTGGCCTCCCAAACTGCTGGGATTACAGGTGTGAGCCACTGCATCTGGCCGCCACCTCTCTTTACTTACTTCTCTCCCATTGCCTATGGTTCTGCAAGTCTGACTGAAAAGTGGTCTGTTCTTTACACCCCACCTCCTCTTCCCTTTCTTAGGTGCTGGCTCCTTTGGTTGTATTGGGATAGGGAGGAAAGAGAAGGGAAAGGGTAGCTCATGCCTATAATCCCAGCACTTTGAGAGGCCAAGGCAGGCAGATCACTTGAGGTCAGGAGTTCAAGACCAGCCTGGCCAACATGGCAAAATCCCGTCTCTACTAAAAATGCAAAAAATTGAGCCGGGTGTGGTGGTGCATGCCTGTAATCCCAGCTACTCAGGAGGCCGAGGCAGGAGAATCACTTGAACACGGGAGGAAGAGGTTGCAGTGAGCGGAGCCTGTGCCACTGCACTCCAGCTGGGTGACAGAGTAAGACTGTGTCTCAAAAAAAAAAAAAAAAAAAGTTTCCCAGAGTCCATCTAGTAGGGCCACACGGTGATAGCATCTGTCTCTTGGCTCCTGTCTAGTCACCGGCCATGCCCTTCTCTGACCTCAGCCGCTGGCCCCCAGCACATGTGACTGTGACTTTGTGTGGCAGCTGCTGAGTCCTGAGATGTTTTTAATGGCTGTGTTTGATTCCCAGGTTCTTCACCTACCAACGAGGGGAGAGAGCTGTGGTTCTCCATCGTTGGAGGAGTGGAAGGGAGCCCCCCAGTGCAGCCGTGGCAGCCACCTTCCTGGAGCAGGGGTTGGAATGCCCCGTGGCCGCATCTCTGACAGACTCGGCTGAAATGTGTTTTCACAGGTGCTGTTTTCTGTTTTCCGTGTTCATAACACAGGAGGGGAGAGCGTAGCTACTGACAAGTAGAACACTGCTACTTTTTTAAGGCAGTTTCTTGTTTTTTTAGACGGAATTAGTCTTTGGCTTCCCTCCCAGTCCCAGCCCCCCTTCCGGCTGCGAATGTCCCCGGGTCAACACCAATAGAGATTGCTTTGTGTATTTTGTAGGGTTCCCTGTTTTGAAGAGAGAATTATGTTACAAATGTTTTTGTTGTAAATAAAAAACACTTCCTTGTCCTTGCAAGATCTAGTATAAGTGAATTGCGGGGACTCAGCTAAGCTTCCAGAATCTCCAGACGGGTAGGGGGAGGCCATTTGCCAGTGGGGCTGAGGCTCAAGCTCTGGAGCCAGCGGTTCTGATTCACCTGATAGTGAAACGCTGCACACAGGTTTGGGGTTCCCTACAGCCCGCTCCCAGTGTCGGGAGCTGATGCCAGCAACTTAACAGAAAGTTGAAGCCACTTCACCCTCCTGTACCCCGACACTCCAGGCTCCCTGCCCCACACAGGCCTGAGGCCACCTCACCCTCCTGCACCCCGAAACCCTGGGCTCCCTGCCCCACACAGGCCTCTCTGGGCCTTTCCCAGGGTCCCACGCTCCCTCGTGGGGCTGAGGCAGGAGGCTCCCCTCCCCTGTTCTGCCCCACTTCTCAGCCTCTGCGGTACCCACAGCTGTGCCTCCAGGTCTCCCCCACAGTGCCCACACCACCCTTGGAGCCTTTCCCAGCCCGGTGTCCCCTCTCATCACCCTCCCTGACCTTGGTCACCATCCCGGGCCTTCCTTCCTCAAGGGTGCCATCTACACTGGCTTCTCCACTCTCAGCCAGCGACTCCTTGCCCTGCTGCTGTCCCATCTCGCTGCTGACCTGCTCTGGCCATCGGATCCAGCAGGCATTTCTTTGTACCGATTGGACCAGACTTTGCTACTCTGAAACTTCGTCCTCCCCCCCAAGACACTGTCTTCCTTGAATTTCCAGGCTTCCAGCTCCGGAATTTCCTGGCTCCTCTTTTGGGAAGGCTGCCCATTGGTTGTACTCTCTCCACTGCCTGCCTCCCCCCACCCCCAAAACACTTTAGAGCATTTCAGATGTAATCCAGCGGCAAAGGGCTGGGAAAGGGACCCATCCAGGCCATGGGTCATTCTTGAGGGCTGGGCGTGCTGCCTGGCCTAGGAGGGCCCTGGCCCGTGTCCCCGCCTTGCAGGGCCTCACCTTCTGACAGAAGCGGCTTAGAGAGCAGACACCAAGTCCTGGGGGAGCAGGCTCCACTGCCTGTCTTTGTGGAGGAGGAGGATGGGTGATGCCACCAGGGGACCAGGGTATCAAGAGGCCTCCCCGGAGGTGCCTGCCCTCCCGCAGTGCTCCCTTCAGCCCGCATTGCTGGAGTGGTGGCTCCGAAAGAGTGGCTTTCTCAGAGGTCACGAGGAACTTGGCGATGTTTCCCGCATCTGCACCTCCAGACCTCATGACCACGGTCTGGCTTCATCTGGCATGAGACGTCCCTTAGTCCCTCCCAATTCAGGCAGGCCCAGACCCCACACCACACTCCGCCCAGCCTGCTGCTGAGCCCTGCGTCAGTCACCAGCAGTGTCACCTGCCCAGCTATCTCTTTTCAGCCTTCTCTAACATGCCCATACAGCCAGAACAGTCTTTTTTTTTTTTTTTTTTTTTTTTTTGAGGCGGAGTCTTGTGGCCGGATCTCAGCTCACTGCAAGCTCCGCCTCCCGGGTTTACGCCATTCTCCTGCCTCAGCCTCCCGAGTAGCTGAGACTACAGGCGCCCGCCACCTCGCCCAGCTAGTTTTTGTATTTTTAGTAGAGACGGAGTTTCACCGTGTTAGCCAGGATGGTCTCGATCTCCTGACCTCGTGATCCGCCCGTCTCGGCCTCCCAAAGTGCTGGGATTACAGGCGTGAGCCACCGCGCCCGGCCCAGAACAGTCTTTTTAAAAGTTTGTTCACTTGCTTGCTTGTTTGTGTTTGATGGAGTCTGGCTCTGTTGCCCAGGCTGGAGTGCAGTGCTGCAATCTCGGCTCACTGCAATTTCCACCTCCTGGGTTCAAGTGATTCTCCTGTCTCCGCCTCCTGAGTAGCTGGAACTACAGATGCACACCACTGTGCCCAACTGATTTTTTAAGAAATATTTTTAGTAGAGATGGGGTTTCACCATGTTGCCCAGGCTGGTCTCAAACTCCTGGACTCAAGTGATCCTCCCACCTCGGCCTCCCCAAGTGCTGGGATTATCAGCATGAGTCACCACGCCCAGCCCCCAGAATGGTCTTCCTAAAGATCGGCCCCATCATCTCTAAATGGCGCTGTGGTTACCTTCCTGGACCTCCTCTGCCTCATTTCTTGTGGCCTGGCTCCCTGTCCCCAGCCCAGCCTCCTGTCCCACAGCACAGGCGTGCCCCCTGTAGCCTGCAGTGGTGGGAGCTGACTGGTCACTGCCCGCCCCCTGTCCAGCCTCCTTTCTAGGCTTTTCTCTGAAAGAGGGATTTTAGAAGGACTTCAGCACAGAAGTGCCGTGAAGAGATGGGTGTTTCAGGAAGTCACTCTTCTAACTTAAGAATATTAAAAATGGAAGAATACGCTGCACGCAGCACTTCTGCTGGTAGGACTCTGCCTTCAAAGACATACACACTTGTGGACTAAAAGCATGTTCGTTCATTGCACCATTGCTGATGAGGTGGTAAAATTGGAGGCTGCTGTGAGGCCTTCAGAGGGACTGGTGAAAGAAACTCCAGCACACCTGCCTGAGGAGGACTCTGTGGCTTTTAAAAGGTAAGAGGTCACAGTCGCAGCCATGCCTTGGCCAAAGAGACATGCTCCTTGCCCTCACACCATCCCCTGGCTCTCCGCGCCCTGGCGGGAGGGCCCACAGCACATCAGCTACCCAGACAGGTCCTGTGATGAGCACTGGGAGTCCCAGCATGTCACGTTACCCAGATAACTCTCTGGGCAGGTACCCAAAACCCACCTAGCATCCAACAGAGTCTAGGCTGGGTTCACGACGTGATCCATTAGCCAGACTGCATGATCCTTTTAGACCACCTATTCCAAAAGATTAACAAAATAAGGTCTATCTGAGGACTACTCATTACATCTTTTTCAATTTTTTTTTTTTTTTTTTTTTTTTTTGAGACAGAGTCTCACTCTGTCGCCCAGGCTGGAGTGCAGTGGTGCGATCTTGGCTCACTACAACCTCCACCTCCCAGGTTCAAGTGATTCTCCTGCCTCAGCCTCCCGACTAGCTGGGATTACAGGTGCAAGCCACCACGCCCAGCTAATTTTTGAATTTTTAGTAGAGATGGGGTTTCGCCACATTGGCCAGGTTGGTCTCAAACTCCTGACCTCAGGTGATCCACCTGCCTCAGCTTCCCAAATTGCTGGGATTACAGGTATGAGGCACCGCGCCTGGCCCCCATTACATCTTTTTCAAATTTAACACACATGTATGTAAGGGGGGTATTTGGTGAGCGCTTGAGAAAGGTACAGACCCCCTAGCCCTGTGCTGAGCTGAGCTTTTGACAGCCCCAGCACCCAACAAGATGAAGCTGCATAGTGTTTCAAACATTTCTTCCAGTCGGTTCTTCTCTCATGATAAGTGCTTTACCTGGGACTTTACCTGTTACTTTAACTGTTACTTTTGTTAAATAAAGTTATTATGTTGCATTTAAAAAATAATAAGAGGCCGTAATCCAGCACTTTGGGAGGCTGAGGTGGGAGGATCACCAGGTCAGGAGTTCGAGACCAGCCTGGCCAACATGGCGAAAACCCATCTCCGCTAAAAATTCAAAAAATTAGCCAGGCATGGTGGCTGGCGCCTGTAATCCCAGCTACTCGGGAGGCCCAGGTGGGAGAATCACTTGAAACCGGGAAATGGAGGCTGCAGTGAGCTGAGATCACGCCATTGCACTCCAGCCTGGGCAGCAGAGACAGACTCTGTCTCAACAACAACAAAAAAATATGATGCAGGAGGATCCCTTGAGGCCAGGAGTTTGAGACCAGACTGGGCAACATAAAGAGACCCTGTCTCTACAGAAAATATTTTAGAAAATTAGCCAGGCATTGTGGTGTGTGCCTGTGGTCCCACTACTCAGGGGGTTGAGCACTCGGGAGGATCACCTGAGCCCAAGAGTTGGAGGCTGCGTGAGCTGTGATTGCACCACTTCACTCCAGCCTGGGTGACAGAGCAAGACCCGCTCTCAAAAAAAAAAAAAAAACATGGAGACCTGTGTGTGTACACAGCACCGGAGGACACAAGCTCAAACGCACTGTCACTATGGCAAGCACAGCACAGGGAGGGGAAGGAGGTCCCCTGTTTTCTCCTGGGTGCTTCTATACAATTTGAGACGCATCCATGTATTATTAGTGCACTTTAGAAATGAGAAGGGATGCGACTTGCCTGGACTGTGGGGTTGGAGCTGGGGAGCACAGGAGTGCGGTGGGGTCCTTCTGCTATGGCTCACCCGGGCCTCGTGCTGGAGGCACGTGCAGGGAGCACCAAGGAGGAAGGCAAGCTAGGTGCCCCTAACCCATCGCACGGGAGATCAGTGGCATGGTGGTGTACCCTGTGTCTGCCAAGGAGACACGTGGTCCCTGAAGCACATGGAAACCAAATTCCACACTGGAGGTCCATAGACCAGCTGTGGAAGAGGCCCCCACGCAGGCGGGCAGGCAGGACGTGGCACTGAAGTGGGCCACGCAGACGGGCGGGCAGGACGTGGCACTGAAGTGGCCCACGCAGGCTGGCGGGCAGGACGTGGCACTGAAGTGGCCGCCAGGTGAAACTGACCTTGTCCAGCGCATCACAGTTCTCAGTCAATCTTTCCCCTGAAGTGGATTTGGGGATTGAGTGCCCCCTTTATAAGCTCAGATGCACAGCATGGAGTTGACGACACCCCTCAGTCATGCACAGCACCACACTCATCTGCGACACCCTCATTATTCTAGTCCTGTACACTCTCCTATGGACAGCCGTGCCCACGTGCTTCGTGTACATCTTTGTATTTGAGTGTTCTTGCAAAACGTGTCTGCCATGGGTGTCCTGAAGCCAGCCTCCCAGTAGCCTGTGGGACGGTGTGGTGGAGGAGTGACAGGGTCTCTGCAGGGGGCTTCCCTTCACTCTCCCAGCAACGCTGGAGACCACTGAAGTGTCTGCACTTTGCAAGGACGGAGGAGCCTGGCTCAGAGGGGTCCAGAGACTTCCCCGATGCTGCTTGTCAGATCCTGGCATCGGGGGCTGCCTTTCTGGCCTCACTTGAGGCACAGTGGGCTGGGTCCGCCCTGGGAGCCCCACCTCTCCCTGTAGTGGAATCTCCAGGGTCATTTCAGATGGAAGGTCTTGAGACCCTGGGCAGAAGGATTTGCCCTGGGGGACAGAGGCAGAACTGAGGGAAACCCCGGTTGCAGCCTGGAGCCGCAGGCTTTTTCCCGAACCTGGGTCTTTCTTTTGAAGAGAGGATTTGGGCTCAGGCCAGGCTGACATTTGTTGAGCAGATCTGGCAATAGGTGGCGACATAACCCACTCCTTGCTTTCTGGGCGAGCCTGGTGGCCCCAAGGGAACTTGGTCGCCCACCTCAGCCCCCTGCCCATGGCCTGAGCCTGGGTGCCAGGGCAGCTGCTGAGAAGGGCACTTGACCTCTCTCTGCCACCCGAATGCTAGACAGTCCCCAGGAAAGGGCATTGGGGCTGACACAGAGACCACCCTTGCCCTCCAAGAGTAGGAAAGGTGGCAGGCACGGTCACAGGCAGTCCTCCAGGCACAGCGGCAGGAGCCCAGAAATGATGGCAGCCAGCCCCTCTTGTCTGCAGAGGGGAGCCCTAGGGGACCCTGAGCCCCCGGGGAAAAGAAGGGGCTAGAGGCTAGAGGCCCCTTCTTTTACGGGCTCAAGAACTGGGCTGGTGTGGGGAAGAGGCAGAGCTGCTTTCCTGGCACGTGCTCTCTCCTGGCAGGTGAAGAAGCTTCCCTTGAGCACTCTGACTGTTCTGGCCAACTCAGCTGTGATAAGGGCATAGAGGGACTTCACCCACGGTGACTGCTAAGCCAGTGTGTGTGTGTGTGTGTGTGTGTGTGTGTGTCCATCCAGGAGGCACTCTAGAAAGAGACAGAAATGTCAGTAGATAAATAACAATATATAATATAAATATTGTAATGAAAAATGTTTCATCTTATATATGTGATATTCTTTAACTTCCAACCATTCAAACTAAAAGTGCAGCTGGGGCTGGGCACACTGGCTCACGCCCGTAATCCCAGCACTTTGGGAGGTCAAGACGGGAGGATTGCTTGAGCCCGGGAGTTTGAGACCAGCCTGGGCTACAGAGTGAGACCTCATCTCTATATATTTTTTAAATAACAAAAAATGTTTTTCTTTTTTGTTTTGTTTTGTTTTGTTTTGAAACAAGGTCTCATTCTGTGGCCCTGGCTGGAGTGCAGTGGTGTGATGTCAGCTCACTGCAACCTCCAACTCCTGGGTTCAAGCAATTCTCCCACCTCAGCCTCAGGCATGCGCCACCACACCCAGCTAATTTGTGTGTGTGTGTGCATGCGTGTGTGTGTGTTTGGTAGAGATGGGGTTTCACCATGTTGGCCAGGCTGGTCTTGAACTTGTGACCTCAAGTGATCCACCCGCCTCGGGCTCCCAAAATGCTGGGATTACAGGTGTGAGCCACCGCACCCAACCAGAAAATATTGTTAAAAATAAAAATGAAGGCCACGAGGTCAAGAGTTCAAGACCAGACTGGCCAACATGGTAAAACCCCGTTTCTACTAAAAATACAAAAACTAGCTGGGCGTAGTGGCGGGGGCCTGTAATCCCAGCTACTCAGGAAGCTGAGGCAGGGGAATCGCTTGAATCCAGGAGGCAGAGGTTGCAGTGAGCCAAGATCGCACTACTGCTCTGTAGCCTGGGTGACAGAGCAAAACTCCATCTTGGGGGGCGGGGGGGGAAGGAATTAATAAAAATGTAAATGTGCTGGGGAGGGGCAGTGGAGGGGGCTTGAGTCAAATCTCCATTGTTCCCTGTCCTGCCCCTCTTCCCGCTCCCTCCTGCTGAGCTTATCCCACTGGCTCAGGTCAAGGCAGAAGAGCCCCTCTAGGTAGGAGAACCATTCAGACCCAGACAGTCACCACCCGAAAAAGGAAAGAGCTTGGGGGTGCTGGGGATTTGGTAGCTGCTTTTGGAGAAATCCCAAAGACAGGAGCAGCACCAGGAGGCCAGTCTCTGGAAAACAAGCACTGTGGAAAGGGTAGATTGTGGAAAAGGAGCCACATGGCATCCCAGAAAGAGCCCCGAACTTACTCCTGCCAGGTGACAGCCCCAGCATCACTGCAGTGGCGCCTGTGCCAAGGGAGCTTCTGTCACTCTGTGCTGGGTGCGCTGTGGGTGCTCGAGGAGTGCCAGTGGAGTGTGAAGTCACTGACGCTGACCTTCATGTGGGCTCTCACACTGAAGTAGGCGATGAGATGGAGAAGTCTCAGAGGTGGCTGGAGTCGCAGTCTGTTCCTGAACAGGCTCGCCAAACTTGGGTTGGTTGGTTTTTTCCAAAATGCTTCCTACACAGGTCGAGAAACCGCCACACACATAGTGTGGACCTCAGTACCCTCCACACAAGGTACAGGAGAGTCACTTATCTACTGGGCATGGTGGTTCACACCTGTAATCCCAGACCTTTGGGAGGCCAAGGCGGGAGGATCACTTGAGCCCAGGAGTCTGAAACCAGCCTGAGCAATATAGGAAGACCCTGTCTCTATTAAAAAAAAAAAAAAAATTTAATTAGCCAGGGGTCGTGGCGTGTGCCTGTGGTCGGGGTACTCGGGAGACTGAGACGGGAGGATCACTTGAGCCAGGGTGGTTGAGGTTGCTGTGAGCTATGATCATGCCACTGTACTCCAGCCTGGGTGACAGACCGAGACCCTGGCTCACAGAAAAAAAAAAATGTCATTTATCGCCACCTGCTGCCCAGCCCCTGAGCCAGACACTGTCCTGCTGCCTCTCCTCCCCGCAGCCCCATCTGACTGGTCTCTGAGGCCTTGGGCTTTGTGGCTTTGGATACCCACTCCTCCTCTCCATCTCTCTGCCCTGCCCGGAGGGATGCTAACACTTCTCACCTAGACTGATGACTGCCACACTGTCCCCACGGCCTCCCCTCTCCACCTGCCAGCCCTGCCTCGCCCCGGCTGGAAGTCCTTCAGTCGCCCCAGGAGCCTTTGAGACCAAGTTCAAACTCTCTATTTAGCACAGAAGCCCACCCCGCTACCCGCCACAACAGCTGCTCTCTGCCTTCCAGCCGCGCTGAACCGCTGCGGGTCCTGAATGTCCACAGCAGCCACCCCCACCCCATGCCTTCCCGCGTGCAGCTTGCTCCGCCTGGACTGCATCCCTGCGCCTTTCTGAAACAGCAGAGCCCCATGGCTCACCAACCTCAGGGCGCAGGACCCAGGAGTCCAGGCACCATTGACCCAGCAGCCGTGGAAAAGGGGCCCCTCGGCGCAGGAGTGAACTCTTTCCCCATCCAAATAAAACTACAGGAACTCTCCTCTTTGCCTGGTATTAAAATATTCCCTTCTCATGTTTTCAAAGAAATATTTTCATTTCCTTATACAAAAACCACGCATAGAAGGTAGTTAAAAATACATGCATAGGCCCGGCACGGTGGCTCATTCCTGTAATCCCAGCACTCTGGGAGGCCGAGATATGGAAGATCACCTGAGGTCAGGAGTTCGAGACCAGCCTGATCAATATGACGAAACCCCATCTCTACTAAAAATACAAAAATTAGCCAGCGTGGTGGCATGCACCTGTCATCCCAGCTAGTCGGGAGGTTGAGACAGTAGAATCGCTTGAACCCAGGAGGTGGAGGTTGCAGTGAGCCAAGATCACGCCACTGCACTCCAGCCTGGGCAACAAGAGCGAAACTCTGACACACACACACACACACACACACACACACACACACCCTGGACAGAAAAAAACAGCTGAAGCTTCACTTCCTCCTCCAGGCAGCCTTCCCTGACCACCACCCAGGTAGGTGGTAGCCCCTGGAGTGTGCTGGGTTACTCTCCTGCCACGGGACCCCAGGCAGACCTGCAGACTGCAGTTCTGAGGACAGTCACCAACACAGGGAAGTGCCAGGGGACACAGGGGACACATGGAGTGAACAAAGTCACGCTCTGTGGCTTTTCTCCACCTGGGGCAACGGGGCTCCCTCCTTTCATGCTGTTTGTGACCCTCAGATTTGATGACATCCTCAGGTGAACCTGCACATTACCAGACACACAGTGCGGGTGTCGGGAGAGCCCCAGGGCTTCCGAAAGCAACCCGTTGGCTAGAAATGCAGGGAGGTTTTGAAACATAGTTGTGAATAATTGTCAGAAAAAACACAGTTTTTGCTGAAAACTGAAAAACCACAGTTGAGGCCAGGCATGATGGCTCATGCCTATAATCCCAGTACTTTGGGAGGCCAAGGAGGGCGGATCACTTGAGGTCAGGAGTTCAAGACCAGCCTGGCCAACATGGTGAAACCCTGTCTCTACTAAAAATACAAAAATTAGCCAGGCTTGGTGGTGCACACCTGTAGTCCCAACCTACTCGGGAGGCTGAGGCAAGAGAATCGCTTGAACCTGGGAGGCGGAGGTTGCAGTGAGCCAAGATCGCACCATTGCACTCCAACCTGGCGACAGAACCAGACCCTGTCTTAAAAAAAAAGAAAAATCACAGTTGACTGGAAGAATTTAAACCCTAAGCCATGTCACCTACCTCTTCTACATCCCCTAACCAATTTGGGTCCCCAACACAGGTTGTTTTTTTGTTTTGTTTTGGAGACAGCATCTCGCTCTGTCGCCCAGGCTGGAGTTCAGTGGCAGGATCTCTGCTAACTGCAACCTCTGCCTCCCGGGTTCAAGCTATTCTTATGCCTCAGCCTCCTGAGTAGCTGGGATTACAGGTGCCTGCCACCACGCCCAGCCAATTTTTATATTTTAAGTAAAGATGCAGTTTTACCAAGTTGCCCAGGCTGGTCTCGAACTCCTGACCTCAGGTGATCCACCTGCCTCGGCCTCCCAAACTGGTGGGATTACAGGCATGAGCCACCACACCCAGCCTCCAACCCAGTTTAGAGGAGGAGCCATCACAGGGGGCACCCCTGGCCCTCATGGACACTGTGCACCTCTGCCTGGGCCAGGTACCTCCATCCCCTCTTCACACACACACGTGGCCCTGCCTCCTGGCAGCCGCTCCTCAAAGAGCACTGGAAGGGCCACTTGCCCCACCCCACTTGGCATTTGGGCTATAAAGCAGGCGCCTAGATGGGCGACTCCAGTGTGGACACAGCCGATAGCTCACAGCCGTCAATAGCACAGTGTTCCATGGAGGTGCACAAGGAGCCTCACTCTGGCTCCG
The DNA here is from genome assembly GCF_000951035.1 of Colobus angolensis palliatus. Lineage (NCBI taxonomy): Eukaryota > Metazoa > Chordata > Mammalia > Primates > Cercopithecidae > Colobus > Colobus angolensis. Next base: position 2,504,803 of record NW_012113142.1, read on the forward strand.
TGTAATAGACGTGAAAGTCACCGAGGTGCGTTTCCAACCTCAGAATTACTCAGCAGCCCTTTCCCGCGTCACTGGCTCCTTTTTGATTCTGCAAGGAGGCCCTTCCCAGCTTCCCCCTTGACGCCCAGATCCCTCTTCCCTTCCAGGCACCCCCACACCTCTCTCCAGGCCCAGAGAAAATAAAAGCCACCAGGCAGGAAATAAGCCCTCCCACGGGCCAAAGACCCCTTCCCTCACACCTCCTCCTACTCCTGAATCCTCACCCACCCTCACTGCCTCCTCTGGGTCCTTGGGGGCAGACATGCCTCTTCCTCTGTGCCAGTGACACTGGCCCCACAGGCTCCATTACCATCCTCTACCTCCAAGCACAGCCCCGTGCCTCCTTCCAAATGTGACAGTGCTCCAAGCCTGCCTCCTCCTCTCACCCAAAGCCAGATCCATTCATTTTATCCCACTTACTAATGTCTTGAAAATGTAATCCATTCACACAATTCATGAACTGAGGTTTGACAAGTGCCCTCCCACCCATCCTTGTGTCTTACCCATTCTAGGCCCTTCTCACTGTTAGCATTTTCTTAGTCATGCCTCAAGGAACATGAGTGACATTTTTTTTTTTTTGAGACGGAGTTTCATTCTTGTTGCCCAGGCTGGAGTGCAGTGGCATGATCTCAGCTCACCGCAACCTCCACCTCCTAGGTTTAAGCGATTCTCCTGCCTTAGCTTCCTGAGTAGCTGGAATACAGGCATGCACCACCATGCCTGGCTAATTATTTTGTACTTTTAGTGGAGATGGAGTTCTCTCAAGCTGGTCTTGAACTCCCCACCTCAGGTGATCCATCCGTCTCAGCCTCACAAAGTGCTGGGATTATAGGTGTGAACCACCGTGCCCAGCCAACTGGTTTTTTTTTGGTTTTTTTTTTTTTTTTTGAGACGGAGTCTTGCTCTGTCGCCC
>NW_012113142.1:2507795-2510166 GCF_000951035.1 Colobus angolensis palliatus
GCCATTCTCCTGCCTCAGCCCCCCAAGTAGCTTGGACTACAGGCACCCACCACCATGCCTGGCTAATTTTTTTTGTATTTTTAGTAGAGATGGGGTTTCACCATGTTAGCCAGGATGGTCTCGATCTCCTGACCTCGTGATCTGCCCGCCCCAGCCTCCCAAAATGCTGGGATTACAGGCATGAGCCACCGCGCCCAGCATAGATAGGGTTTTTATCATGTTGGCCAGGGTGGTCTCGAATTCCTGACCTCAAATGATCCTCCCGCCTCTGCCCCACAAAGTGTTGGGATTACAGTCATGAGCCACTGCGCCCGGCCAAGATTTGCCTTTTCTATAGTTCATAGAAATGGAATCATATTTGGCCAGATGCAGAGTCTCATGCCTGTAATCCCACCACTTTGGAAGGCCAAGGTAGATGGATCACCTGAGGTCAGGAGTTCGAGACCAGCATGACCAACATGGTGAAACCCCGTCTCTACTAAAAATACAAAAATTAGCTGGGTGTGGTGTTGGGTGCCCGTAATCGCAGCTACCTTGAGGCAGGGCATGGGGGCTTGAGGCATGTGAATCGCTTGAACCCAGAGGACAAGCTTGCAGTGAGCCAAGATTGCACCACTGCACTCTAGCCTGGCTGACAGAGCCAGACTCCGTTTCAAAAAAAAAAAAAAAATTGAATCATAAAATACATAGACTTTTGTGTCTGGCTTCTTTCACTTAGCGCAATACTGTCCAGGTTCATCCATGTCCATGTGTCATTCTGTCATTCGTTTTTTTCTGAGACAGAGCTTCACTCTGTCGCCCAGGCTGGAGCGCAGTGTCGTGATCTCAGCTCACTGCAACCTCCACCTCCCATGTTCAAGCAATTTTCCTGCCTCAGCCTCCCGAGTAGCTGGGACTGCAGGCACCCACCACCACGCCCAGCTAAGTTTTTGTATTTTTAGTAGAGACAGGGTTTTGCCATGCTGGCCAGGTTGGTCTCAAACTCCTGGCCTTGTGATCCACCTGCTTTGGCCTCCCAAAGTGCTGGGATTATAGGCATAGGCCACCCCCATCTTTTTCTAAGAGGGTCTCGCTCTGTCACCCCGGCTAGAGTACAATGATGCAGTCATAGCAGACTCCAGCCTTGACTTCCCATACTCAAGCCATCTTCCTGCCTCAGCCTCCCAAGTTGCTGGGACCACAGGCACGTGCCACCAGGCCCAGCTAATTTTTGTATTTTTCGTAGAGACAGGGTTTCCCGATGTTGCCCAGGCTGCTCTCAAACTCCTGGGCTCAAACAATCTGCTTGCCTCAGCCTCCCAAAGTGTTAGAATTACAGGTGTGAGCCACCACGCCCAGCCTGTCTTTCCTCTTTATGGCTGAATAATGTTGCATTATATGGCACTACTCAACATCTTTTATCTGTTCATTCGTTGATGAACATTTGGCATGTTTCCACTTTTTGCCTTTTATAAAGCTCCTATGAACATTTGTGTCTGCTTTTATTTAAACACCTATTTTCAGGTCAGGCGTGGTGGCTCACACCTGTAATCCCAGTACTTTGGGAGGCTGAGGTGGGTGGACCACCTGAGGTCAGGAGTTCGAGACCAGACTGGCCAACATGGTGAAAACTCCATCTCTACTAAAAATACAAAAATTAGCTGGGAGCGTTGGTGGGCACCTGTAGTCCCAAGCTACGTGGTGTGATCTCGGCTCACTGTAACCTCCGCCTCCCAGGTTCAAGCGATTCTCGTGCCTCAGCCTCCCAAGTAGCTGAGATTACAGGTGTGCATCACTGTACCCAGCTAATATTTGTAAGTTTAGTAGAGACAGGGTTTCACCATGTTGACCAGGCTGGTCTTGAGCTGCTGACCTCAGATGATGCGCCCACCTCGGCCTCCCAAGGTGCTGGGTTTACAGGCATGAGCCACTGTGCCCAGCCTCATCTTTTCTTCCACATAGATGCTTCATCTTGGGTAAACTCGCCTCCCAAGGCCCCAGCTTCTGTCTTTACCTCAGAGCCTCCTGAACCTCCTCCTCCAGCCTCACCTTCCTCCAGCCTCACCACTCCTCCCTGGACCTTCAGTTCCGCACCCCGGGGGACTCAGAACTACCCCCTCCTGATTTCTCCTGGGTAACCTGGGCTTCCGCCTACCTTCCTGAAAGTGGTTAGTGACGGCAGCCAGGGCTAGAAACCTCAAGGCTACTGTGCTTGAGTTCTCTCTTGCTCTTTACTTCCCAGATCCCATCAATTGTCACGCCTTGTGACTTCTGCCTCTCAAATATTCAGAAAGCAGATTTATGCTGGGCACGGTGGTGACTCAAGCCTATAATCCCAGCACTTCAGGAGGCGGAGGCAAGAGGATCACTTGAGGCCAGGAATTTTAGACCA
>NW_012113142.1:2510517-2512953 GCF_000951035.1 Colobus angolensis palliatus
CCTGTAATCCCAGTACTTTGGGAGGACAAGCTGGACGGATCACTGAAGTCAGGAGTTCAAGACTAACCTGGCCAACATGGTGACACCCCGTCTCTACTAAAAAATACAAAAATTACCTGGGTGTGGTGGCGGGTTCCTGTAGTCCCAGCTACTCGGGAGGCTGAGGCAGGGAGAACGGCTTGAACCCAGGAGGCAGAGGTTGCAGTGAGCCAAGATTGTGCCACTGCATTCCAGCCTGGGCAACAGACTGAGACTCCGTCTCAAAAAATAATAGGAATTGGCCAGGCGCCGTGGTTCGTGCCTGTAATCCCAGCACTTTGGGAGGCCAAGGAGGGCAGATCACCTGAAGTCGGGAATTCGAGAGCAGCCTGACCAACATGGAGACACCCCTTCTCTACTAAAAATACTAAATTAGCCAGGCATGGTGGCACATGTCTGTAATCGCAGCTACTCAGGAGGACAATAATAATAATTTAAAATGTTTAAAAAAGAGGTATAGAGCACGCTCGTGCCTCCAGCATCCAATTCTGCACACTGGGTAACAAGATGGGTGGCAGCCACCCAGCCCTAAGCATCGGGAGCTGAGGCGTCAACACCTGAGGCAGGTGCAGGACCAGGGCAGGAGGAGAGGCTTCTGCAGAAAGCACCTAAGGGAGGTGGCACACACTGAGCTGGTCTGAATCAGCAGAGAGGAGAAGGAAGCGTTTGAGTCACGCTGCATGGTGAAGATGCCCAAGTGCCGGGTTAGGAACAGTCAGCCCTCAGGGGAGGTGGGAGAGCAGGGGAGTGAAGGTGAGAGCGGGGGGTGGAGTCAGATGACGGGCTCAAGTTCATTCGCATCCCCCACTACCTGCGTGACATGGGGTACAGTACTTCATACCGAAGCCTCGGTTTCCTTATCGATAGGACTTTTTTTTTTTTTTTGAGATAGGGTCTTGCTCTGTCACCCAGGCTGCAGTACAGGGATGCCATCATAGTTCACTGCAGCCTCCACCTCCTGGGCTCAAGCGATCCTCCCACCTTAGCCTCCCCAGTTGCTGGGGCCACAGGCACACACTACCACATCTAGCTAGTTTTTTTTTTTTTTTTCTTTTTGTAAAGACAGCATCTTGATGGGTTGCCCGGGCTGCTCTGGGACTTCTGGCCTCAAGCGATCTTCCTACCTCCACCTCCCCAGCTGGTTGTGCCATGGTGCCTAGCCAAGATGGGACTCTCATTCCAACAGTCAAAAACCCGACTTAAAGTAGCTCAGACAGGCACAGAATGGACTGGCTGCTGTTGTGGACTGTCCGAGGGTGGCTCCGTCTGCAGGCACTGTTGGATCCAGTACCCAAGGATGATGTCACAGCATCTGTCTCTCTGGGATCTCACCTTTGTCCCCTGCCCTCACTGGCTGTGTCTCATTTCTGCTTCCCTCTGTGTGGCTTCCTGTTGGTGGCAGGGTGAGGCCCCCAGGACAGCAGGCAGCCTCAGCCTCACCCTTTCCCAGTACTGAGACCCAGAATCTCACTGCGGACTTCTTGAGAAAATCCCAGGGAAGGCTTTGATTGGCTTAGCTTGAGGCATCTCTGCTCATCCCTGGACCAATGAGAAGCTTGGTGGTGCTCCCTGATTGACCACCTGGGTTAGTGCAGCTTCTGCGCTGGAGGTAGGAGCCACCTGAGGAGGTCCTGGAATTGGGGAGGCAGGATCTTGGGAGGCCAGGCTGGGACCTCCTCCTCCAGGGAGTCCTGGGGATTCTGAACAGAGTGATTAATCCTCTCTGAGGGGCACGGAGCCACTGATGGAGAGGGATGATGGTGGCGAATCTGGGCTCTGCCCGGAGAGGGGACCCTGCCAGGAGTGAGTGTCTTATCGAGGCAGGACGGGCTCCTGCAGTTCCCAAGGTGCCTTTAGGACCCCAGAGCCCCTGTCCCGAGCCTTACACAGAGTCCTAAGACTTCGGGGAAATGACTTCACTGTGCCCCTTTCACCGGTGAGGTTCAATGACTTTCCCAACATGGTGGAAGTCAGAGGCCCCAGGTCGCAAACCACTAGGCCACCCAGCCTCCACTCAGTCCAGGGGGACTTCCACGGGGAGCCAGCGCTGGGTGTCCAGGGCGAGTGACAGAACCACGGGCCCTTCCTTCATCATGCCAATACGTTTGGATGGGGGCGAGCTCCTCTCGCCCTAGTTGGTGGCGGGGCTGCAGGAGAGGCACAGATCTTGCAGGGGGTGGGGGGATTGGGGCCAACAGGGGCAGCGAGGAAGGCCCAGGGATATTGCCTGTGCGAGTCCAGCAGAACCTGAACGGGCTTCCCTGAAGAGGCAGCCTCCAAGCGCCTGGGGCACCCGTGATCCGCCAGGGCCTGGAAGAAAACGGGTGGCGCAGGAGCAGAGGGAGCGGAGACGGGCAGGGGTGCTGCCCCCACCCGGGGGCTCGGGGTGCACAGGGG
>NW_012113142.1:2513008-2514338 GCF_000951035.1 Colobus angolensis palliatus
TTCGGTTCCGCCCGCGTTTGTGTTGGCAGCGGCCCGCGGCGCGCGGCCGGGAGCATGAAAGGGGCCTCTGTCTGCGCCCCAGCCGCCCCGCTCGCCTTTCACTCTTAATATAATCTTCACTTCATTTTTAACCCAGCAGAGGTTCTCTTGGAATTCTTCCCCTTCTTCCAAAAATACATGTGCGTGCGTGTGTGTTTGCAAAAGGCCTTCATGGTGAAGGTCGGGATTGTCCCCGGGAAGGGAAGGGCGAAACCCGAGGCGGAGAAGGAGGGAGACAGAAATGTCTTTCTTTCTTCCTGTACCCGGGCCTCCTCGGGGTCGCCGCCACCGCTAGGGGTTCCCCATCCTGCGCCCCCGCGGGGGTGCAGGGCATGATGGGGGTCCTCCTCCGACCACCCCCACAACCCCAACCCAGGGATGAATGAACAGGCTGTTTGGAAATCGGAGTCAGCAGGGAGGGGTGGGCAGTCAGAGAGTGGTGTCACCAGGTGTGGCCAGCTGGGGCTGTCCTCCCAGAGCGGGTAGGAAACAAGACAGGACACCAGTCCTGTTGGGAAAGACCCTACTCTTTTTTTATTTTTATTTTTTTCTCTGAGATAGGGTCTTGGTCTGTCACCCACGCTGGAGTGCAGTGGTGCAATCATAGCTCACTGCAACCTCTACCTCCTGAGCTCAGGTGATCCTCCTGCCCCAGCCTCCCAAGAAACTAGGACTCCAGGCATTGCTACCATGCCCAGCTAATGTTTTGATTTTTTTTTTTTTTAGAGGTGGGGGTCTCGCTATGTTGCCCAGACGGGTCTTGAACTCCTGGCCTTAAGCAATTCTCCTGCCTTGGCCTCCCAAAGTGCTGGGATTACAGGCATGAGCCACCGTGCCCAGCCCTAGACCCTACTCAGTACTAATGCTTGCTTGTGGGCTTAAACAGCCTGCCACAGTGTCTGGAAACTGTCACCAGTCAGCCCTTTGTTCACTTGCTGGGCAGAGGGTCGTTACACCTGAGGGAATGTTCCAGATTATACCCACAGTGGCTGTTTGGAGAGTTCTCATTTCAAACATCACAGGGCTCATCACAGAGCTTTCCATGCATGTTCCCAGGCAAGTCTCTTGTGGCCAGGGAAGTCAGGTATGTTTATCTCTGCAGAAGGGAAAAAGAAGGCTCACAGAAGACAACTAACTTGTCCCCAAGTTGTGAAGCATGAGGGTGCTAGGGTGGGAATGAAAAAGCAGGTGACGGGAAGCCCAGGTTCTCCCTGCTGGATGCCTGCTTTTCAAACAGAGCTTCTGTTCATATTGTGGGTCCTGGAAATGTATGATTCTAATTATTTAAATA
>NW_012113142.1:2514548-2520028 GCF_000951035.1 Colobus angolensis palliatus
TATATATTTATATTGTGTATATATATGTGTGTTTGTGTGTGTGTATATATATATATATATATGCCAGGCACAGTCACTCGTGCTGGTCATCCCAGCACTTCGGGAGGTCCAGATGGGAGGACTGCTCGAGCCCAGGAGTTTGAGACCAGCCTGGCAACATAGGGAGACCCCGCCTACAAAAGTAACCTTCTGCCGGGTGTGGTGGCTCACACCTGTAATGCCAGCACTTTGGGAGGCTGAGACGGGCAGACCACCTGAGGTCAGGAGTTTGGGACCAGCCTGGCCAATGTGGTGAAACCCCATCTCTATTAAAAATACAAAAATGAGCCTGGCGTGGTGGCGCACGCCTGTAATCACAACTACTCAGGAGTCTGAGGCAGGAGAATCGCTTGAACCTCGGAAGGGGAGGTTGCAGTGAGCCGAGAGATCGGCACAGCAGTCTGGGTAACAGAGTAAGACTCGGTCTCAGGAAAAAAAAAAAAAAAACTTCTTTAACTAAAAAAAAAAAAATTAACTGGGCATAGCCATGGTGGCACATACCTATAGTCCCAGCTACTCAGGAGACTGAGGCAAGAGGATCCCTTGGGCCCAGGAATTGGAGGAGGCAGAGAGCTATGATTGTGCCACTGCACTCCATCCTGGGTGACAAAGCGAGACTCCATCTCAAAAAAATATATTTAATTTGGGTGTGTATTTGGACTCCTGGTTTGAGCAGTATAGTAGTAAAGTAGACAACTTGAAAACCATGCTGCTCTAAACATCCTGGTTACAAAACACCAACCACACTGTTTTTTGTATTTCTTTTTTAAATTCCAGAGTCGGGGTCTTGCTCTATTACCCAGGCTGGTCTCAAACTTTTTTTTTTTGAGACGGAGTCTCACTCTGTCTCCCAGGTTGGAGTGCAGTGGCGCGATCTTGGCTCATGGCAAGTTCCGCCTCCCGGGTTCACGCCATTCTCCTGCCTCAGCCTCCGGAGTAGCTGGAACTACAGGTGCCCGCCACCAAGCCCGGCTAAGTTTTGTATTTTTAGTAGAGATGGGGTTTCACCGTGTTAGCCAGGATGGTCTCGATCTCCTGACCTCGTGATCTGCCCACCTCGGCCTCCCAAAGTGCTGGGATTCCAGGCCTGAGTCACGACGCCCGGCCGTTCTCAAACTTCTAATTTCCAACAGTCCTCCCGCCTTGGCTTCCCAAAGTACTGAGATAATAAGCATGTGCCACTTATTTCTTAATTTAAAAGAATGGAGCTGGGAGCAGAGGCTCAGGCCTATAATCCCAGCTCCCCTGGAGGCTGAGATGGAAGGATTGCTTGAGCCCAGGAGTTCTAGGCTCCCGTGAGCCATGATCGTACCACTGCGCTCCTGCCTGGGCAATAGAATGAGACCTCTATCTCAAAAAGAATTAAGAGGCCAAGCAAGCATGGTGGCCCACGCTCATAATCCCAACACTTTGGGAGGCCGAGGCGAGCAGATCATTTGAGGTCAGCAGTTTGAGACCAGCCTGGCCATCACGGTGAAACCCTGTCTCTACTAGAAATACAAAAATTAGTCAGGCATGGCAGTGCAAACCTGTAGTCCCAGCTACTTGGGAGGCTGAGGCAGGAGAATCACTTGAATACGGGAGGCAGAGGTTGCAGTGAGCCAAGATCGCACCACTGTACTACAGCCTGGGCGACAGAGCAAGACCCTGTCTCAAAAAAACACACAAACAAAAAACAAACAAACAAAAACTAAAGTAGGGATTGAAACAGTGATGCCAACTAAAATGAGGCTGTCCGAGCTATCCCCTCAGCGAAACAAATGCTTGAGAAAGAAGATTTTTAGGCACAGAGAGATAAGAAAGAAATTTGCCTGCCTCACCTGAGCTGGTGGAATTTTTTTAAAAACTCTCCCATAAAAAGCTGGGCATGGTGACTCACGCCTGTAATCCCAGCACTTTGGGAGGCCGAGGCAAGTGGATCACTTGAGGTCAGGTGTTCGAGACCAGCCTGGCCAACATGGTGAAACCCCATCTCTACTAAAAATACAAAAATTAGCCAGGCATGATTGTAGGAGCCTGTAATCCCAGTTACTCAAGAGGCTGAGACAGGAGAATCGTTTGAACCTGGGAGGCGGAGGCTGCAGTGAACCAAGATCATACCACTGCACTCCAGCCTGGGTGACAGGACGAGACACCATCTAAAAAAGACAAAAACAAACACACACACAAAACAAAACAAAACAAAAGAAAAACCTCTCCCATGTTAAAAAAGAAAAATATCTCTCCTATGGATTTGTTACTGTGGGCCAGTGCTCACACATTTCAGATTCAAATGAACTTCACCCTTTTCATCCTAAAACTCAGAATCAACATAAATATTGATCCTAGAGTAACGATATCTGTGTGGAGCTCCCACTGATAAAGCCCTGTTGATGTGGACAGAAGGAAACAGGCATGATGAAAACTCGGGAGGTACACAAACAGCAGAATACAGACCCCAGAACAATCTCTTAGAGACAATGAACTGATCAAAGAAGTCAAAAACACAACAGTGAGAACTAACACTATGAAAGAAGAATGGATTTGGCCGAGCACGGTGGCTCACGCTTGTAATCCCAGCACTTTGGGAGGCCAAGGCAGGAGGATTGCTTGAGCTCAGGAGTTCAACATCAGCCTGGGCAACATGGTGAGACCCCGTCTCTACAAAAAATACAGAAATTAGCTGGTCATGATGGCACATGCCTGTAGTCTCAGCTACTTGGGTGGCTGAGGCAGGAGAATCGCTTGAACCTGGGAGGCAGAGGTTGCAGTGAGCTGAGATCCCACCACTACACTCCAGCCTGGGCAACAGAGTGAGACCCCATTCCGAGGGGAAAAAAAAGAAAAGAAAAAAGAATAGATTTGAGAAAAATCAAATGGAACTTCTATAAATGAATAATACAGTAATGGAAATTAAACATTCAAGTGCATGGTTAAACACCACATTGGCCATAGCTGAAGAGGGATTTAGTGAACTAGAAGACAGATATGAGGTGATTTCTCCAAAAGGAAGTACAGAGTTAAAAAAAAAAAAAAAAGTACCCATGTCAGAGAGTATGGTAGATTGCATGCAAAAATGGCCAAAATTCCACTCTGATCCCAGAGTTTGTTTATTTTATTTTATTTATTTATTTGAGATGGAGTCTTGCTCTGTTACTCAGGCTGGAGTGCAGTGGCACAATCTTGGCTCACTGCAACCTCCAATTCTCAGGTTCAAGCAATTCTCCTGTCTCAGCAGCCTCTTGAGTAGATGGGATTACAGGTGCCTGCCGCCACACTCGGCTAGTTTTTGTATACTTAGTAGACATGGGGTTTTGCTATGTTGGCCAGGTTGGTCTCGAACTCCTGACCTCAGGTGATCCACCCACCTTGGCCTCCCAAAGTGCTGGGATTATAGTTGTGAGTCACCATGCCCAGCCTGATCCCAGAGTTTATGATCTAAACCACTGTCACATATAGGCCACCAACACAAAGGTATAATAAATGTCACTTTCTTATTTTATAAAATTCAGTTTTCTACCATGTCATTTTAATGCTTCTAACATCTAGAAATAGAGTCTTTTCCTCCACCACTTTGCAACTTGTTTGACCAATGAAAGTGACAGAAGTAATGCTGGGCATGATGACTCACGTCTCACGTCTGTAATCCCAGCACTTTGGGAGGCTGAGGCAGGAGGATCACTTGAGACCAGGAGTTTGAGACCAGCCTGGGCAACATGGCAAAAACCCTCTTTACAAAAAATACAAAAATGAGCTGGGCATGCTGGCGTGTGCCTGTAGTCCCAGCTACTCAAGAGGCTGAGGTGGGAGAATCACCTGAGCCCAGGGGTTCGATGCTGCAGCGAGCTGTGATCACACCAATGCACTCCAGCCCGAGCAATAGAGCAAGACCTTGTCTAAAAAATTAATTAATTGATTAAAATAAAAAGATTAGCTAGATGTGGTGACACATGCCAGTGGTCCCAGCAGCAGGAGATGCTGAGGCAGGAGGACCTTTTGAACCCAGGACGTTGAGGCTACAGTGAGCTGTGTTCAAGTTACTATACCCCAGCCTGGGTGACAGAGTGAGACCCTGTCTCACAAAAAGGTTAAAAAAAAAAAAAAAAAACCTAAAAACAGAAGTGATGTTGGTTTCTGAGCCTTGGCTGCAAGAAGCTTTGCACAACTCTGCTCACTCTCTTGAAATCCTTAGTGAGTCATTGAGACAAGCCCGCTGGAGGATGAGAGACTACGTGAAGCAAAGAAAATTCCAACTAAGGCCATCCTAGACCAGCCAGCTCCCAGCTGACCTGGAAACTGCCTGTGTATGCACAAGTGACCCCAGCCAACCAGCCAAGAACAGAAGAACCGCCCAGCTGAGTCTAGTCCAAATCAATGATCCACAGAATCATGAGCTAAACAAACAGTTGTTATTTCAAGCTTGTAAATGTTGGATGATTTGTTACACAGCAAAAGCTTGCTGATGCAGAGAGAATAAAAGACATGAATAGAATGAGAAGGTCCAACAAAAATCTATCTACAAGGAGTTCCACAGAAGAAAGAAGAGGCAAATGATGAAGAGGACATATCCAACGAGATGATGTCTACCAAGTCCCAGCTTCTGTGAAAAATATCAGTCCTCAGTTTCAAAAAGTACTGCTTCTAGGTATGATAAATATAAATAAATCCACACCTAGACACATCAGTATGAAACTGCCAAACACCATAAAGATCTAAAAGGCAATCAGAAAGAAAAGACAGGCTGGGCACTGTGGCTCACACCTGTAATGACAGCACTTTGAGAGGCCGAGGCTGGCAGATCACTGGAGGTGGGGATTTCGAGACCAGCCTGACCAACATGGAGAAATCCTGTCTCTACTAAAAGTACAAAATTAGCTGGGCGTGGCGGGGCATGCCTGTGATCCCAGCTACTCAGGAGGCTGAGGCAGGAGAATTGCTTGAACCCGGGAGTTGGAGGTTGCAGTGAGCTGAGATCATGTCACTTCACTCCAGCCTGGAAACAGAGCAAGACTCCGTCTCAAAAAAAAAAAAAAAAAGAGAGAGAGAGAGAAAGAAAAGTAAAGTAAAAGAAAAGACTGGCCAGGAGAAGTGGCTCACGCCTGTAATTCCAGCACTTTGGGAGGCTGAGGTGGGAGGATCACTTGAGGTCAGGCGTTTGAGGCCAACCTGGTCAACACAGCAAGACCCTGTCTCTATTTTTAAAAAGAAAAAAAAAGGAAAGAAAGATTGCCTTCAAAGAAATGACAACCATTCTGCCAGTAGATTCATCAGTAGCAACACTGGAAGTCAAAAGACTCTCGGCCAGGTGTGGTGGCTCATGCCTGTAATCCTAGCACTTTGGGAGGCCTAGGTGGGCAGATCACCTAAGATCGGGAATTTGAGACCAGCCTGACCAACATGGAGAAACCCCATCTCTACTAAAAATATAAAATTAGCCAGGCATGGTGGCACATGCCTGTAAT
>NW_012113142.1:2523078-2531248 GCF_000951035.1 Colobus angolensis palliatus
AGTAGCTGGGACTACAGGCGCCCGCCACCATGCCCAGCTAATTTTTTGTATTTTTAGTAGAGACGGGGTTTCACCGTGTTAGCCACAGTGGTCTCATCTGACCTCATGATCCGCCCTCCTTGGCCTCCCAAAGTGCTGGGATTACAGGCATGAGCCACCGTGCCCAGCCCTATTTAGTATTTCTTATAAGGAAGGTTTGCTAACAAGTAACTATCCCCGTATTTTGTTTATTTGGGAAAGTCTTTATTTTGCTTTGATTTTCTAACAATAGCCTTGCTGGATATAGGATTCTCGGTTGACAGATTTTTTTTTTTTCCCCCTAGAGCATTTTGAATATTTTGTATCTATCTCAGCACCTTTTGGCCTTCATTCTTTTTGTTTGTTTGTTTGTTTGTTTGTGACAGAGTTTCACTCTGTCACCCAGGCCTGAGTGCGGTGGCATAATCATGGCTCGCTGCAGCCTTGAACTTCTGGGTTCAAGCAATCCTCCACCTCAGCCTCTTGAGTAGCTAGAACTACAGGCTTGTGCTACCATGCCCAGCCAATTTTTTTATTTTTCTTTTGTAGATATACAGTCTTGCTATGCTGACCAAGCTGGTTTTGAACTCCTGGCCTCAAGTGATCCTCCCACCTCAGCCCTCCAAAGTGCTGAGATTATAGGCATGAGCCACCATACCTGGCCTAGCTGTCATTTGTAAGTGATCAGTTGTTTTCCTCTTCCTGTTTTCAAGATTTTCTCATTGGCTTTGGCTTTCAATATTTTCACTACAATGTGCCTATTCGTGGATCTCTTTATCCTGTTTGGAGTTTGTTGAGCTTCCTAAAGATGTAAATTAATGTTTTTCAATAAATTTTGGAGGTTTTCAGTCATTCTTTCTTTAAATTTTTTTTTTTTTTTAGAAAAAGTGTCGCTCTTATCCCCCAGATTTGAGGACAATGGCTCAATCTCGGCTCACTGCAACCTCTGTCTCCCAGGTTCAAACGATTCTCCTGCCTCTGCCTCCCAAGTAGCTAGGATTAAGTCGCCTGCCACCATGCCCGGCTAATTTTTGTATATTTTAGTAGAGACGGGGTTTCACCATGTTGGCCAGGCTGGTTTCAAAATGCTGACCTCAAGTGATCCACCCACCTCAGCTTCCCAAAGTGCTGGGATTACAGACATGAGCCACTGCGCCCAGCCCTTTCTTTAAATATTTTGTTTTGCTCCTTCCTCCCTCTCCTCTCTTTCTGATACTCCCATTGTGTTCACTGGTGCCACATATTTCTCTGAGGTTCTGTTCATTTCTCTTCACAATTTTAAAAAATCTTTGTTCTTCAGATTGCATAATCTTTATTAATCTTTCTTCGAGTTTACTAATTGTTCCTTCTGCCAGTTTAAATCTACTGCTGTACTTCTAGTGTATTTTTCAGTTTAGTTGTTGTATTTCCAATTCTAGTATTTCTATTTTTTCATAATTTCTATCTCATTATTGATATTCTGTACTTCATGCAACTTTGTCATCATACCTTCCCTTACTTCTTTAATCATGGTTTTCTTTAGTTCTTGTTGTAAATAAAGTTTCAGTGCCACAAAAGAAATAGCACTTGAATATAAAATTTTCTCTTTTTTTTTTTTGAGATGGAGTCTCGCTGTGTCACCCAGGCTGGAGTGCAGTGGCACGATCTCGGCTCACTGCAAGCTCTGCCTCCTGGGTTCACACAGTTCTCCTGCCTCAGCCTCCTGAGTAGCTGGGACTACAGGTGTCCTCCACCACGCCTGGCTAATTCTGTGTATTTTTCATAGAGACAGAGCTCCCCCGTGCTAGCCAGGATGGTCTCAATCTCCTGACCTTGTGATCTGCCCACCTCAGCCTCCCAAAGTGCTGGGATTATAGGCATGAGCCACTGCGCCCGGCCTAGAATTTTCTTTTTAATTCTCAGCAAGGCAATGTACTTTTATAGAAGGGTGTGCCCTTACAGATGGGGCAATGGTAAGCACACACTTGGACAAGGGAGGGGAAGGGGTTCTTACCTCTGACGCATGTGGCCCCTCTTGCTGTGTCGTTCCCTTATTGGCTAGGGTTAGACCGCACAGACTAAACAAATTCCGATTGGCTAATTTAAAGAGAGCGACAGAGTGAGTGGTGTGGCAGGAAAAATGGTTATGGCAGAGCAGGAAATTGGAATGAGTCAGGGTGGAGAATGAGCAAGTAATTGGAATGATTCAGGGTGGAGCAGGTAATCGGAATGAGTCAGGGTGGAGCAGGTAATTGGAAAAGGTTGCTTTACGAGGAATTTAAGTTTAAAAGTAGAAGGCAAAGAATTGAACATACTGACATATTGATTCTTTAAGAAGAAATTTAGAACTCTTATCTAACAGTTCTTTTAACACATTTTTAACAGCTTTTTTGAGGTCTTTGTTAAATCTGACATCTGGTCTCTCACAGGCAGTTTCTGTTACCTGCTTTTTTCCTGGTGTATGGGTCATATTCACCTGTTTCTTTGCATGTCTCATATATTTTTGTTGGAAACTAAACACTTTAGATAATATGGTGTAGCAGCACAGTACTGGTCATCCACTTCCTGGGGTTACCTTTGTTATTTGGTTATTTGTTTAATGACTGGATGGATTTTTCTTCCTTTTGAGACAGGGTCTCACTCTGTTGCTCAGGCTTGAGTGCAGTGGTGCAACCATAGCTCACATCGGCCTCAACCTCCCTGGCTCAAGTGATCCTCCCAAGTAGCTGGAACCACAGGCATGTACCACCACACCTGGCTAACCTTTTTACTTTCCTTTTCTTTTTTCTCTATAGAGACAGGGTCTCTCTGTGTTACCCAGGCTGATCTCAAACTCCTGAGCTTAAGCAGATCCTTTGCCTCAGCCTCCCAAAGTGCTGGGATTACAGGCATGAACAACCACACCTGGCCTGGATGGATTATTTTAGCATAATCTATTCCACCCTCTTCCCCTCCTAAGCAAGTGGCCTCTGATGTTGCTTCTTAGGGGATGCAGCCTTGGATATGCCCACAGACACCCTGAGATGACGGTGGTTTGGGAAGGTCTCTATTTGACCATCTTTTTCCCTGACCACACCCATTTGTTAAGCTCTACTAATTGTTAGTTGATTGCTGTATTGTTCACTCTCTCTCTTTCTCTCTCTCTCTCTTTTTTTTTTTAATAAAACCTATGCCTGATAGAGTTCTATTGTTCCCAACATTCCCCTGGGGCATAAATTGTCCCAATCAGACTAATCCAATCAAATTCAGGCTCATTTTTCAAGAGGTAGGTCCCAAGGTCAGTGTTTGAGATTTGTTCTGACCCCAGAAGGACGCCTCTCAGTGGTCTCCTTCCCTAGTTCTTTCCAGAAAACTAGCCAGCCTAAAGTTTAGCCTACATCTCTAATGAATCTACTCATCTCTTTCCAATTACTTTTTTACCACAACCTCTACTGTTTTTGAGAGCGCCCTTAGGCTTCAACCTTTACACATTCAGTTGCCGATGAAGTCAGTTCCATTGGGAAGAGATTTGGAATTCTCTGTGCTACAGCCTGCCTCACCTTCCGGGCGAAATCTCTGTGCCATTGCTATATAGCTGGGGATGGGATAACCCATGCTTCTCTCTGAATGACAGTCCTGCTTTAGGGGCTGAGCACTCAGTGGAGGAAAAGTAGCCTCAGGTCTTTTGGCTTGCTTCTCCCACCATAGAAACTCTGTCTTTTATTTTATTTTACTTTTTTTTTTTTTTGAAAGGGAGTCTTGCTCTGTTGCCCAGGCTGGAGTACGGTGGCACAATCTTGGCTCACTGCAACCTCTGCCTCCTGGGTTCAAGCAATTCTTCTGCCTCAGCCTCCCAAGTAGCTGGGACTACAGGCACCTGCCACCAGGCCTGGCTAATTTTTGTATTTTTAGTACAGACAAGGTTTCACCACACTGACTTGGCTGGTCTCGCACTCCCGACCTCAGGTGATCCGCCTGCCTCGGCCTCCCAAAGTGGTGAGATTACAAGTGCGAGCCACCACATCCAGCTAAGGAACTTCTGTCTTATAAGCCAGAATAAAGAGGCTGAGGACCCCAGGAGCCTCAGTGGTGCCATGCCCACAGCAGAGCGGGGGCTGGGTGGAAGGTGGGAGGTCTCACCTCTTGGAGATGAAACTACCTTTGCAAAGTTATAACTGAGACAGTGAAAGAGATCTAACTTAATTGACTCCATCTTGCTTCTAACCTCCAAGCTGTCCTTGTTCATTCCCAGGCGTAGGCTGAGCTAACTTTGGGAGAAACTTAGTTTACAGTTTAAAACAAAGACAATAACAGCCCTTTCCCAAGGCAGACCTCCTTCTTGTCTGGGGACTAGATTGCCTATAAAGGACTAACACGAGCTACAAGATGAGAAATTATGGTTTAGGAGTCATGCCGCTGGAAGCTGCAAGATTCTGATCCCTCTCTAAACTGCTCCTAAGATCAGTGCTCGAGATATTTTGCAGACCCTGCGCTTGACGGAGCGGCTGGCACCATCCAGTTGGATAAACTGGCTCATCTAATCTTGTGGCCCCCACCCAGGAACTGACTCAGCACAAGAAGACAGCTCCGACTCTCTATGATTTCATCTCTAACCAATCAGCACTCCCGGTTCACTGGCTTCCCCCCACCCACCAGGTTGTCCTTAAAAACTCTGCTCCTTGAATGGTCGGGGAGACCGATTTGAGAAATTAATACAACTCCAGTCTCCCACACAGCTGGCTCTGCATGAATTACTCTTTCTCCATTGTAATTCCCCTGTCTCAGTAAATCAGTTCTGTCTACGCAGGGGGCAAGGTGAACCCCTGGGGCGGTTACAGGCATAGTTGCCCAGAACAGTGCTTCACCAACCAGTAGCTGGGGACAAGGTGAGAAATTCTGATTTCCTGCCCCTCCTGGGAAGAAATCTTTCCTCCTGGGAGCCGGAGGGAGGGGACCTTTAGTCTGGAATGGAATTTCCATCTTTTTGAGCTGGGGGGGTGGTGAGGAGCAAGTCTTAATTTCAATACCACAGACTCTCACTGTTCTCATTAAATTTGAGTAGATGTGTTGAATAAATGTTTATTCATCTTTTGAAATGCCTTTAGGACCATTTCCAGAGGGTGTCTGAGTGCTGTGGTGAGCTTCCCGCCCCCGGTGGACAAGAAGCATGAGGAAGAACGATTTCTTTGCTGTGTTAAGCCCCTAAGAGGAGAGTTTTCGTTATGACAGCAAAGCTAGCTCAGTGCTTCTCAAACTTGAGCATTCATTAGAAACATCCAGAAGCCTTGTGAAAATTGGGCCCTACTCCAAGAGTTTCTGATTCAGCAGATCTGGGTTGGTGTCTAAGAATTCACATTTCTGGCTTTATTCTTTTTTGGTGGGAGGGACAGAGTCTTGCTTTGTTACCCAGGCTGGAGTGCAATGGCATGATTTCGGCTCACTGCCACCTCTGCTTCCCGGGTTCAAGAGAATCTCTTGCCTCAACCTCTCGAGTAGCTGGGATTACAGGCCCCCACCACCAGGCCTAGTTAATTTTTGTATTTTTAGTAGAGATAGGCTGGTCTTGAACTCCTGACCTCAAGTGATCTGCCCGCCTCGGCCTCCCAAAGTGCTGGAATTACAGGCGTGAGCCACCGCTCCCAACCAGAATTCACATTTCTAACAAGTTCCCAGGGAAAGTCCATGCTGGGGGGTCCAGGGATCACACTTTGAGAACCACTGCTCCAGCCCATCCTCTCTGATACTGGTGGATAAATAATAGTACAATAGTGTTTATTTCATAAGCCAGTTACAAGTTATTGCATTAAGATCTGAAAAGCAGTTAGAATAGTGTCTGGCACACAGGCAGCCTTAATAATTAACCATTATTAATATGTCCCAGGATTTTCTTTTTTTTTTTTTTTTTTGAAACGGAATCTCGCTCTGTTGCCCAGGCTGGAGTGCAGTGGTATGATCTCAGCTCACTGCAAGCTCCACTTCCCGGGTTCACGCCATTCAGCCTCCCGAGTAGCTGGGACCACAGGTGCCCATCACCACGCCCGGCTAATTTTTTGTGGTTTCAGTAGAGATGGGGTTTCACCGTGTTAGCCAGGATGGTCTCCATCTCCTGACCTCGTGATCTGCCCGTCTCAGCCTCCCAAAGTGCTGGGATTACAGGCATGAGCCACCGTGCCTGGCCTCTTACCTGTTTTTCTAAGTCAGCATGCTGGCCCCCACAGATCTGAAAGGAACTCTGTCCTGTCTGCATACAGACACAGGGGCCTTGTGACTAAAGATCCCTCTGTTCCCATTGGGGCTGGACTAGGTGTTTTGCTTCTTAGAGAACAAACAGACCTCAGTCACGTTCCCAACATGATGTTAACGGGAAGCAAGCGGAGGGTAAACGACTGTCAAATGTCTTCCTTGTGAGCAGATTGTATAAACGGAAAGATAAAAACCGAGCCACGTCAGGCAGAAGGAGGTGTCTGTGTTCTCTGCTGAATCCCAAGCCCTTCTTCCAGTTGCATTAGCATTCAGGAGGTTGTCAATTGTGGTCCCAAAGGAAACAATCTGGGGAGAAGGTCAGGGCAGATCCCTTTGGTTTTTTTTTTTTGTTTTTTGTTTTATGAGAGAGAGTCTCGCTCTGTCACCCAGGCTGGAGTTCAGTGGCACAATATTGGCTCACTGCAAACTCCGCCTCCCAGGTTCAAGCAATTCTCACGCTTCAGCCTCTGAGTAGCTGGAATTACAGGGGCTCATCACCATGCCCGGTTAATTTTTGTATTTTTAGTAGAGGCCAGGTTTCACCAGGTTGGCCAGGCTGGTCTTGAACTCCTGATCTCAGGTAATCTGCCCGCCTCAACCCCCCAAAGTGCTGGGATTAGAGGCGTGAGCCACTGCACCCAGCCAAGGTTGGATCCCTTTGAACACAGAAGAGGGAACGCACGCGGGGGCCACCGTGAGAACAACTGTGATGTTTCATACGTCGATTCCTAATGTCTTGCCATAATCCTGTTGAGTAGGTAGCTAGGCAAAGATGAGCAGGGCAGGACAGGGCCCCTCCCCTCGCCAGGAATGTCAGGTGACTATCAAGAGATAATCAGGTGGTTTTTGTTTTTGTTTTTTTCGAGACGGAGTCTTGCTCTGTCGCCCAGGCTGGAGTGCAGTGACATAATCTCAGCTCACTGCAACCTCTGCCTCCCAGTTTCAAGTGATTCTCCTGCCTTGGCCTCCTGAGTAGCCGGGACTACAGGCATGAGACACTGTGCGCAGCATTGATGTTCTCTAGAATGTAAGTGCCAGGTGTACAGGGACCTTGCCTGTCCTGTCCCCTGCTCTACCCCTGACCCAGGAATAACGCCTTTCCCATAAGAGGGCCTCCATGAATGCCTGTAGAATGAGTGAGAGAATTCCCAGATTAGAACTGGGTAAGAAGGGCCTGTCAGTGGGTTCTGTGCTCACCAAGTGTTGTTTATGTCACCAGAAAGGGTCCAGATCCAGACCCCAAGAGAGGGTTCTTGGACTTCACGCAAGAAAGAATTGGAGCAAGTCCATCAAATGAAAGCAAGTTTATTAGAGAAGTAAAGGAATAAAAAATGTGATGTGGTTTGGCTGTGTCCCCACCCACATCTCATCTTGAATTGTAATTCCCATAATTCCCACGTGTCCTGGGAGGGACCCGGTGGGAGGTAATTGACTCATGGGGGTGGGTCTTTCCCATGCTCTTATTGTGATAGTGAATAAGTCTTACACGTCTGATGGTTTTATAAAGGGGATTTTCCCTACACAAGTGCTCTCTTGCCTGCCACCATGTAAGACGTGCTTTTCTCCTTCCACCATGATCGTGAGGCCTCCCCAGCCACGTGGAACTGTGAGTCCATTAAACCTCTTTTTCTTTATAAATTACCAGGTCTTGGGTATGTCTTTGTCAGCAGCGTGAAAACAGACTAATACAGAATGGCTATTCCACAGGCAGAGCAAACCCAAGGGCTGCCCGATTGGCTATTTTTATGGTTATTTCTTGTTCATATGCTAAACAAGGTGTGGATTATTCATGAATTTTCCAGGACAGGGGCAGGCAATTCCCAGAAATGATGGTTCCTCCCCTTTTTAGACCATATAGTGTAACTTCTGGACATTGCCATGGCATTTGTAAACTGGCATGGCGCTGGTGGGAATGTCTTTTGTATGCTTATTAGCATACAAAATATATATA
>NW_012113142.1:2531308-2534752 GCF_000951035.1 Colobus angolensis palliatus
TTTTTTTTTGAGACAGAGTCTCACTCTGTCACCCAGGCTGGAGTGCAGTGGCACGATCTTGGTTCACTGCAATCTCTGCCTCCTGGGTTCAAGCGATTCTTCTGCCTCAGCCTCCTGAGTAGCTGTGACTACAGGCGTGTGCCACCACGCCCAGCTAATTTTTGTATTTTTAGTAGAGATGCAGTTTCACCATATTGGCCAGGCTGGTCTCAAACTCCTGACCTCGTGATCCACCCGCCTCAGCCTCCCAAAGTGCTGGGATTACAGTAGTGAGCCACTGTGCCCAGATGCCATGATAATATATTATAATCACCATTAATGAGCAGTGAGGATGTCCAGAGGTCACTTTGGTCGCCATCTTGGTTTTGGTGGGTTTTGACCAGCTTCTTTATTGCATCCTGCTTCATCAGCAGGGTCTTTGGACCTGTATCTTGTGATACCAGACTTGCCGACCTCCTATCCCATCCTGTGACTTAGAATGGCTTAGCCGCCTGGCAATGGAGCCCAGCCAGTGTCAGCCTCATTTTACCCAGCCGCTCTTCAAGATGGAGTCACTCTGGTTCAAACACCTCTGACAGTTACACAAAGGAAGCTCAGAAAAGAGTAACTCCTCCAAGGTCTCCTGGGGCGTGGTGTGGCCAGAACCACTGCTCAAGTCCAATTAGATGAATTAAGTGCCAGCAGCCTCTGCCAGGATGAGAGCCTCTCCCCTCAGCGCCCAGGGCACGGTGATGTTCTGCCAGGCAGAGGCCGCTGCCCAGGGAAGAGGGCCGGACTCCAGAGAGGGCGGAGAGGGCACCTTGCCACCCGCTGGTCGGGCCGAGGCTGGATGCCCACACCCTGGACATTATGGGAGAGAGACACTGGAGGCAGCTGCCTGACAATCCTGAGCTTGGACACAAAAGGAATTTGGAGTTTTCCACTGTGAACCAGACCCTGGGTTGTGGTTGGAGAGACCCCAGTTCAAATCCCAGTGTGTAAAAATAGAGATAATAGCTGCTGCAAACATGTGTTGTGTGGATTGAATGAATGTGCTTGTGAACGGCCCCTAGGAGGTCCTTCCCCACCAGCCCTTCCCAGACCTGACCCGGGCCTGATCCCCAGGAAGGCTACTTCCCTGCACCCCCAGCCAGAAATGGATTCTTCAGAGAGTGGCTAGGACACGGGAGAACTGGGTGACCAGGGCAGAGTGTGATCATGCCCCAAATAGGTTGCTTTTCCAGCCTGTCACTTTTTCCCACAGTTGCTGACCTAGAGACAGCTGGAAAACTGGCTGGCCCGAGGGGAAGGGATGGCAGGGAGGGCACAGAGGGACACCTTGACCCTGTACCCCCTCCCACCTCCCAGGGCGCCAGTCTTCTGGTGGGGGCTGCCTCAGAGTGGAGGTCGGGGGGGCCTGGGACACTTAAGGCAGGGACAGTGGCTCTTGGAGCTGCACGGGAATGGGGGGTTGTTTAAAATGTGGCTCTGGGGCCAGGCACGGTGGCTAATGCCTGCAATCCCAGCACTTTGGGAGGCTGAGGAGGGTGGATCACCTGAGATCAGGAGTTCGAGACCAGCCTGGCCAACATGGTGAAACCCCATCTTTACTAAAAATACAAAAAAATTAGCCATGTGTGGTGGCACATGCCTGTAATCCCAGCTACTCAGGAGGCCGAGGCAGGAGGATTGCTTGAGGCCAGGAGTTCAAGACCAGCCTGGGCAATACAGCAAGACTCTGTCTCTACAAAAAAATTGAAAATTAGCTAAACATGGCGACATGCGCACCTGTGGTCCCAGCTACTGCAGAGGATGAGGTGGGAGGATCACTTGAGCCTAGGAGGTCGAGGCTGCAATGAGCCATGATCGCACCACTGCACTCCAGCCTGGGCAACAGAGCAAGACCCTGTCTCTTAAAAAACATAAATAAATGTAAAATGATAAATTAAAAAATAAAATGATGTAGCTCTGACCCCAACCCCAGAGAGTCCATGTAGTGGGGGACTGGAGGCAGGCCCTGGAGTCTTTATCTTCCAAATAACTCTGCTGCAGACCCCAGGCTACACTGGCAGAGGAGTCTCCTCCCAGTTCAACCCTGGCTCCAGATCACCCTAAGCTCCTCTCTTCCCTTCTGCTTCAGTTTCACCTGCTGTCAGATCACAGAGGAACCAACAGTGCTTTTTAGGAGCTTTCAACTGAAATCTCTGCCTCACAGTCCGCACCGCTGCCGGCTCTGACTGTTTCTCCACCTTGGCTTTGCCCAGGGATCTGTCCTGTCTCCTCTGCAGCTAGCCTGAGCCAGCCCAAGTCAGCCATCTCTGCCAAGCCCCTCTTCTCCAGCTGCTTAGTTAGCCCCCGTCTTGGGAGACACAGGGCAGGCAGTAAACTGCTGGAGGAGGAGAAGGAGGAGGAGGAGGAGGAGGGGGAGAGGGAGGAGAGGAAGGGGACTGGGAGAAGGAGGAGGAGTAGGGGAAAGGGGAGGGGAAAAGTGAGGAGGAGGAGGTGGAGGGGGAGGAGGAGAAGCAGGGGAGGAGGGGGAAAAGGAGAAGGGGGAGGAGGAGAAAGGGAAGAAACCTGGTCTCCATGGGCAAACGGGGTTTGACCAGCGGGTGGGGCCTGCTTGGGGGCGGGGTGCGGGGGGATGCAGGGTTGGCCAGGCCATCTCTGCTCCACACACAACCATGTGCAGGATGCCATGTGGCTATTTTTACCCCTGCCGAGGAAATAGCCTGATTTATGTGAGGCCTGGTCCCGTTTGTTCGGGCCTGTGTTATAAATACACCTGGCCCCACACTCGTGTTCACTTGGACAGAGAACTCAGGCCCTGGCCTGCACAGCCTCTCTCCGGCCTCCCTCCCTGCCTCACCCTGCCATGCAGCGTTGTTGAGAAGTCCTTCTGTTAAGCAGGGAGCTAGTGACACAGGAGCAGGGCAGGACCCCCACAACCAGGAATGTCAGGCAGCCGCCAGGTGATGGTCAGATGGTTGAGTTTTTTTGTTGTTGCTTTTTGTTTTTTGTTTTTGAGATGGAGTCTCGCTCTGTTGCCCAGGCTAGAGTGCAATGGTGCGATCTCGGCTCATGGCATCCTCCGCCTCCTGGGTTCAAACGATTCTCCTGCCTCAGCCTCCCGAGTGCTGGGACTACAGGCCCCCACCACCACACCCGGCTAATTTTTATATTTTTAATAGAGAGGGTTTCACCATGTTGGCCAGGCTGGTCTCGAACTCCTGACCTCAGGTGATCACCTGCCTTGGCCTCCCAAAGTGCTGGGATTACAGGCTTGAGCCACCGCACCCAGCCTGTTGTTGTTTGTTGACACAGTCTCGCTCTGTTGCCCAAACCAGAGTGCAGTGGTGTGATCTTGGCTCACTGCAACTTCCGCCTCCCAGGTTCAAGCAATTCTCCTGCCTCAGCCTCCCCAGTAGCTGGGATTATAGGCTTGTGCCACTACGCCTGGCTAATTTT
>NW_012113142.1:2535837-2537070 GCF_000951035.1 Colobus angolensis palliatus
AGGAAGGAAGGAAGGAAGGAAGGAAGGAAGGAAGGAAGGAAGGAAGGAAGGAAGGAAGGAAGGAAGGAATTGATTGGGTGAAATTCAGGCCAGGCTGGACAGACAAGGGCGATTTTCAGGCCAGGCAGCTACTGTCGGACATCACCCTCTCCTCTGAGGATCCCTGGTCCCTCCTCTGTGAAGTGGGGGCACAAGCAACTGGAAACAGGTCCCCACCACTGCTCTGCCCCTGAAAGAAGGCTGGGCTGCTTCCCAGTGAGCTCCTGGGGCACTCAGTTCCTCTGCTCACAGGAGGCACAGATAATTCGATGCAGCATTCAGTCCAGAGAAATGGGTCTTCTAACCCGGCTGACCAAAGGCCAGGAGACGTCCCTCGTAGACACTTGAAGCTTCCGGGGGCCTCAGGGTTCCTCTGATTGTACCCGTCAGTCACTGCCCCAGTGAGGCTGCCTAACACACCACCCCAAAACCCAGAAGCTTAAAACAAGCATTTATCGCCGGGCAAAGTGGCTCACACCTGTAATCCCAGCACTTTGGGAGGCCGAGGCGGGTGGATCACTTGAAGTCAGGAGTTCAAGATCAGCCTGGCCAATATGGGGAAACCTCATCTCTACTAAAAATATAAAAATTATTTGGTCTTGGTGGTGCACGCCTGTAGTCCCAGCTACTCGGGAGGCTGAGGCAGGAGAATGGCTTAAACCTGGGAGGTGGAGGTTGCAGTGAGCTGAGATGGTGCCACTGCACTCCAGCCTGGGCAATAGAGCAAGACATAGTCTCAAAAAAAAAAAAAAAAAAAGCATTTATCTCTCGCTCAAGCTTTCAGGCTTGCTCCCAGCCACGGCTGCGTCTAGGACTATGCCACGTGCCTCTCATCCTCCCCAGGGCCAGAGGGCTAAGGAGGGGCTGGGATGTGTGCTTACCCTGGCTAAAGGCAGGAGCCCCAGAGGACCAGCACCAAGCACAAGCCCACACAAATCTCTGCTCACCTTGTCTGTTACATCCTGTTGGCCAAAGCGATTCACCTGGTCAAGCCTAATAGGAATGGGTGGGGATGTACATTCCTCCCAGGGAGGGGAGTTTGTGGGAGAGGAGTGGTCACTGCTGAGCAATAATCTAGTCTAATAATCGAACTAACTGATTTTTTCTTTCTTTCTTTCTTTCTTTCTTTCTTTCTTTCTTTCTTTCTTTCTTTCTTTCTTTCTTTTCTTTCTTTCTTTCTTTCTTTCCTTCTTT
>NW_012113142.1:2539185-2541674 GCF_000951035.1 Colobus angolensis palliatus
AAGTGATCCACCTGCTTCGGCCTCCAAAAGTGTTGGAATTACAGGTGTGAGCCACTGCGCCCAGCCAGTTGTTCTCTTGAGAGAGGCAGGATTCTCTGGCCCTGTTGCCCCGTGGACCCATGGAGGAGACCCATGCAGGCTGCTCCTCCATCCTGGGCTGGGAAGCATCAAAGCAGATGTGGGGCCAGCATGCTTATAGTGGGGACACCACTTCCCAACAGCCTGAAAAACTCCCATTTACCCTTAAAAACTCATCACACCTGGCCGGATGCGGTGGCTAACGCCTGTAATCCCAGCACTTTGGAAGCCCGAGGCAGGCGGATCACGAGGTCAGGAGTTCAAGACAAGCCTGGCCAACATGGCGAAACCCTGTCTCTACTAAAAATACAAAAATTAGCTGGGCATGGTGTCAGGCTCCTGTAATCCCGACTGCTTGGGAGGCTGAGGCAGGAAAATCTCTTGAAACTGGAAGGCAGAGGTTTCCGTGAGCGGAGATTGAGCCACTGCACTCCAGCCTGGGTCAAAGAGTGAAACTGTCTCAAAACAAAAATTTTAAAAAAATAAAAACTCATCAGACATCTTTCTGCAAGGCACACCACCCCCCCCCGCCCCCGGAAACTCTCATTGACAGAGCTAGCTGCTTCCCATTGTGAGTCCCCTACTCCATTATCAGAGTCATTGAAAGGCCTGTCGCTCCAGCCAAACAAACTCAGGGCAGACAAGGGGGCCACACCCTAGGCTGGCCAGACACAGTGTAGGGCTGTGGGAGCCCCAGGCGGAGCCTCTGCTCTCTCCTTAGGGGGCCTCTGAGAAGAGATTCTGGACAGAGAAGACCAAGGGGCGGTGGTGGTGTCAGGGCTGGGGAGGAGAGGGAAGGGCTGCATCAGGGAAGTGCGAACTCCTCTCCCTCGAACCTTCCACTGCCTATCCCTGGGCAGACGCAGTCCAGGCATCATTGCTGCAGCTGTAGGAAGGACCTGCTAGGTGAGCTCATCTCTCTGAACACTGACTGGCAAGGGAGCCCCCTTTGTAGCCAGTGATCCTCTGAAACAGCGATACTATCAGACGACTGGCTTCAAGTCCCTGGGGCCCCACCCTTCCTGGGCACTTGCTGTTTCCCTGCCTCCTCTTTCTCTCTGTGCCCAGAGAGGAGGAGCCCCTGCCTTGAGGACTGGCCCCTTGCACTGCAGGGAGAGGAGCAGGGCCCTGACACCAGTGGTGGGCACCTGGTGTCTGGCCTCATGTTTTGAGATCCACATGTTTTGAGAACAGATACGGTCCCAACTTCAGATTGAGCACTGCTCTTCTAAGTATATCCACATGTGGCTGGGTTGAAGTCAATATTCCAGAGAAAAAATCCATCTGTCCCTAAAATTTCGGTTTGTTTGTTTGTTTGTTTGTTTGTTTTTTGAGACGGAGTTTTGTTCTGTCCCCCAGGCTGGAGCACAGTGGCATGATCTCAGCTCACTGCAAGCTCCGCCTCCCGGGTTCAAGCGATTCTCCTGCCTCAGCCTCCCTGAGTAGCTGGGATTACAGTCGTGCACCACCACGCCCAGCTAATTTTTGTTTTTTGTTTTTTTTTTTTTGAGACGAAGTTTTGCTTTTGTTGCCCAGGCTGGAGTGCAATGGCACGATCTCCAGTCACCACAACCTCGGCCTCCTCAGTTCAGGTGATTCTCCTGCGTCAGCCTCCCAAATAGCTGGGATGACAGGCATGCGCCACCATGCCCGGCTGATTTTGTGTTTTTATTTTTAGTAGAGACAGGGTTTCGCCATGGTGGCCAGGCTGGTCTCAAACTCCTGACCTCAAGGCATCCACCCGCCTCGGCCTCCCAAAGTGCTGGGATTACAGGCGTGAGCCACCGTGCCCAGCACCTGCCCCAAAACTTTTTAATAAACTTTCACTCCTGCTCTAAAACTTGCCTCAGTCCCTCACTCTGCCTCATGCCCCTCGGTGGAATTCTTTCTTCTGAGGAGGCAGGGATTGAGGTGAATCCACATGGATTCACCACCACTAACACTTCCCCGATATACCTCCCCACTGCTGGGCCCAGCTCACCTCAGTCCCCAAGGCCTCAGTGTGAGTGAGTTTATCAGATGCATTCAGGAGTGGCACGTGTCTGGGAGCCAGCTGTGATAAGGGAAGAGAAGGAAATGGGCTTTGGATTTGAGGTCCACACTTTCTTCAAGGAACAGGTTTAGCTGGGCATAATGGTACACCTTTAATCCCAGCACTTTGGGAGGCCGAGGCAGGAGGATCGCTTGAGGCCAGGAGTTCGAGACCAGCCTGGGCAATATAGCGAGACCCCCCATCTCTACCAAAAAAAAAAAAAATAGAAAAATAAGCCAGGTACAGTGCTGCATTCCTGTAGTCCCAGCCACTCTGGAGGCTGAGGTGGGAGGATTGCTTGAGCCCAGGAGTTTGAGGCTGCAGTGAGCTATGATAGCACCATGGCCCTCCAGCCTGGGCCACAGGGTGGGACCCTGGC
>NW_012113142.1:2544494-2550119 GCF_000951035.1 Colobus angolensis palliatus
AATGGCGTAAACCTGGGAGGCGGAGCTTGCAGTGAGCTGAGATCCGGCCACTGCACTCCAGCCCGGGCGACAGAGCAAGACTCCGACTCAAAAAAAAAAAAAAAAAAAGAAATAAAAATGATTGGAAACCATAAATAGGCCTGGCTTGGTGGCTCATGCTTATAATCCCAGCGCTTTGGGAGGCTGACGAGGGAGAATCCCTTGAGGCCAAGAGTTTGAGACCAGCCCTGACAATATAGTGAGACCCTGTCTCTACAAAAAATAATAACAATAAATTAGCTGGGCATGATGACGCATGCCTGTAGTCCCAGCTACTCAGAGCAGGAGGAAGGAGGATTGCTTGAGCCCAGAAGTTTGGGCTGCAGTGAGCTGTGATTAAACTGCTGCACTCCAGCCTGGGCAACAGAGTGAGACCCCATCTCAAAAAAAAAAAATTAAAACCTTAGTTTACAGGCATATATTACCATTGCAAAGGATTGCTGCAAAAGAGAGTTCTCACTGTGACAAATCATGGCATCTTTAAGTTATCATTGATAAAAGATGACAGGATAGGAGAAAAGAAAAAGGAAAGGAGGCCGGGCGCGGTGGCTCATGCCTGTAATTCAACACTTTTGGAGGCCAAAGGGGGCGGATCACTTAAGGTCAGAAGTCCGAGACCAGCCTGGCTAACATGATGAAACCCTGTCTCTACTAAAAATGCAAAAAGTAGGTGGGCGTGGTGGCCAGTACCTGTAATCCCAGCTACCTGGGAGGCTGAGGCAGGAGTATCACTTGAACCTGGGAGGCAGAGGTTGCAGTGAGCCGAGATTGCGCCACTGAACTCCAGCCTGGGTGACAGAGAGAGACTCAGTCTCAAAAAAAAAAGGAAAGAAAAGAAAAAGTTATCTTTTTTTTGGAGTGGCGGGGTAGCGGTGCGGGGTTTCACCCTGTTAGCCAGGCTGGTCTCGAACTCCTGACCCCAAATGATCCACCCGCCTCGGCCTCTCAAAGTGCTGGGATTACAGGCATGAGCCACCGCGCCTGGCCAAAAAAGTTATCATTGAAATGAATATGAAAATTTCAAATCCTCAAGGAATTTGAAGATCTCTCCAAATGCATTTTCACATCCCTGTTTTGAGAGCTATCTCTGGGAAACATCGCCCCACCCACACACAGCAAGACCCCAGGGTCCAGGACCACCTCGCTGTGTAAAGTCCAGGACAGAGAAAGCACTTGGTAAATGCTGATGGGTGATTTTTTTTTTTTTTTTTTTTGAGACGGAGTCTTGCTCTGTCGCCCAGGCTAGAGTGTAGTGGCGCGATCTCGGCTCACTGCAAGCTCCGCCTCCCGGGCTTACGCCATTCTCCTGCCTCAGCCTCCGGAGTAGCCGGGACTACAGGAGCCCGCCGCGTCGCCTGGCTAGTTTTTGTATTTTTTTAGTAGAGACGGGGTTTCAACGTGTTAGCCAGGATGGTCTCAATCTCCTGACCTCGTGATCCGCCCATCTCGGCCTCCCAAAGTGCTGGGATTACAGGCTTGAGCCACCGTGCCCGGCAAATTTTTTGTATTTTCAGTAGAGAGGGGGTTTCACCGCATTAGCCAGGATGGTTTCCATCTCCTGACCTCGTGATCCGCCCGCCTTGGCCTCCCAAAGTGCTGGGATTACAGGCCTGAGCCATCGCGCCCGGCCACTGATGGGTGATTAAGTGAAGGAAGGAAAGATCTGGAGTGCAAGCAGGGGATGAAGACAGATGCAAAACATTGGTTCAGAAGGTGCCCTTTCCCACAGTGGAGTGGAAGAATCTGCAAGGCAGGGGTCCGTGGTCCCCAGCTGGTCCATGGCTTGTTAAGAATCAGGTCGTGCAGCAGGAGGTGAGTGGCAGGTGAGGGAGCATTACCGCTGGAGCTCCCTCTCCTGTCAGATCAGCAGTGGCATTAGATTCTCACGGAGCGTGAACCCTATTGTGAACTGCGCATGCGAAAGATCTAGGTTACCCGTTCCTTATGAGAATCTAATGCCTGATGATCTGATGTGGAACAGTTTCATCCCCAGACCCTCTGGCTCACTTCTACCCCCAACCCCAGCTCCATTCGTTGAAAAATTGTCTTTTTTGAAACTGGTCCCTGGTGTCAAAAATGTTGGGGGGAAGGGGTTGGGCGCAGTGGCTCTCGCCTGTAATTCCAGCACTTTGGGAGGCCGAGGGGGGCAGATCACTTGCGGTCAGGAGTTAAAGATCAGCCTGGCCAACATGGCAAAACCCTGTCTCTACTAAAAATACAAAATTTAACCAGGTGTGGTGGCGCATGCCTGTAATTCCAGCTACTCAGGAGGTTGAGGCAGGAGAATCGCTTGAACCTCAGAGGCAGAGGTTGCAGTAAGCTGAGATTGTGCCACTGCACTCCAGCCCAGGCAAGACAGCGAGACTCTGTCTCAAAAAGAAAAAAAAAAATGTTTGGGACCACTAGAGGACAGGGAGGTTGAAGAAGGAAAGAGAGAAGTGTGAGGGGCGTTTTGCCTGCCCCTGAGCTCTCTCACACCCGCAGCCCAGGGCAGGTACGGCTGGACTTGGAGGGTGGAATGGTCTGGGCAGAGATCAGTTTGAAACTTCAGCCCTGGAGTGAAATGGAGCTGGGGCTTTATGTTTCTCCCTTTCTTTATTTTTACTTATTCTTGTGTTTTAGTTTTGTAAAGATAGGGTCTCACTATGTTGCCTAGGCTGGTCTTGAATTCCTGGGGTCAGGCAATCCTGTCACCTCGGCCTCCCAAAGTGCTGTGATTACAGGCATGAGTCACTGCACCCAGCTCTTTCCTCCTTTCAAAAACAAGAAACCTGGCCAGGCATGGTGGCTTATGCCTGTAATCTCCACATCTTGGGAAGCTGAGGTGGGCCAATCACTTGAGGCCAGGAGTTCAAGACCAGCCTGGCCAACATGGTACTAAAAATACAAAAATTAGCTGGTCGTAGTAGTGCACGCCTGTAATCACAGCTACTCAGGAGGCTGAGGCAGGAGAATCGCTTGAACCCGGGAGGCGGAGGTTGCAGTGAGCCAAGGTCGTGCCACCGCACTCCAGACTACGCGACAAAGTGAGACCCTGTCTCAAAAACAAGAAAGAAAGAAAAGAAGCCTGATTCACAGGGAGAGGCTTCTCTCCAGCCCCTAGGAAGCAGAAGAAGCCCTGGCTGGGACAGGCTCCCAAACTCAGGGGTCCTGCTGGGCACCTGCTGTCACTCTCAGTACCGACCTGGGAGAAGGCAATGGCCCATTTATGACACTGGAGGCGAGGGCCATGCACCCCGCTAAGCAGGCAGAGCCTCTGGAGCCCTTCCGCAGCTGGAGGTTCATTTCCTTCCTGATGTCATAGTGCTCCAAGGTGGCACAGCGAGGACGGGAGCCTAGGGAATTGTCATCCACCCTGGAGCCCTTTCGGTCTCTCAGCTGCTGTCCCAGCCCCGCATCCCGAGAATTCCTGCAGAAATCGGTGGGCCCTGGGCTTCCTGGATGGAGAACCACAGCCCCCTAGGCAGAATGGCACAAACCCTCCAGTGGGTCCCGTTCTCTTCTCCCAGGGATCAATGAAGCCCAGGGCGTGGGGGCTCAGCCTCGGTGTCCCGGCCCCTCTGGTCACAGCAGCTATCGCTATGGGGTTGGGATGCAGGGAGGAAAAGCCCAACGTCCCCCTTCCCACCCCAGGCCCCAACTTCTCTGTATTTGTTTATTTACCTTGGAAAAGGCCCCGCGGCCCAGGCAGGAAATGGGCCAATTCCAGGAGGCCGGGCCAGGGAACAAGGAGCTACATTGTGCTCGGGCGGTGGCTCCCCACCCGGGCCTGCCGGGAGCCCAGAGAGGGGGGTCTGCATGGGGGCCGGGCAGGAAGGAGGCATGGGGCTGAGGGGCTGCCAGTGCTCCCAGCCACCCGGCTGGCCTGTGAAAGGGCTTCTTTGCGGGGGGTGGGTTGGGGGCTGCGGCTTCCCGCCCCACCTGGGAATGAACAGAGGCTGGGCAGTGGGGGAGGCAGACGCTGGGCTGGGGCTGGCCCCCGGTCGTGACCCAGGGCCCACCTGGCACCGACCTGCTTGCCCAAGGCAGACCCTGGCCCGGGAACCCCATCTCCTTGGGCTGAGATCCCACCCTGTGGCTGGGGAATGTTCCTGTCCTCAGCCTCCCTTCTGGGGGTCTCAACTCCTGCCAGGCAGCTGGCCTGACCTCAGGCTGCCCCTAGCCCAAGGCCGGGGGCTGGAGAGCCCTGTGGTCAGAGCCCTGCCCTCCATGCCCAAGCCCAAGCTGGCACTGGGGCTGATGTCGTCATGGGAGCGGCTTGAGGAGGGCTGAGCCCTCCCTGACCATAGACTCTTCTTTACTGACAGGCTATCGTCCATATGGACTGAGCATCCATTCGCTATTCATTCATTCAACACACTTCCTGTCTGTTGGACGCACACTCCCCTTCTCTCCACTTCTGGCCCCATTTCCTCTAATCCTTCATTCCTTGGTTCCCAGAGGGTTAAATGTAGATGGATACGTCACCTCTGGCTCTGAAGGTCTTGAAGGGCTGGGCGCGGTGGCTCAAGCCTGTAATCCCAGCACTTTGGGAGGCTGAGGCAGGTGGGTCACCTGAGGTCAGACGTTCGAGACCAGCCTGGCCAACATGGTGAAACCCCATCTCTACTGAAAACACAAAAATTAGCCGGGCATGGTGGTGGTGGGCGCCTGTAATCCCAGCTACTTGGGAGGCTGAGGCAGGAGAATCACTTGAACCTGGAAGGCAGAGGTTGCAGTGAGCCGAGATCACGCCACTGCACTCCAGCCTGGGCAACAAGAGCGAAACTCCATGTCTCAAAAAAGCAAAAAACAAAACAAACAAAAATAAATAATTTAAAAAATAAGAGTCTGAAGACTTCTTGCTACTTTCTGAGTAAGGCCCTGTGGGGTCCATACCCCTCCTCTCCACCCTCCACTTCCCACCGGGCTCTTCAGGCCCCAGCCTGGATAACACCAGGTTATTCTTGGTTTCCTGGGGACTGAGTGTCAGGAGGGAAAGGTTGGGGGAGTGTCAGAGAAGGGATGGATTTCTCCCACCCACACTCGGGGAGGCCTCTGAATGGACATGTCCTTCCAGCTGATGGACCTCAGGATTGGGAGAAAGATCGGGGCCAAGAGACGGGCACAACAGTCACCTGGTTTCTTCTCCTTTCTTTTTTTTTTTTTTTTTGAGACTGAGTCTCGCTCGATCACCCAGGCTGGAGTGCAGTGACACGATCTCGGTTCACTGCAACCTCCACTTCCTGGGTTCAAGTGATTCTCCTGCCTCAGCCTTTCGAGTAGCTGGGATTACAGGCATGCGCTGCCATGCCCAACTAATTTTTAGATTTTAGTGGAGATGGGGTTTTGCCATGTTGGCCAGGCTGGTCTTGAACTCCTGACCTCAAGTGATCTGCCTGCCTTGGCCTCCCAAAGCGTTGGGATTACCGGTGTGAGCCACCTCACCCAGCCACCTGGTTTCTTCCATGACAGCTCCTTCTCTGCTGAAACAGCATTTCCTACCCCCACCCATGGCATCACTCTCCTGCTGCCATTTTCATCAAAGACTGATGTCACCTGGCATGCTTTTAGGACTTTTTCTGGTGACTTTTTTTTTTTTTTTTT
>NW_012113142.1:2550809-2563971 GCF_000951035.1 Colobus angolensis palliatus
ATCTCAGCTACTCAGGAGGCTGAGGCAGGAGAATTGCTTGAACCTGGGAGGTGGAGGTTGCAGTGAGCCAAGATCGCACCACTGCACTCCAGCCTGGGCAGCGGAGTGAGACTCTGTCTCAAAAAAAAAAAAGTGTCAGGTGCTGGCAGAGATACTGCTTTTCCCTAATTGACCCATTTGGTCTTCATGTTAACCGTATTTTATAGCAACTATCATTTACAGATGAGGAAACTGGACCAATGAGGAGGTGAGAAATCACTCAAGGCTGCCAGGTACAGTGGCTCATCCCCGTAATCCCAGCACTTTGGGAGGCCAAGGGAAGAGGATTAATTGAGGCCAGGAGTTTGAGACCAGCCTAGGCAACATAATGAGACTCCATTTCTCCAAAAAAAATTTAAAAAATAGTGGGGTGTGGTGGTGCATGTGTGTAGTCCCAGCTACTCAGGAGGCTGAGGTGGGAGGATCACTTGATCCCAGGTGTTTGAGACAGCAGTGAGCTATGACTGCACCACTGCACTACAACCTGGGTGATGCAAGGAGACCCTGTCTCAAAAACACACACACACACACACAAATTGCTTAAGGCGAGCCTGGTGTGCCAAGCCCCTGTTCTGAGCACTTGGCTTATATTATCTCCCTTAATCCTTCCCACCACCCCACATGCTAGATACTGGGATTAATTTAGTTGAGCTGTAATACATCAATACTGTGTGAAATGCTATGCAACATCTAAAAGGAAGACAGGTGGAGCTTTTATTTATTTTTTATTGTATTTCTTTTTTGAGACACGGTCTTGTTCCATGACCCAGCCTGGAGTGCAGTGGCACGATCATAGCTCACTGTAGCCTCAACTTCCTGGGCTCAAACAATCCTCCCACCTCAGCCTCTCAAGCAGCTGGGACTACAGGTGCACGCCACTACGCCTGGCTAAGTTTTTTTGTTTTTTTTGTTTGTTTGTTTGTTTTTGTTTTTGTTTGAGGCAGAGTCTCACTCTGTCACCCAGACTGGAGTGCAATGGCCGGATCTCAGCTCACTGCAAGCTCCGCCTTCCGGGTTTCCACCATTCTGCTGCCTCAGCCTCCCGAGTAGCTGGGACTACAGGCGTCCGCCACCTCGCCCGGCTAGTTTTTTGTATTTTTTAGTAGAGATGGGGTTTCACCATGTTAGCCAGGATGGTCTTGATCTCCTGACCCCGTGATCCGCCCGTCTCGGCCTCCCAAAGTGCTGGGATTACAGGCTTGAGCCACCGCGCCCGGCCCAGTTTTTTTGTTTTTGTTTT
Source organism: Colobus angolensis palliatus (assembly GCF_000951035.1). Lineage (NCBI taxonomy): Eukaryota > Metazoa > Chordata > Mammalia > Primates > Cercopithecidae > Colobus > Colobus angolensis. Next base: position 2,552,089 of record NW_012113142.1, read on the forward strand.
TGTTTTGAGATGGTGTCTTGCTAAGTTGCCCACGCTGATCTCAAACTCCTTTTTTTTTTTCGCTTTGGAATGATTTGGAACTCCAGAGCTCAAGTGATCCTCCCACCTTGGCGCCCCAAAGGCCTGGGATTACAGGCATGAGCCACCACACCAAGCCCAGGTTGAGCTTTTAAGGTATTCAAGATCCACTAGGTGAAAAAAAAGAGCGAATGGTATATATACTGTTCAAGGGAAGCACAGGAAAACTCCTATTTTGTCTCTGTGTGAATATAGGGACATAGATGCCTAGAAAAGTGTCTGGGAAGAAATGAAACCAGATTGGCCACAAAAATCACCTCTGGAAAAAGGAGAAGAATGAGGACTTTCAGTTTTTGCTTCATATGTTTCATGTACCTTTTTTTTTTTTGAGATGGAGTTTCACTCTTGTTGCCCAGGCTGGGGTGCAGTGGTGTGATCTCAGCTCATTGCAACCTCCGCCTCCTGGATTCAAGTGATTCTCCTGCCTCAGCCTCCTGAGTAGCTGGAATTACAGGCATGCGCCACCACACCCAGCTAATTTTTTGTGTTTTTAGTAGAGATGAGGTTTCTCCATGTTGGCCAGTCTAGTCTCAAACTCCCAACCTCAGGTGATCCGCTCGCCTTGGCCTCCCAAAGTGCTGGGATTACAGGCGTGAGTCACTGCACCCGGCCATCTTTTTCTTTTTAAAAAGTAAGATATAACAGAAAACTGCACAAAACCAAAACAGAAGTGTTCAAATTGAATTTTTCTTCTTCTTTTTTTTTTTTTTTTTTTGAGACAGGATCTCACCCTGTTGCCCAGGCTGGAGTGCAGTGGCTCATTCAGAGCTCACTGCAGCCTCAAACTCCTGGGTTCAAGCGATCCTCCCACCCCAGCCTCCTGAGTGGCTGGAAGGCCAACGGAGTCCAGGAGTTTGAGGCTGTGCCACCACACCCAGCTAGTTTTTTTTTTTTTTAATTTTTTGTAGAGACAGGGTCTCGCTATGTCACCCAGGCTGGTCTCAAACTCACAGACTCAAGCAATCCTCCCATCTTTGGCCTCCCAAAGTACTGGGACTACAAACATGAGCCATTGTGCCCAGTCCCTAGAACGTGTTATCCAACAAACACTGATGCATCCCTCACTCAGTCACGAAGTAAAACATTGCCAGCCAATCCCTAGTTGCCTCTGCTTGTCCCTTCCCAATCCTGACCAATGCCTTCTCCTGACAAGTATGATGGTCATGTCTTTGCATTTCTCTAATGTTTCCCATCATTATCTAACTCGTTTTGTTTTGCCTGTCTCCAAACTTGGCATAAATGAGCAGCATGTGTCTGGTGGACCTGGCTTCTTCCACTCAACATTATGATTACAAGATGGACCATTTGGTGCCCATAGCTATTGTTCTTGCGTTTTCACTGCTCTGTAGATTCTTACTCAACATACCTTAACTTTTTTTATTCTGAAATAAGAGGGGGATGCTATTAAAAAAAAAAGAAAGAAAAATAGAGAACAAAAAATTCCTCCAATAAATTTAAAATATGGTAGTTAAGGCTGGGTATGGTGGCTCACACCTGTAATCCCAGCACTTTGGGAGGCTGAGGTGGGTGGATCACCTAAGGTCAGGAGTTCAAGACCAGCGCAGCCAACATGGCAAAACCCTGTCTCTACTAAAAAAACAACAAAACCAAAAATTAGGCAGGCATGGTGGTGCGCACCTGTAATCCCAGCTACTCAGGAAGCTGAGACATGAGAATTGCTTGAACCCGGGCAGCAGAGGTTTTGGTGAGCTGAGAAGTGCCACTGCACTCCAGCCTGGGAGACAGAATGAGACTGTCTCAAAAAAAAAAAGAAAGAGAGAGAGAGAGAGGAAGAAGAAGAAGAAGAAAGAAGAAGAAGAAGGAAAAGGAGAGGGAGAGGGAGAGGGAGGGGAAGGGGAAGGGGAAGGGGAAGAGGAAGGAGGTAGAGAAAGAAAGAGAGAGAGCGAAAGAAAGAAAGAAAGAGAAAGGAAGGAAGGAAGAGAGCGAAAGAAAGAAAGAAAGAAGGAAAGAAAGAAAGAAAGAAGGAAAGAAAGAAAGAAAAAGAAAGAAAATTAGAGATTAATTCAGGAGATTCAACATCTGCCTAATAGAAATTCCAGAAAGAGGAAGTAGAGAACAGAGAGGCCGGGTACAGTGGCTCACATCTCTAATCTCAGCACTTTGGGAGGCTGAAGCAGGAGGATTGCTTGAGGCCAGGAGTTGGAGGCTTCAGTGAGCTATGATCAAGTTACCTGTACTCCAGCCTGGAAAACAAAGCAAGACCTCATCTCTAAAAGTAATAAAAGGCCGGGCACAGTTGCTCACGCCTGTAGTTCCCACACTTTGGGAGGCTAAGGTGGGTGGATCACTTGAGGTCAGGAGTTTGAGACCAGCCTGGCCAACATGGTGAAACCTCATCTCCACTAAAAATAAAAAAATTAGCCATGTGTGGTGGTGCACATCTGTAACCCCAGCTACTTGGGAGGCTGAGACAGGAGAATCGCTTGAACTCAGGCGATGGAGATTGCAGTGAGCCAAGATCGCATCACTGCAGTCCAGCCTGGGCGACAGAATGAGACTCTGTCTCAAAAATAATAATAATAATGATAATAATAATACCAATAATAGAGTTAAACATAAATAAACACAAGCAAATGAATATAATGAGTTTTATTTATTTGTTCTGTTGTTGTTTTGGAGACAGAATTTTGCTCTTGCCGCCCAGGCTGGAGTACAATGACGCGATCTCGGTGGCAACCTCTGCCTCCCGGGTTCAAGTGATTATCCTGCCTCAGCCTCCTGAGTAGCTGGGATTAGAAGCATTCGACACCACGCCCAGGTAATTTTTGTATTTTTAGTAGAGATGGGGTTTCACCATGTTGGCCAGTCTGGTCTCGAACTCCTGACCTCAGGTAATCCACCCGCCTCAGTCTCTCCAAGTGCTGGGATTACAGGTGTTAGCCACCATGCCCGGCCAACTTTTTATTGTTTTTTTTGTTTGTTTGTTTTTTGTTTGTTTGTTTTGTTTTTGAGATGGAGTTTCGCTCTTGTTGCCCAGGCTGGAGTGCAATGGTACGATCTCAGCTCACCACAATCTCTGCCTCCTGGGTTCAAGTGATTCTCCTGCCTCAGCCTCCCGAGTAGCTGGGATTACAGGCATGTGCCACCGCCGCCTGGCTAATTTTTGCATTTTTAGTAGAGAAGGGGTTTCTCCATGTTGATCAGGCTGGCCTCAAACTCCTGACCTCAGGTGATCCACCCACCTCGGCCACCCAAAGTGCTGGGATCACAGGCGTGAGCCACTGCGCCAAGCCTTTATTGTTTAGATGCATATGTACCATAGTTTAAAGTTTGCACAAAACATTATGCTTGTTAATTTTTTTTTTTTTTTTTGAGACGGAGTCTCGCTCTGTCGCCCGGGCTGGAGTGCAGTGGCCGGATCTCAGCTCACTGCAAGCTCTGCCTCCCGGGTTTAGGCCATTCTCCTGCCTCAGCCTCCCGAGTAGCTGGGACTACAGGGGCCCGCCACCTCGCCCGGCTAGTTTTTTGTATTTTTTAGTAGAGACGGGGGTTTCACCGTGTTAGCCAGGATGGTCTCGATCTCCTGACCTTGTGATCCGCCTGTCTCGGCCTCCCAAAGTGCTGGGATTACAGGCTTGAGCCACTGTGCCCGGCCTTATGCTTGTTATTTTTAAAGATGTGATTATAGGCCGGAAACAATGGCTCACACCTGGAATCCCAGCACTTTGAGAGGCTGAGGCGGGCAGGTCAGTTGAGGCCAGGAGTTCCAGATGAACCTGGGCAATATGGTGAAACCCCATTTCTACTAAAAATACAAAAATTAGCTGGGCGTGGTGGCTCACACCTGTAATCCCAGCTACTTGGGAGGCTAAGGCAGGAGAATCGCTTGAACTCAGGAGGCAGAGGTTGCAGTGAACCAAGATCACACCACTGCACTTCAGCCTGACTGAGAGAACGAGACTCTGTCTCAAAAAAAAAAAAAAAAAAGGTGATTATAAGTGGTATGTATTATATTTCTTTGTCCTTAAGAAAAGTAAGCACAAAGCCACAGTCAAGAAGGGTGCAGCTGGCAGAAGGACTATTTTGGGCAAAGATGCGAGCCAAGCACTGGGCTTGCTGGTGTGTCTGGGCTGGGTGAGAGACACAGGTGTTGGGACCCCAGGTTCTATGCGTGGGGCTGGGAGAGCAATGGCAGGTCATTGAGGCCCGGCAAGACCTAATAACCAGGCTGAGCCGTGTGGGTATGACACTAAGAAGATGAGAGCCAGTGAAGGCTTTGGAGTGGGCTCGAGGTGATGTCTGGCATCAGAAAGACCTGAGCTCTCCTACTGGGTGGCTGGGGTTGAGACACAGGAGAGGGGGCTGTAGCCAAGGCACCCCCAGGCTGGCTCAGCCACCCAGGAGGGAAAGCCTGAGCCCAGAATGCTGGAGATTTCTCCTCGGCCAAGGATGTGGGAGAGACTGCAGGGCTCTTGTGGGCCAAACCTCCCACTTTTATAGGAGGAAGCTTTCTTTACCCAGGTGCAGGGAAGAAGGAAGGGAATTCCAAACAAGACAGAAACTCCGGTCAGCGTGTCTGCCCACCTGGGGGAAGCAAATGTCTGTGTGGAGGGAATGAGGCTCCACCAGACAGCCAGGGCTGCCTACCCAGCAGGCACAGGGGGCACCATGCCAAGAGCCAACCACACACTCGGGGGTCCCCAAATGCCTTTCTTTCTTTTCTTTCTTTCTCCTTTCCTTTCCGTTCTTCTTTCTTTCTCTCCTTTTTTCTTTCTTTTTCTCCTTTTTTATTTCTTTTTCTCTTTCTTTCTTTCCTTCCTTCCTTCCTTCCTTTTCCCTCCCTCCCTCCCTCCTTCCCTCCCTCCCTTTCTCTCCCCCTTTCTCTCTTTCAGGCAGAGTCTTGCTCTGTTGTCCAGGCTGGAATGCAATGGCGCGATCTCGGCTCACTGCAACCTCTGCCTCCCAAGTTCAAGCGATTCTCCTGCCTCAGCCTCCAAGTAGCTGGGATTACAGGTGCCCATCACCACGCCTGGCTAATTTTTGTATTTTTTAGTAGAGACAGGGTTTCACCATGTTGGCCAGGCTGGTCTCGAACTCCTGACCTCAGGTGATTCACCCACCTGGGCCTCCCAAAGTGCTGGGATTACAGATTGAGCTACTGTGCCCGGCCTCATTTCTTTTAAAATCAGAAGGAAAAAATACATAACTTTTAGGCCCAAAATGTCTTTATGTATATTAATAGATTCACCTTTTCCCAATGTAACCATAAATATCATTTTTTAAATTATTATTATTTTAGAAACAGGGTCCCACTCTGATGCATAGGCTAAAATACAGTGGTACGATCTTAGCTCACTGCAACCTCCAATTCCTGGGCTCAAGTGATCCTCCCACATCAGCTTCTTGAGTGTGACCTCAGGCAGATGTCACCGTGCCCGACTAATTTTTAATTTTTTTTTTTTGGTAGAGATGGGTTCTCATTATGTTGCCCACACTGGTCTTGAACTCCTGGCCTCAAGTGATCCTCCTGCCTTGGCCTCCTAAGGTGCTGGTATTATAGGATTGAGCCACCAAGCCTGGCCAAATATAATTTTTAATTTCTTTTTTTTTTTTTGAGACAGGTTTTACTCTTCTTGCCCAAGCTGGAGTGTAATGGCACCATCTCGGTTCACTGCAACCTCTACCTCCCAGGTTCAAGTGAGTCTGCTGCCTCAGCCTCCCAAGTAGCTGGGATTACAGGCATGCACCACCACACCCAGCTAATTTTCTATTTTTAGTAGAGACAGGGTTTCTCCACATTGGTCAAGCTGGTCTTGAACTCCCGACCTCAGGTGATCCCCCCCGCCTCGGCCTCGCAAAGTGCTGGCATTACAGGCATGAGCCACTGTGCTTGGCCTAATTTTTTTAATGGAAGAAAGTCCCCAGGAAGTCAAAAGTGCCTACGACCCATGAAAGTCAAAATGAGGACAACGGAGGCTGGGTGCGGTGGCTCACACCTGTAATCTCAGCACTTTGGGAGGTGTGGCGGGAGGATCACGAGGTCAGGAATTCAAGACCAGCCTGGCCAACAAGGTGAAACCCTGTCTCTACTAAAAAACACAAAAATTAGCCGGGCATGGTGGCAGGCACCTGTAATCTCAGCTACTCAGGAGGCTGAGGCAGGAGAATCGCTTGAACCGGGAAGCGGAGGTTGCAGTGAGCCGAGATCGCACCACTGCACTCCAGCCTGGGGGACAGAGCGAGACCCTGTCTCAAACAAACAAAACAAAACAAAATGAGGACAATGGGGCTTCCAGTGGCAACTCGAGACATTAGTTTACTCCAGAGTCATGGAGACAGTGAATGGAGTGTGTGTGTGTGTGTGTGTGTGTGTGTGTGTGTGTGTAAGAAGGGAGAGAGGGAGGGTTACAGGACTGTGGGAAAGTCAACAGGAAAAGCAGGGAAGGTTCGCTGTGAATTGACAGTCCCTGTGACATCACAGGCATGTGCAGAGTGCCCGCCCCACCAGGCACTGTGCCAACGCCAGTACCTTCACGTCATGAGACCCTCTCAGCAACCCTGTAACCTTGTCCCCACCAGAATATTCCTTTCACAGGTGAGAAAACGACAGCACAGACAGGATGAATTAAAAATTGACTAACATGCCAGGCGCAGTGGCTCACACCTGTATTCCAGCACTTTAGGAAGCTGAGGCAGGTGGATTATCTGAAGTCGGAAGTTTGAAACCAGCCTGGCCAACATGGTGAAGCCCTGTCACTATTAAAAATACAAAAATTAGAGCGGGCACGGTGGCTCACACCTGTAATCCCAGCTCTTTGGGAAGCTGAGGCGGGTGGATCACGAGGTCAGGAGATCGAGACTATCCTGGCTAACACAGTGAAACCCCGTCTCTACTAAAAGTACAAAAAATTAGCCAGGCAGAGGCTGAGGCAGGAGCATGGAGTGAACCCGGGAGGCAGAGCTTTCAGTGAGCTGAGATTGCACCACTGCACTCCAGCGTGGGCAGCAGAGTGAGACTCCGTCTCAAAAATAAATAAATAAATAAAATTTAAAAATAAATAAAAATTTTGAGTTCCATCTCAAAAAACAAAAAAAAAACAAAACAACAACAACAACAAAAAAACTTAGCCAGGCATGGTGGTGGGCTCTGTAGTCCCAGCTACTTGGAAGACTGAGGCGGGAGAATCATTTGAACCTGAGAGATTGAGACTGCAGTGAGCCATGATCGCACCACCGCACTCCAGCCTGGGCAACAGAGGGAGACCCTGTCTGAAAAAAAAAAAAAAAAGCACCTATTTCTGTGGGGATGTCAGGGGCCTCCTTGCAGGCCTGGCCCCATCCCCAGACCCACAACCAGGCCCTGGGTCGACAGCTCATGGCACATGGCAGGCAGGAGAAGGGACAAAGAGGAATAGAGGGAGGAGGAGGCCTAGAGCTCCAGGATAATGCAATGGGGGGACGACAGAACCCCAAATGGCCATGAAGTTAGCAGATCGAGGACCCAGGTGAGCGTCTCCTCCTTGGGGTATCCAACTCTCATTTCCAGAGGACTTAATTCAACAGATACGTACTGAGCACTGTGCTGAGGGCACGGTAATGAACTGGACCCAGCCTGGGGGACAATCGGGTGGGAGATGACAGGGCAGGTTAGGTGGGTGTGTGGAGGGGGTGATGGCTAGTCAAGTCCTGGGACTGAGTTAGCTTGAACTAGGTTAGGTACAGCTTGGGCATACCAAGTGCAGGGGCCTCTTGAGGAGTGAACTGCAGACTTTGGGTCCTGCCTGCAGTCAGTGGGACTGGAGTACAGTTAAAGACTAGTGTGGGGCCGGGCGCGGTGGCTCACGCCTGTAATCCCAGCACTCTGGGAGGCCGAGGCAGGCGGATCACAAGGTCAGGAGATTGAGACCATCCTGGCTAACACGGTGAAACTCCGTCTCTACTAAAGATAAAAAAATTAGCCGGGTGTGTTGGCGGGCACCTGTAGTCCCAGCTACTTGGGAGGCTGAGGCAGGAGAATGGAGTGAACCCAGGAGGCGGGGCTTGCAGTGAGCCGAGATCTGGCCACTGCACTCCAGCCTGGGTGACAGAGCAAGACTCCGTCGGAAAAAAAAAAAAAGACTGGTGTGGGATGTGCCATGGGGAACTCCCGGGAGGCCGGATCTGCAATGAGCTGGTGCAGTGAGGACCAAGGGCTGCTGCTTACAAGTCTAGGAGGGGTCCCCAGGTGACCTGGCGACAGGGTGCAGCTCTTCTTTATTTTATTTATTATTATTATTATTTTTTTGAGACCGAGTCTTCTCTGTCGCCCAGGCTGGAGTGCAGTGGTGCGATCTCTGCTCACTGCAACCTCCACCTCCCCAGTTCAAGCGAGTCTCCTGTCTCAGCCTCCCAAGTAGCTGGGACTACAGATGCATACCACCAGACCCGGCTAATTTTTGTATTTGTAGTAGAGACGGGGTTCCCCCATGATGGCTAGGTTGGTCTCTAACTCTGAACCTCAAGTAATCCATCCGCCTCAGCCTACCAAAGTGCTGAGATTACAGGCATGAGCCACCGCACCTGGACAGTTGCAGTTTTGTTGTTGGTTTTTTTTGTTGTTTTTTTTTTTTTGAGATGGAGTCTTGCTCTGTCACCAGGCTGGAGTGCAGTGGCCCGATCTTGGCTCACTGCAACCTCCGTCTCCCGGGTTCAAGCGATTCTCCTGCCTCAGCCTCCTGAGTAGCTGGGATTACAGGCGCACCACCAAACCCAGCTGTATTTTTAGCATTTTTAGTAGAGACGGGCGTTTCACCAGGCTGGTCTACTACTCCTGACCTCGTGATCTGCCCGCATCGGCTTCCCAAAGTGCTAGGATTACAGGCATGAGCCACCACGCCCAGTTCAGGTGCAGCTCTTTGAAAGCTCTTGCTGGGCGGGGTGCAGTGGCTCACATCTGTAATCCCAGCACTTTGGGAGGCCAAGGCAGGAGGATCACTTGAGCCCAGGAGTTTGAGATCAGCTTGGGCAACATGGCAAAACCCCATCTCTACAAAAAATATTGAATACAAAAATTAGCTGGATGTGGTAACTTGAGCCTGTGGTCCTAGCTACTTGGGAGGCTGAGGTGGGAGAATGGTGTGTGAGTCCAGGGGGCAGAGGTTGCTGTGAGCCAAGACACGCCTCTGCACTCCAGCTTGGGTGACAGAGTGAGAGACCCTGTCTCTAAATAAAATAAAATAAAGCTCCTGCTGTGACCAGGTGGGGCCACTAAGCACTCATAGGAGGCTGGGAAGAACTTGGTGTAGGGCTGGGAGCAGGGAGTGGCACCCCCACCCTAAAGATGTCCTGCCAGGGCAAAGGCAGTGGAGACAGGTACCCTTGTCCCCGCCCCGGCAGACATCACTGGGGCAAGGTAAGGGGCTGGGCCAAGTGCTACCTGCCCCTTGGAAAAGGGACAGACCCCTACCTGGAGGGACTGAAGGGAGACAGTAGGGAGGAAGAGGCTGTGCCAGTGGGGAGCCAGGAGGCCCACTCCTGTCCTGCACACATGCCCCAGGCTGAGAGAGGATGTGGTCTGCAGAGGCTGAAGGTCACAGCTCCACCTGCCCCACCTTGCTGGGCTTTGCCCCTCACAGCTGGAGAGGCAGATGGGCCATGACCCAGGGACCTGCGTTGGCTGTAGTGGCCAGGCTGTGGCTGGGCCAGCCAAGCAGGGTCAAGAAAGTCCCCAGAACACTTTGGGGACCATCTCTCCCAGAGCTTCCCCTGGGCAGGGGCCGGGCACAGTGCAGCTTGCTGGCCTCAGGGGCTGGCCCAGGAGTCAGGCAGCATTCACTGGGGACCCCCCTGGGACCAGCACAGCCTCTGAGAAGGTGGGCTCCCGGACCGGGGCTGGAGCAGGACTCTGGGCCATCTGAGGCCCAGGCTGCAGGGAGCAGGGACCCTGAGCCCTTCCAGGTTCCCTGGCCCCTCTCTGGGCCGGACAGGCCGGCGGGAGGGAGGGCGGGGGTGGGGGACGCTGGGGCCTCTTTCCTGGTCGCCCGGCGGCAGCTGAGGTTATTTTTTCCCCCTGGCCGCTGCAGAATTTCCCTCCGAGTTGGATAAATAAGCAGCAGAGTCCAACGTCAACGAAACAGGAGCTCGCTCGGCCACACAAAAGCAGCTTTCAGCAGCGGCGGTGCCTCCGGGCCTGTCCCGTGGCCGGGGCTCCCCGAGCAGCGCAGAGAGCGGGGCTGCCCCTGGCCCGCGCTGCGATTGCGGCTTCAGAGGCCTCCTCCCTCCTGGGCTCTGGCGCTTGTCCACTTCTCTTTTTTATTTTTATTTTTAATTTAATCTTTTTTTTTGTTTTTAAGAGATGAGGTCTTGCTCTGTCTCCCAGGCTGGAGTGCAGTGGTACTATCACAGCTCACTGCAGCCTCCACCTCCCGGTTCAAGCGATCCTCCCACCTCATCCTCCCGAGTAGCTGGGACTACAGCTGTGAGCCACTGAGCCTATGTTCCCTTCTGTCCGATCTCTTCTGGTCCCTGCCTACTCCCTGCAGAACCCATGCTTGCCCTTTGCCCCCACAGCACTCTGTGCAGACCCTATTAAGGACTCCCTCCCTTAAAACCTATGGCTCTGCCAGGTGTGGTGGCTCATGCCTGTAATCCCAGCACTTTGGGAGACAGAGGCCGGCAGATCACTAGGTCAGGAGTTCGAGACCAGACTGACCAACATGGTGAAACTCCGTCTCTACTAAAAATACAAAAATTAGCTGGGCATGGTGACACACGCCTGTAATCCCAGCTACTCAGGAGGCTGAGGCAGGAGAATCACTTGAACCCAGGAGGCAGAGGTTGTAGTGAGCTGAGATCGTGCCATTGCAGCAAGCCAAGATCATGACACTGCACTCCAGCCTGGGCAACAAAGCGAGACTCCATCTCAAAAAAAAAAAAAACCTTCTGAGGCTCCTCATTGCCCGAGGGAAGATCCTAGCTTTCCAGACCCCCACCATGAAGTGGGCTGCTTCCTGTTTCTCACCAGTGCTTTGCAGAGGCTGATTCCTCTGTCAGCAACACCCTTCCCTCTCTTCTACCTGGTTCCCACTTGGTTTTGAGATTCAGCTCCTGCGTCATTGTTGCTGACTCCAGCCCCTACAGCTTCTCTCTCTAATCACAGGCATCAGCTGACACCAGAGTGGTCACTGCTCTGTCTGTGGCTCCAGCTGACCTTGGGCCACCCTAGGGCAGGAGCTGGATCTTTTTTTTTTTTTTTTAAGAGATGGGGTCTTGCTCTATGCCCAGGCTGGAGTGCAGTGGCGTGATCATAGCTTGCAGTAACCTCAACCTCCTAGGCCCAAGCCATCCTCCCGCCTCAGCCTTCTGAGTAGCGAGGACTCCAGGCATGTGCCACCATGCTCTGCTAATTAAAAATATATATATAGAGAGAGAGGGTCTCACTATGTTGCCCAGGTTAGTCTCAAACTCCTGGCCTCAAGTGATCCTCCCACCTCGGCCTCCCGAAGCACTGGGATTCAGGCATGAACCACTGTGCCCGGTCCCAGATTTGGTTCATCTTGTATCCCCAGAACCCAGTCTAATCTGTGCTATGTGCTGCAGAGGCACAAAAGGGCCATTACCTGGCATGGAGTAAGTGCTCACTTAATGTCTCCTGTTAAAAAGCGACATAAAGCCTGGCACGGTGGCTCATGCCTGTAATCCCAGCACTTTGGGAGGCCAAGGCGGGCGGATCATGAGGTCAGCAGATCAAGACCATCCTGGCTAACACGGTGAAACCTCATCTCTACTAAAATACAAAAAAAATTAGCCAGGCGTGGTGGTGGGCGCCTGTAGTCCCAGCTACTCGGGAGGCTGAGGCAGGAGAAT